>NC_091482.1:67899079-68244184 GCF_036971445.1 Narcine bancroftii | reverse complement strand
ATAGTGCAAAACGAAATGTTCAACAGTGGTGGCCTTGAAGTCATGTTACATCACATACAACCCTGAGATTCGTTTTCGTGCGAGTGAGGTAGAATTGCTATTTTTTTCTTCAAAGGAAACCCCACAAATGCTGGAAATCTGGGGGGAAAAAAAGTACTTTCTGTTTTAATCATTGGATTTAACTCCCCAATTCAGTGTCCTGGTTTCTATTCATCTGAGAAATAATCAGTTGATTCTCTCACCTGAAGGATGGCAGTAGCCCCAGAGTTCTACTGGCACGAGAATCTATTTAGACCTGAAAGTGAGACCATAAACCCTCAAACAAAAAGGCAGCAATGCTGTCCATGGAACCACTGCTGCTACAGCTGCAAGTTGTTAAAGTCACGTTTCCTTTTGACCATCATAACTGAGAAACTGGTGGGAAATTGCTGTGTCGACAATGGCAACCTATATTGATGTGGTAACCGAATTTGAGCAATGTCTGGGAAAGGTTTCCTTGTTGCTTTAACAATTAGATTGAAGTATTTATGGGTAACTTTTGGATATGCTATTGACAAATCATTAGATTCTCATGTGAAAAATGACTACCTAAAACAATGTCCACTGCATTTAATGAGTTTGAGAAAGGTGTTAGTGGTGGACAAGATGGATAAAATATAATGGTAATTGTGGGATTAATGGCAGAAATGGGATTTTTTTTACTGAAAGTTATCTTGCAAAAATGTAATCTGGTGAAAATAGAAATGCTGAAGGAACTCAGATGATTTCACAGAGTCCATAGGAAGTAAAGATACATGTGACATTCTCCCATTTTAAGTTCACTTTATTTGTGTGGGACTCTCCCTTTAAGAGAACAGATTTAACAAAACAAAAAACCGGTTTGGAAATTGACTGAACTAACAGCAGGCTTTGAAGACAGCATGTTCTGAAGTTGATACATTGGCAGAGTGAAAGGAAGAAGCCCTGGAGAAGCCAGGAGCAGAGACCGTGTGACCAGCTTATTGAAAAGACAGTGCATTGTTTGCTCAGGAGGCAATTTTAAGAAGGCAGTACAAGAGTAAGGAGCTCTTCGATCTCCTTTTTGGGAAGAAGAAACCCACTTGGCCTCATTGTGTGGTTATAGACCAGGGGTGGCCAACCTTTTAAATTTACATTTTTAATTTAGACATACAGCACAGTAACAGGCCATTTCGGGCTATGTGTCCGTGGCACCCAATTAACCTACACTCCTGGTACGTACACGTGGCCTGAAATGGCCTGTTACTGTGCTGTATGTCTAAATTAAAGATTTAAAAATTAAAAGGTTGGCTACCACTGTTAAAGACAAACTGTCAGATTTCCTCCTGTTAATTATTGAGGAACAAGAAGACTACTTCATGACCAAAAAGAGTTAAGGTCACTTTTGTTAAACGGACCTAGAAAAAGGGTTCTACTTGCAGAAGAAATACTGCACTTTTGATTGACTGGCTCATGAAAAGGGTTCTGGAAGCTTCATGAGCATCATTTGCTTCATGTCCCTCTACACCAAAGAAGAGGGGAACTTTAGTTGGCACGTATCTAAAAAGGACATTTCTTTGAAGCATCTCAACAAGGGTTTCCTGAGTTAATTAATATGCTGTCACCCCCTGTCTTTCACCCACTTCATGAACTGCTCATTTTATCTAAGGCCTGTATGTATGATCCATCTAAAGCCTGAGTGTCACATTTATCTAAAACCTGCATGTCTCACCATTTTAAGGCCTGTGCGTCTCAACCATCTGAAGCCTGTGTGTTGCATCAATTTCAATCCCACGTGTCATCACAGTGAATTTCCGAAACTGAACTTTGAACTGCCTTCTGAGAATTGAGCCTTGAGTGGCTTTGAGTATCTCACACACACCAATATATTCACGCATATTTGGGGTTTAAGTTAGATAAGTGTAGATAAATTTAGTTAAGTTTAGCTAAGTTAGTTAAATTAGATTAGGTGCTATATAATTGTTAATTAATAATTACAAATATTATTTTTTAAATAACACCATCTGGGCTCATTTTTATCGCTGCTGTTGAGTACGTAACATGCATTACGAACATTTCACGCTAAGCTCTTCAAGGTATAAGCAAAAAGCAGACAGATATCTTAATGGGTGGGGGAGGAGTCCAGACCAACAGCCAAAAGGTGTTAATTGCATATGATAGGAGGAAAGGTGAACATTGATTTTTGACTTAATGAAAGGAGACAAAGAAAAGAGAGAGAGAGAGACACAGACAGAACTGGGGGAAAGGTGTTGGGAAACAAGATGGAGGGTGGGATTTAATGGAAAGTGGAGAAGTCAATGTTAATGCCAGCCAGAGAATGTGAATGAAGAGACTCCTTACTTGAGCTATCGAGGGCTGATATGGTCTTTCAACCTTTATGGTGCTAGTGTTGGTTTCTAGTCAAAATATTGGTGGTAGAGATTTTTGGTTTTTTATGTAATTGCAACTGAGTGTTTTATGCATAATAAATTTAGTTTAGCTTGTGATTTAAATAATTTTATGTATTGCTTTGAGTCTGAAGTCTAAATTCTGTTTCGATTTTTAAAAAAGATTCCTAATAAAGGTAACTGTGAACATAGCTGATAATGAAATTTAACTTGGCACCAACTGGATGACAGGCTTATTTTTTGCTCCTTATGATTTTCTTGTAAAGATTTGGCTTCCACTGTAGACTGGCACAGTCAAAGACAGACTGATAAACTTTGAACTGTACTGCCAAACATTCAACATGTAAACAGACAGACTAAAACATCTGCAGCTTAAGAAGTAATTTAGAGTTCCAGAGACAGAATAAAACCCAATATTTAAATCAGATTTCATATTGACATGAAATAAAGCCCAATGGAGCCATTTTTAAAGCCTGTCTAAGAAACAAGAACACGGTATCATTGTTGGAACTTGCATATAATTTGAAAGGTGTTCTTTGCAGAATATTTTCTGAAGTTTATTATAATATTGTTGAACAATCAACAGTATTCACTTATTCATTAATCCTTTGGAGATTTTTTTTGTATCTCTCCCTTTAAATACTTCTTTCCAGTTCTACTCTGTAAATATAATGTTCAAAAGCAGTTTTAATGTGAGAGGAGCTTTGTCTTCCAGATTGTTATCTGGGTACATGTATCTCCCAGTCCTCACCACTTCACTCATGCCCTCTTTCCCTACCTGCCACGAGATCATACATCATAATTCGATCTATGACCTACTGATGCTGTGTTAGAGAGACGCAGCTTGCACCTTTCTTTAAAACCATGAACTAGCGAACTCGGGCTACTTTTTAAAACAAATTTTTCAGACATACGGTACGGTAACAGGCCATTTTGGCCCACCAGACCATGCCGTCCTATTTACACCCCATTAACCATTCAAAAACCGGTATGTTTTTGAATGGTGCGAGGAAACCGTGATCTGAGAACACAAAAGGGAAAATGCTGCAGATGCTTGAAATCTGAAATAAAACCAGAAAAAATCTGAGCCTGTTCAGCCAAGTATCTGTGGAACAAAGAGCTGACACTTCTAGTTGATGTCCATTCAACTGACACACAAACTGTACTTTTCTCTCGATGGATACTACCCAACCTACTGAATATTATCAGCACTCTTCTAATTTTGTATCAATTCCAGAGCATTTTCCCCCTCCCTTCAATGACAGGATGGGGAAAACTTTGAACACTCACCTGATGTGCTATTTTATGATGTGTGGTGCCAATTAACCCACAACCCAGGTACGTTTTGAATGGTGGGAGGAAACCGGAGCATTTGGAGGAAAACCACGCAGACACGGGGAAAACGTACAAACTCCTTACAGACAGCGCTAGATTTGAAGCTGGGTCACTCACATTGTAATAGCACTGTGCTAACTGCAATGCCAACTGTGCCACCCTTTACAGCATGGTAGTCAAGAATTCTGTTTGCTTGAGGGGTGCATTCTATAAATTTATTGGATTTTCTAGCACACACACATTCTAGACCTGTTCTGGGACTAAAACCATGGGATAACAGTGGAATTTAATAGGAAGATCAAGGATATTGTCTTTGTCTTGTAAGATAAATAATTAAAAGATAAAATACATACTTGCAAACAATTATTGGACCAATGAATTTGCACAGATTATCAGATACACTCTGAATTCCATCCAACACATTCTTGTGCACACTTTGAAATCATTCAAAGTAATGAATATTTGATGTATCTGTGGATTCCCTTATGAAGGTGGAAGATTTCAGACTGATTTATTTCAAATTTATTGTCAGAGTACATACATGACCTCACATACATTCCTGAGGTTCCTTTTCTTATGGGCAAGGCAGAATTACCACTCATTGGTAGTGCAAAAAGAAATTGTACTCAATTACACATATAATCAAATAAAGAATTATATAAAAAACTGACTGAGTCATTTAATGAGTCTCTGATTGAGTTTGTCGTTGAAGAGTCTGATGGTGGAGGGGGAGCAGCTGTTCCTGAACCTGGTGGAGTGAATATTCTGGCACCGATACCTCTTTTTCTGATGGCAGCAGCGAGAACAGAGCTTGATGTGGATTCTTGATGATTGCTGCTGCTCTCCGACACCATTGTTCCCTGTAGATGTTCTTGACACTTTATGCTCAGGAGTATTTATTGGTGTTCCCAAACCAGACTGTGTTGCCGCTGGTCAGCACACTTTCCACCACACATCTGTAGAGGTTTGCTAGGGTTTTCAATGTCATACCAAGCCTCCACAATCTCCTGAGGAAGTATAGACACTGATATGCTTTCCTCATGATGCCATTAGTGTGTTAGATCCTGTGAAATAGTGACTCCCAATAACTTAAATTTGTTCACTTTCTCCACATCTGATCCCCCCAAAGATCACTGGATCATACACCTCTCGTTTTCCCTTCCTGAAGTCTGTTTGGGTTCTCTCTGGGGCTCCAGTTTCCTCCCACCCTTCAAAAATGTATTGGGGTGTAGGTTAATGGGTTGTAAATTGGGTAGCACGGAATAAGTAGGGCCAAATTAGTCTGTTACCATGCTATATGTTTAAATTTAAAAAAATGTATTCAGCTCCTTGGTGACATTGAGTGCGAGATGGTTGTTGGTGGGCCATTCAGCTGTTTTCAATCTCCCTTCTGCATGCATGCTGCATGCTGAGTCCCCTTTTTGTACAGTAGTAGTGAAGGCACCTCACTGACAAAAGGCAAAGGAGGAAAAACCCAACACCCAACTCCAACCAACCAATTTTCCCCTGCAACCGCTGCAACCGTGTCTGCCTGTCCCGCATCGGACTTGTCAGCCACAAACGAGCCTGCAGCTGACGTGGACATTTACCCCCTCCATAAATCTTCGTCCGCGAAGCCAAGCCAAAGAGTGAAGGCAGCAGAAAAACTTCAAAGCATTCAAATAGTTCCAAGGAACTGTGTCAGCACCAGAACGAGATATGTGGATTGTCGTAGCTTACCTGGCACTTGCCTTAGTATCACGTTGTAATATTTAGGCCAATTCAGAGTTAAAGTACCTGGATGATTCCTGACCAAGACAGTAATTATTTAGTGAGCCTAATCTTATGGACTTCAACATTTCAACTTGAGCATTTCAGATGATCCGTGTTTATCAATTCTGGTAAACACCACAGTCATCGTAAAATGAGTGCTGTATTGCAACAGCCGCAATGCCTTGGATTAATCTAGTGGTCCTGTTCTGGAGACTTCAGAGGTCCCATGGAACTATTGGAAAACTAGGGGAAAGATCTTTTCCTCCTGCCTTCACTGCTATTCCTTGTGAAAGAATACTCGGATACACTGAATATTTCTGGTTTATGTGATTTCAGAATGAGCAAAAAAAAATGTTGGCTTGGCTTCAGAGAAAATCATTTTATGGGAAGTGTATTTGTGCAAATTTGTTATCTTGATAATTTGTTGCAAGTTTTATTTTATCTTTTACTAATTTATCATGTGCAAGGAATAACTCATATTATGGGTTAATTACCCATGGAGCTAGCATGCAGCAATCTCTCAAAGCTTCATTGTGTAACACAGCTGGAAAGCACTGCATCAGATGTCAAGCGTGCATTTGGTCACAAGTTATGAAGTGGCATGAATAGGACTAAATGCCAAAAGGGGAATTGAAGTTATCAACCCATCTATTTATTGGTTGCTGAATCAGTTACTGAAAGAAATAAATTGAATCAGTGTTTTAATCAGAGCTCTCTTTCAAGTTTCTTGTTCTGCATAATAGAATGGATTCGTGGTGAGATCAGTCTTGCACTAGTTTGCAGGACAGAAATACCTTGGGATTGTTATGCTTAGTTCAGAAAATCTATCTAAAAATTGACACTTCAAAGATAATTTGAGCCAAAATACAAATACAAATGAAGAAAAAAAAATCAATGAAAATATCCAGCTGTCTGAACACAATCGGAATTGAGAGGAGGCTAGCCTCCTGGATGATGTGCTTTATTAAAATAATGTAGTAACCTTTACCCTTTTTGCAGTATCTGTGAGCATTAACACATGCTGGTGGTTAGGAACAATGCAGCAGACCATATCCTTGCCAATTTTTTTTTCTCTCCCCAAGTTGTTGCTTGACAGCAACTAGTGGTTAATGGAAGCAGAAATCCTGCTCCACAAAAGGTATTCAATCAGGAAAACTTTAAAATTTATAGATGGTGCTGGTCAACGTGAGGATAGTATTTTTAAGAAAGATCTTTTTGATAATGAGCAGGTTTATAATATTATCACGTATTCAAACAGAAAGAAGTAGATTATAAAGATTGTCCACTATGTTCAGCTCTGTAACTACACAACTGTTATATATGTATTATACTTCAGTAAATTGCAAGGCTAAATATGTACTGGTGATTGTGGGGAGTAAATTGATGTAGTGTGCTTCCAGCTGCATTTATTTTGGTTTGATTGCTTTATAATCCATTCATTCAAAACACATGTGAGATGAAGTTATGTCTGGTACTCCTCTCTAATTTTTCTACCTCTACCTCCCACTCCATTTTTTTTTCTTGTCAACTGTTTGTGGCTCTCAAGATTCAAAGCTATTGCTGGTCTACAAAGAACTTCCCAAGAGTCCATTTTGTGTGTCTCGAGTTGAGCATCGCCTCTGTCAAGTGCCCAGTTAAAATAAGGAAGGGTGAAATTACAAAGAGTAATTTATTTGACAGCAATGAATAAAACCAATGAAAAGCTGAATCATATATACAAATTTCATAAAGGAATACAATGTCATGACAGGGTTCGAGTTGTACCATAAGACATGGGAGCAGAATTAGGACGTTTGGCCAATCGAGTCCTCCCTGCCATTCCATCATGGTTGATTTACTGTCCTTTTCAGCTCCATTCTCCTGCCTTTTCCCTGTAACCCTTGATTCCCTTCCTAATCAAAAACTTATCTACCTCTATCTTCAATATACCCAATGGGTTGGCCTCCACAACCATCTGTGGCAATGAAATCCATAGATTATCACCCTCTGAGTAAAGAAATTCCTCCTCACCTCTGTTCTTCAGGGACATATTTGTATTCTGAGGCTGTTCCCTCAGGTTCGTGACTCCCCTACCATAGGAAACATCTACTCTATTCAATCCTTTTAGTATCCGATAGTGAGGTGTTCCCCCCCCCCGCCCTTCCTATTCTCCTAAACACCAGCGAATATGGTCCCAGAGCCATCACTCATCAAATGATAACCCTTTCATTCCAGGGATCATTCTAATGTCAAATTCTCTGCTTAGACCATCCATGAGGATTGAGATGACTTGTTCTATTCTAGAATCAGGTGAAGTAAATGTAGGATTGGCAGATCCTGTCACATGTGGGTGGGAGGTGTTTGATGGGGTGAGCAATTGAGTACTTTGAGACATTCATATCTACTTAGCTTTTGTATGCTCTGAGTGAATGGTACAACAACAATGGCAAAACCAAGGAGATGATTGTGGACTTTAGAAAGTAAGGAACACATTTTTGAAATAAATGTTTTTGTGCTCCACTTTTGAACCAGAGTCTCCATTTTGCTACACAGTACTGGACCTAATTTGTCCCTTAAATAAAATCTTAACTGGATAGCAGAAAAAAGATGTATTTAAAATTCCATATTTATTTCTTAATTTGCTCAAGTGTCATAAATTGTCCCTGCTTATAATAATTCTCAATACACTTGACTCCTCTCTAGGACCAAGTGTTCAGGATTTTATTATCAATCATTAATTGAATTAACATATTTTGAGGCAGGGGTGTTTTAGTTGAAAGATTTCCCCCCCCCCCCCACGCCTTCCCTAATTTAACCATTAATTTTATTCCATATTGTAATTATGTGCATTAATAAGGGGGCTTCTTTAGGGCCAGATAATCATTTATAATTCCATTTATATGCAAGGTTTTCGGCTATCCTCTCACCAACCAGATGCAACTCCAATTTTACCCATGAAGACGTGTCTCCTCCATCAAAAAGGGAGGTGACAAACTTCAATTGGGTTGCCCAAAAGTATTTTTTGAAGTCTGGGAGTGTTAATCCTCACAATTTATAATTCCAAGTTACTTTATTAATAGAGATTCTGGAAGGCTTATCTTTCCACAGAAACTTCCTGATGCATTTATTAAGGTTTTGAAAGAGTCTCTGAGGTATCGGAACAGGCAGATTTTGGAAAAAATATATTGTACTCTAGGCAGCACATTCATTTTAATATAGTTGACCCCTCCAACCAAAGGTATTTGGAGGGTCACCCATTCATTAAGATCATCCTCAATTTTCCAAAGTAAGGGAAAAAAAACAATTTGCAGAATTTATATAATTTGAATTATCTACCTTGATACCTAAATATTTAATCCCATTGTGCGGCCACTTAAATTGAAAATTTTTCTTAATTTGTTCATAATTCCTACCTGTAAGTGGCATAACTTCACTCTTGTCCCAATTGACTTTATAACCCGATATTATCCAAAAATCTTCCAATTTAGACTGCAATTTTTGTAATGTGAGTTAACTGGTTCTGTCAGATAGATAGAACATCATCAGCAAATAAATTAATTTTATGTTCTTTCTGATTAATCCTGAAACCCTTTATGTCTGGATCTAGATGGATGGATTCTGCTAATGTTCAATAGCCAGGAGGAAAAGAGCTGGAGATAATGGACAACCTTGTTTGCTAGATTTGGACAGTTATTACTTTAGCTTTAGACTCAGAATATTTATGCTCTAACCCAATTAATAAATGTTTATCCTAGTCCAAATTTTTCCAGCACTTTAAATAAAAGTCCCACTCCAGTCTATCAAAGGCTTTCTCTGCATCTAGAGGCATGGTGACACTCAAGTCATCTCTTGTTTGCTCTAGATGTATAATACTGAACAATCTCTGTACATTGTCTGCCAATTGCCTCCCCTGCACAAAGCCAGTACTTCTTCAGGAGTTTGCAGAGGTTCTGTCTGTCATTGTAAACCTTGGTAAACTTGTAAAGATGTGAGGTCAAAAGTGATGGCGGCGGTGCATGGAGGAAGTTCATGGTAGGCACCACCACCAACACCCCTCTCCCCACTGAACAGTTTTTTCGAACATCAGATGGTGCCCCCTTCATTTACCCTAATGACCCCCATTAAGACTTTTCTGACACTGACCCTGAGTTACTGCCTCTCCTCCATCAGACTCCTAAATAATACTCAATCAGAGACTCATTTAAGGACTCTACATTGCACTTGATTATTGAATTTTTTTTTCTGAATTGCACAGTTTGTTTACATTTCTCTCTTGTATACGTGTCTTTTCCTTGAGTACAGTTACCAATAAGTAGACATTCTTCCTGTCCTGCAGGAAAAAGATCTCATGGTTGTAGGTGATGTCATGTATGATTTCTTACAATAATTCTGAACTTTGACCTTGAATCCTAAACGGTGAACTTTAGAACCTTTCGGAAAGATAAATAAAGTTACCTGGATTTTCTCAGAGAAGAGCAGCACAGTTAGATTAGAGGTTAGTGCAATACTATTGCAGCACCAGTAACCCGACTTTGAATCCGGTGCTGTCTGTAAGGAGTTTGTACTTTCTTCCCATGTCTGTGTGCATTTCCTCTAGGTGCTTCAGTTTCCTCCCACGTTCTAGAGAAGTGCGGGGATTGTAGGCTAATTGCTCACATGGAGCAGCATGGGCTTGTAGGCCAGAAGTTCCTGTTACCTCTCTTTTCAAAAAAAAAACTAAATAAATATTTAGTTCGGCCCTCGACTTAGTCCAAATTTTTAATTTTGGCCCTCCGTGAATTTGAGTTTGACACCCCTGATTTAGCATTTAGTTTATTTTTAAATCTCTGGAAATATAATATCCTGCCATGTTGTGCTTGTAACACTGGCTACTTGTACTACTTGTCCCTGGTCTGTTCCTGAGACATGCAAAGATACAGCCTCTACTTGTTAGTTCTTTCAGGTATATTTAGACACGTCTATTTTCTTCCGACTTCAATATTTGTAAGTTTTTAATAAATCTGTTCACTAGAAATACTTTTGCTACAGATCACGACAAAAGCTTAGTTAATGGAGGCCTTTGAAATCAAAGTAAGTTCCCTGAGAGTAAAACATGAAAGTCTGCAGACACAGTGATTGAAATAAAAACACGAAGCTGGAGAAACTCGGCAGGTCAAACAGTGGACTTTATATAGCAAAGATAAGGGGGCATAACCAACGTTTTGGGCTTGAGCCCTTCAAGGTTTGAGGAAAATATAGGCAGGTGCCTGAACAAAAGGATGAGGAAGGGAGGGAGGGAGGGAGGGGCAGGGTGAGGAGCACAGTCCCATAGGCAGGAGATAATAGGTAATAGTTCCCTAAGATCTCAGTATAGTAATGATCAAAATTTTTTTTTTCTCTGTCACACAGAAGGAAATACAGAAAACACTGGATGTACTCATCTAATCAGGCAGCTTCTGTGGAAAGAGAACCAGACTGAAGATATTAATTTGAATTTCCCTCACAATTTTAAGACCAGATAAAGCCCCCATTTACACTCATTCTCTATTTAATTCCATGGAATATGGTCACGAATTGTGTATCAGACAGTCCCAAAATAAATTCAAGGAAGTTGTAGAGGATAATATGTGGAAGAAAAACATTGGCACAAACTGTGCTGGATGTTGAGTCCCAGCGTGACTGGTAGTGGCATCATGTTGTAGGTGAAGGAAGTTGTGGAGGATAATATGTTGAGTGTGGAGAGTGGTGGTAGGTGAGGATAGAGAGAATCTTGTCATTATTGCACCTTGGGCCAGGGCAGATGAGCAGGAAATGGAGGAGATGCAGGTAAGAGCTGAGTCACAAGATTTCTGCAGAATTTGGTCTTGGGTTCTTTCAGATTACATGATTAGATCATTATTAACCCTGCTAATATTCACAGCTGTAACATCATCCAGCTCATTCTTTTTCTCAATCTCATCCATACCTTCTAGATATGATTGACAATCCGTTCCTGCTTGGCCACCTTTGTCGTCCCTTCTGTAAACTTGCTATGCAAATCTGTTGCCCATGTCCTCTTCGAATTCTCCCTATTCATCTCAAAATGCAAGTTGTTGCTACTGTCATTGCTGTGGCTACAGCCTCTGTAACAAAGGTGTTCTCAGTGCTAATAAGAGGACTGTTCTTGAGACGGACTCTGGGATTCCTTGTACAAAGTACATTAATTTGATGATTGACTAACTCAATGGAAGCTGTTTTTTTGTGAAAAGCAAGTGAAGTAGCAACAATATTATAGAGGTCATAACAGCAGCAGAATGGTGCAGTGGCGTCGCCTCACAGCTCCAGATTCCCATGGCACTGTCTGTGTGGTGTTTGCATGTTCACCCTGTGACCATTTTGGCTTCCCATCCCAAATATGTGTGTCCTGCTCTTAGAGTGTTGGCAAATTATAGGGAATGGGATTAAATAGAGAATGAGTGTAAATGGGGGCTTGTTGGTGGGGATCTCCCAGAGGCCAACCAATTCAATTCCGCACCCCACTCCCATACTGGCATGTCTGTCCATTGCCTTGGGCACTTCCAAACCAAGCCCACCCATAAATTCGAGGAGCAACACTAAAATTCCATCAGGACACTCTCAAACTGGTTAACATCGAGTTTTCCGGTTTCCGTTAGATCACTCCCCTGTCTCCCTCTCTTTCCCCCATCCCTCTGTCTCCTTTCCTCCTGCTCTCCACCCCCTCTGTCTGCCTTATGGTAGACAAAAAGTTAAAGAATTTAATGTATGTTACATTCTAAAATGTAGTGTAACGTGACAACAATGGAACCTTTACCTTTCCTCTCCATTCAGAGAACTATCCCCTCCCCCTCACTTCTCTCTCTATTTTTCACTTGTGCCCTCACCTTCCATATCCACCTATGACTTTGCCTAGCGCCTGTGACTTTGCCTAGCGCCCCCCCCCCCCCCCTCACCATTTGATTTAGGTGCTTGCCTGGTTTTTGCTCATAATTTGATGAAGGGCTCAGGCCCAAAATATCGGTTATGTATCTTTATCTCTGAGTGACTTGCTGAGTCTTTCCAGCATTTTTGCTTAAACTAGTCACAGCATCTGCATATTTTCATGTTTAGTGCTAATCGTATCCTAACTCATTTTAGTTTCCCCACATTGACATTAATTCTCCCACATCTACATACAGGGGCAATTTGCTGTGCATATTTTTGGGATATTCCAAGAAACTGGAACACTGGGAGGAACCGCATACAGTCACAGGGACAATGTACAGACTCCCCAGGGTCAGGATTGAACCCTACTCACTGGAACTGCAAGGCAACAGCTGGAATAGCTGCACTATTGTGCCATCCTGGTCTCAGCCCGTTGTCAGGGAAAGGGAGGAAGTCGGCGATGAGGGATCCGAGCTTGCGCTGTGAACCTAAGCCAGTTACTGCAGTTGAAAAAGATCTTGCTCTTTCAGAACTACATGTTGGACAAGCAACCAGATAATTAAGTGATTGTGGTGAGGCAAAATGAGATGATGGTGAAGTAGTGCTGGCAGCTGCTGCCCTACAGATGGAAAATGACAATCACCAATTCTGGAATGGGAAGTGTCTCCACCATTGTCAGGGCAGTTGGAAATGAACTTGGTACCTGTAAGCTCTTGTATCTTTAATTAATTACATAGATTTCCTATTAGCACAATGGAAATATGGTTGCATTTTTTTTGCTATGATTGAAAACTCATCCCAACTCTCTCGGAATTTGAATTCCAGCATAGCTGTAATGTTATAAGAAGAGAGCAACAGTAAAATGTTGACATCTCATGAAATAACTATTCAAAGCACAGACTCATAATGTTCTTAAGTGGATTTACTCTGCAGATCTGCTTCAGACCAGTTTCGTGGAATTCAGGAGGCATGTGGTTGGACTGAATCAATGCCTTGTCAACATTCTTGAAAATGTGCACCTCTGATCCAAGTTACATTTGGTAATTTCACTACTGACTTCCTTTGTAATTTGCCAAGCCACACCTGATCTGAATGTGGATTTGGGAAAATGATTTTCTGGTCATGGAGATATTTCAAAGATATACCCTTGTTTTTTTCCAACGAGCTGTGTATAATTGCTTGATTTTTAAAAAAATCCTTTCAGTGTGAAGGAAATTGTCCAGAATGGTTTTGGATTTTTGCATGAAGTGAATTGGAACAAGCATGCAAAGTAAAATGCAAAATCAACATTTTTTTGTTCATCTGTCACAGGATTTTTATTTAATATTGTTCAGGGAGTTCAAGTCATGGAGCAAAGTAGGAAAGCTGCAAATGAATGATTGTTATTTTTGCTAGTCGAAGAGTAGAGAACAAACTGGATATAATGCATTCCGAGGGTGTACAAAACCAGTGCATTAAGGAAATAAAGTACTTGATTGAAAATATTGATTATTGGAGTTTGGTATGGTCTCTTCCTGAGATGTGTCAGTTTGTTCGACTAATTTCTTTATGTGTTGAATATAAATGCCACTTCTTTTTACATTTTAAAATTTTTTAAATTTTAATTAAATTAAAAAAAAATATTTAGACATACAGCACAATAACAGGCCATTCCGGCCCACAAGTCTCAGTTTACACCCCATTAACCTACACCCCTGGTATGTTTTGAACGGCGGGAGGAAACTGGGGCCCCCAGAGAAAACCCACGCAGACACGGGGAGAATGTACAAACTCCTTACAGACAGCGCGGGGTTGGAATCCCGGGTTGATCCTGATCGCTGGCGCTGTAGAGGTCTTGCGCTAACTGCTACGCCAACTGTGCCACCATTGTGTATAAATTATTTGGATTATGGAATAGATGCCTTTGTGGCTAAATTTGCAATTGATTACAAATATGCAACAGGGTGGGTGGTGCTGAGGACACGGAAAGGCTGCAGAGAAACTTAGGTTAGGCAAATGGGAAAAGAGGTGCAGATGAAATACCATGTTGTAAAATGTACAGTCATGCATTTTAGTAGAAGAAATAAATGGGCAGATTATTATTTAAATGGGGAGAAAATTCAGAATTCTAAGGTGGGAGTCCTCATGCAGGATACCCCTTAAGGTGAACCTCCAGGTGATGAAGAAGGCAAATACAATGTTGGCATTCATTTCTGGAGGAACGGCATACAAGAGCAGGGATGTCAAGTTGAGACTCTATAAAGCACTGTTGAGACCTCAAGGAGCACTGTGTTCCGATTTGTTGGAGACGTGGTGACATTAGAGAGGGTTCAGAGAACTTTTACTAGAATGATATCTGGAGTGAAAGGGTTGGCATAATGAGGAATGATTGTCAGTTCTTGAACTGTACTCGTTAAAGTACACAAGGATGAGGGGGGGTCTCAGTGAAGCATTTTGAATGCTGAAAGGCCTGGACAGAGTAGATGTGACAAGGATGCTTCCCATAGTTGGGGAATGTAGGACAAGAGGGCATAACTTGAAGATAAAAGAGCATAAATTTAAAACAGAGGGGCATGAGTCTGTGAGATTTGTTGGCACAGTGAGATCGTTGGGCATATTGAAGGCAGAGATTGACAGGTATTTGATTAGTCAGGGCATCAAGGGTTACAGGGAGAAAGCTGAGGAGTGGGACTGAATGGGAGGATGGATCAGTTCATGATTGAATTGGCAGAGCAGACTCGATGGGCCTACTTCTGCTCCCATATCTTGTGATCTTGTAATTTATAGTACCAGAATTGAAGATTTTTTAAAAAAAATTAGAAATACATCAAGCATCATCAGTGGAGAGAGAAATAGAGTTAATGTTTCAGGTCATTGACCTTTTCATTAGACTGGGAAAAGGTGGAAATTGAATACGTTTTGAGTTGCAGATATTGGAGAAGTGTGGAGAGATTAAAGGAAGTTTTCTGTGAAAGGTGGAGACTTGAGTTAGACTGAAGAACACATGTGGTAGTGAAGGCTTGTTAATTACAAATGCTCTGTTATTTTAATTCACCATCCCACTACCATTCTGACCTTTGGCCTCCACATAAGCTTTGAGAAACTCCATTTCATCTTGCAATTCGACAGGTCAGCCTTCAGGACTCGATTCCAAACATAGAAAAGGCTGGAATTCTCAGCAGCGCAGGTAAGGCAGCATTTGTGGAAAGAGAAGGGTCATGAGCTGAAATAACAAATGCTTCTCTCTCTCTCCACAGCCGTGATCTGACCCTCTGAGGGCTTCCAGCATTTTATGATTTTGTTTCAGATTGCCAGTTTTGCTGCATTTTTCCACCAATATTTCTGATAACCAGCCATTCCAGTTTGTGTCAATACTAGCACCATCTGAAGAATTAACTTGTGGTTATTCTGGTTTTAACTCTCCGTCGAGGCTGTTTGGACAGCTAGGGGCCTGCAACTTTTGCTGTTATTTCAGGATCTTGCAACTACTGTGTCATATCTTGCACTTAGAATGCTTTCTCTCACTGTCCTCATTTATCACCTTTTTATTTATACCTCGAGACAGATCAGCTGTAATTAACAAGCTTTCTCCATCCTCTCTCAGCTAGCCAGTCACTTCTGGTCTCTCTTAGTTCCCTTTGGCTTTCACCCAACCTCACGCTCTTCTCAAGCTGTGTTTAGTTTTAAAATGATCTAGTTCTGAATGAAGGTCATTGACCTTAAACATTAACGTTGCTTCTCACTGCACAGATGCTGTCACATTTTTTTATATCTGATTTCCAGTATCAGCAGGTTTCTGGATTTTTATTAACTTTATTTAGGGACATTTATCAATGGTTTTGACTGTAACATTGTTCTGCTCAGCACCTTGTTATCATCTCTGAAATTATGGCAGGACTGCAGTGGTACATCACAGAGCCCCTTATGCTTCCACCCATCTCCCTCATCCCATGTTCCAAATTTTACACTTGGCATGTGTTCAGGAATGAAATTTGCTGGTTTCTGGAGAACCTCACCTGTGCACATAACCTTCCATTTTCCTCAGGATAATGGAATGTGAAACTGATGTATTATTTGAGCAAATAAAATATTTGAAATACAAAACCCCTTAGAATATAGTGGTCATGTGCAGAAGGTCTTAGGGTGGGACTGGTTAGCGCAACACTGTTACAACGCCAGCAACTGGGGTTCAAATCCGGAACTGTCTGTAAAGAGTTTGTACATTATTCCTGTGTCTGTACGGGCTTCCTCCAGGTGCTCCAGTTTCCTCCCACCATTCAAAACGTACTGGGACTCTAGGTCAGTTGGGTGTAAGTTGGGCAGCATGGGCTCATGGGCCAGAAGGGCCTGTTACTGCGCTGTATGTCTAAACCATTCCTATTGCTTCAAATACTTGAAATAGAAGTACGTGTGTGAATCATCTTTTTCCATTCAGTAATCTAGATCCAGATTCTTCATGTTCGTACCCAGCCGCAGGCCCTGGTCAGCAGTGGCAGGCATAATGTTAGAGCACAGATGGATGTTTCGATGAACATTTCTGCTGCTGGGATTCTCTTGCTCAGTGAATTTCCAAATCACTTCACAAATCCCTCCAGTCATGGAATGTATAATTGCAATGAGCCCCACCTCTTGCAAAATGCTTTATTCCAAATAATGTGCATTTGGTCATACCTTCAGGCATTCAATGTCACTTAACAATATAACTGAAACATAAAAGCTCCAGATGCTGGAATCTTGGGCAAACAAAGAATTGCTGGCAGAACTCAACAAGTCAGACAGCATCCATTGGGAGAAATGGTAAATCAATGTTTTGTGTCAGTTCCCTTTATCAAGAGTAAAGTAAAAAATAAAAATTGAAATACATGTATAAAAAAGGAAAGAAGCATCTTTCCTCTATATATGTATTTTTTTGCTTTAATAAAGTATCCAACCTCAATGCTGACTGACCATTTCTATCACTGGTTTGCTGCTTTATTTGCTTAACAAAGAATACATGTTAATTTGTGACCAGCTGAAACTAACAATGGATTTTATTTTAAATTCCAGCTTTCTGTCAGGTTCATTGGGTGTTGTGAATGTGAGGGCTAGAGATACTCTAGTCCTGGGTAGACTGGCTATTCTGTCATGGCTGGAGAAGCAAAGAGATTACTTCTCAACCCAGAGAAAGGGAAAGGTAATTCTTCGTCACTATGTTGTACTGGGCTGATTTCCAAACTTCTCTCAAACTATAATAAAACTCTGAACACTGATAAACAAGGTTAACCTTCTTTAATTTTCAGTAAGTCACCGAAGGCTCTCATAAACTCCTACATGGAGAGCATTCTGGCTGGTTGCGTCGCCTCCTTGTATGGAGGTGCCAACTCTCAGGACAAGAATGAACTACAGAGAGTTGTTAACTTGGCCAGCGACATCACAGGCACCAGACTTCACTGCATCGAGGACATCTACATGAGGCAGTATCTTAAAAAAGCAGCATCTATCCTCAAAGACCCCACCACCCAGGCCACGCCCTTTCACTCTTGCTACCATCCGGGGGGGGGAAGGGTACAGAAGCCTGAAGTCGAGCACTCAACGGCACAAGGGCAGCTTTTTCCCCACTGCCATCAGATTCCTGAATAAGCAATGAACCAAAGGCACCGCCCTACTTTTTGTGCACTACTTTTTTATAGTAATGTCATAAGATGGTTACGTTTGCCCTGTGACGCTGCCGCAAAACACCGAATTTCATGACTTGTTCATGACAATAAATTCTGATTCTGATTCTTTTTAAAGCAAGAGGAACCCAGTTACCGAGCTAGACCTGCATCCCACCAGCTATTTCCCCAATTAAGTGAATTCGGAACATCGGCTGGCCTCAATCTTTTCATAACAAAAAGAGATACTCCAGGTCCACTGCAGATCCCCACCAAAGCAGCACATAGAAAGCAAGAATTCTGTCTCAACCAAGTTGCAATATGATCATAAAAGGGGTTGTTTTCTATTTCCACCTACCACCGAGCCACAATGTCTCTTTTTCTTAATCCTGCCCCTTCACTTATTCACACTCATTTTGTTTCATTGCATAGCCAAGTAACTTTCCATTCCACACAATCCTTGCAAGACTTGGACTGGAGTCAAATTAAAAATGTCAGGCACAATGACCAACTTTCCCTTTTAAAATAATCTTGCAGCTGGAATAGGTTTGGCAGCTGCCCTCTAACATCTGGAATCAGAGGTGTGACAGACTTACTAGATGTGTGTGAATAAATCTCAGATTGGATTTTGATCTTGTAAGGTGGTGTAAAGTGAGCAAAGGTGAATTAGTAACTCTTTCCTCCTCACTCTGTGTTCTTCACAAGATCTAGGAGCGGAAGTAGGCCAATCAGCCCATTGAGTCTGCTCTGCCTTTCGATCATGAACTGATCCATCCTCCCACTCATTCTCCCTCCCCAGCCTTCTCCCCATAACCCTTGATGCCCTAATTTATCAAATACCTGTCAATCGCTGTCATCAGTTCCTGGTAAACTGAGATTGCAAGAGGAGTAAAAGGGTGGTGGGGGGGGGGGGGGGGGGGTTCACTGTGATTGATGTTGTAGCTCCAGACTCTCCTCTGCCAACATGGTTTTTACAAATATTTTGAGTACTTTTGATTAATGCATTTGCCACCTCAACATCAGGAAAGTGGTATCTGTAAAAGTAAATCATTAATTTGTGCACTTGTTCTGTGTGTGTTTTTTGGACAGGTACATGGATGGTAGGGGTATGGATGGCTATGGACTGGGTGTAGGTCGGTGGGAATAGACAGACTAATAGTTCAGTACAGACTAGAAGGGCTGAAGGGGCTTGTTTACTGTGCTGTAATATTCTATTTTTTTTTGTAGCACATTTCAACATTCCTTGATCAGTGATAAAATCACAACATCTTCACTAATCAGTGACCCTCTTTGGATGTTAGGTAGGGACAAGGCTTGACTGCGATGGTGGAATCGTCAAAATGCTGACCATTGCACCCTGACTTTGCTCAAGGTTCAGGAGTTAAGTAGTTGACTGAAGGCAACCACTTCTCACCCACGTGAAGTCAGCATTTTCAAATGAGGAGGCAGGAATGTTGGTGATAAATAAAATTGATGATCTTGCCGCATGGATGGACATGAAGGTAACTAAAGTTCACATTTGGATAGGTTAATGGCAGTGGAACCTGCGTGAAATCCTAGTTCATTCACGGAGACAAACATGAAGCTTTCAAGCAGAAACATAACAACAGATTCTGCAGCTGATAAATTGAATGGTAGTTCAAAGAGGACACTTCACCTATTCTCTTTATACATTGGCAAGTTGACAAATGCCTGTGAAACAAAAACAATGGTTAATGGTGCGCAGTAGTAGCTGGAATTGATTGAATGTGCAGGTTTGGAAAAAGGGAAATGGGGACAGTCCAGTTTGAATTAGAGGGAAAATCTGTAAACTTATTGCAATGCACTTTTGGCTTCAACTTTGCATTTCACTCCATTAGATGCATCCCTTTTCATTCCACTCCATTGTATGTAGTTACCCTTTGATAACTTGATCCTTTCTGAAGGTTATTTGAACAGCATTGGGGTTCACAAGGTTAACTAATCCTATACTTCTATTTTAAGCTGAGGTAAGAGGATTGCCACTAAAGTGAGTATTCTAGCTTTACTTTATCCATCTCTCTTGCTGAAGTCAGACAACAGAACAAGAATTTAACTCAAGACTGAGAGTTTTGCAGCAATGACCTGATGGACCCTGTTGCCTTACCCAGCGTGGGTTTGAAAAGTCGATGGATGGAGGCAAAGAAGTTACTGGTGGAGGCAAGAGGGCTTGTGGACTTTGGGAAGCTTGAGTTACAATTAGAAAGAACATCTTGCTTTGAAGTATCACCCTTTTATATAACCATAGAACACTACAGCACAAAAACAGGCCCCCTTTGGCTCTTCTAGACTGTGCTGGACCTTTTTTTTGCCCAGTCCCACTGACCTGAATCCTGTCCTTAGCCCTCCATACCTCTCCCATCCATTTACCTGTCCAAATTTTTCTTAAATGTTAAAATTGAGCCCGCATTTAACACTGAGTTAGAATTTAACATGGGGTTCGGTCACATTTCTGAATGGTGAGAATTCAAGTATTATTTTAGAGGAAACTCCACCATCTTGTACATAGCAAGATTATAATAACCAGACATTCTATTTAAATAATAATGGGAACATTTGGGAAAATTCTTTAAAATGGTGTTAACTCTCTTGATCGGGTATTTATGTATCAGAACATTCAAACCACTGGAAGAACTCAGGGCCAAAACATCAGTAGTAATGTTTTTTTACCTCCGATGGATTCTACGAGATCAGCTGGGTTCTTCAGCATTTCTGTGAGCTTTTACTACATTCACAGCATCTGTAGACTTTTGTGTTTCACTCCATACCCAATGTTGAACAGGTGTGAACTTTTCTTGAGAGTTGTCAATTGATCCTGAGGGAATATCGAAGGTTTCTGCCTTGTCTGTCAATTGATTGACAAATTCAACCATGATTATAAATGTCTTTTAAAAATCCTTCAAGTTCTGACAGCAAGGAATCTTTGAAAACATTCAACTTTGCCTTACGACAGTGTTTAGTTAGTGGAAATATAATGATATATAACAATCTGGGTGGATGATAAATGGCACATGACAATGAATTTAAGATCTTCAATCTCAGTGGATGCCTTTCCAGTTGTATATTTACCCCCCCCCCCCAAAAAAAATCTGCCCTCTGGGCATGGTTAGTCATAGTTTTGAGTACGATTAGGGGCTGTACCTCTGAATGGATTGATTTGATATCATGGTCAATATCTGATTACAACCACATCTTAAACAATTGAGGCTTGAACAGTGATGAAGAAGGTATTGAGAGTTCATCTCTTGTAATCTTATCTGTTATTTATTGGTACACTGACCTCCTAGCAGGAAGAAAATGATTTAGTCTGTAAGTCCTGATGTTAAAGTAACACATTTCTACCACCTATGTGCAAGTTAATTGTCTCCCAGGACATTATTATGACAGCATCTCCTTGGAGATGGAACAAAGCACACTAATCCTTGTATTTGCATGAACTAGACCAAACAAAACATCCAATCTGAGATTTAATTTGTGTATGAGTACCTCTGAAGTAACCTTTTCCATTATCATTAAAACTTTCCTCATCCCCAAGTGTTAAAAGATATTCCATCCTGGTTGCAGGTGAAGGAAGCCATTTTTTGCAATAATAAAATAATAATTGCGGCATGGTTGGCGTAGCAGTTGGCACAACGTCTTTACAGCGCCAGTGATTGGGACCGGACTGGGATTCTAATCCTGCACTGCCTATGAGGAGTTTGCACGCTCCCCCCCCCCATTTGTCTGCATTGGCTCCAGGGTCTCCAGTTTCCTCCCACAGTTCACGTACAGGGGGTGTAGGTTAATGGGATGTAAATTGGGCGGCACGGACTTGTAGGCCAAAATGGCTTGTTACCGTGCTATATGTATGTAAGTGAAATAGCTTCAGACTCCATACCCTCATTTGATTCTGCTTCATCAAAAGCATTTTCCAGTGCCTGGCTTACTATTCAGAGTGCATCTTACCTTCCTGTGGTTCTAGCTATTAGTGTGTTCTATTGGCATCAGGAAGTAAGCATGTCAGCGCCTCAACTTCCTAGTATGATATGGGAAATCCTGCCAAATTTTTACAGATGTGTGGTGGAAAGTGTGCTGACTGACTGTGTTGTGGTCTGATATGGGGACACCAATATCCCTGAGCAGAAAGTCCTGCAAAAGATAGTGGACATAGCCCAGGACATCAAAGGAAAAACTATTACCCCCCTCCACCCCCCCACATCGAGAACACTTCTGTCGGAGAGCAATAACAATTATCAAGGATCCACAACACCCAGCACATGCTCTGTTCTCACTGCTACCATCAGGAAAGACTCAACCAGAGACTCATTTAAGGACTCTTACTTTGTACTTTATTGATTTTATTTCTCTCTCTGTATTATACAGTAAATTTGTTTACATTTCTTTATTTGTTTACATGTATAATTTGAGTACATTTTTTTTGCACTACCAAGTAGTGGTAATTCTGCCTCACCCACAGGAAAAAGGATCTCAGGGTTGTATGTGATGTCATACCCTGACAATAAAGCTGAAATCTATTTTGGACCGCCTAGTAACCCTACAACTCCACTCCTTATCAGTATATGTATACAAAAGTGCAGGAGAACTCAGCAGATCATACAGAATCCATAGAAAGTAAAAGGCAACAAGCTGTGAAATGATAGGGGGCGAAGGAGAGGTGGGTGGGGTGATGGGGGAGGGTGAGAGCTGGGGTGGAATGCAGGCAAATAAGATTAATGTCAGCACTCAGGTCAGCATGGATGAGTTGGGCCTGTCTCTGCTGTACAACTTAACAAATTGATTTCAACAATTAAACTGTGGCTTCCCCCCTTTCTCTTTTCACAGAGTCTAGCTTGGGTTGTGAATTCCACCACACTCACCCCCTTCAGTGTGAACCAAACATCCCCATATATCGAGGAAGGCTGTGAGCAGCAAACCAGGAGCTGAGCATAGGCCCTGGCCCATGAAATTCGTGTAGCCCAATTACACCCAATGAACCTACACATCCCATGTATTTTGGAGGATGGAAGGAAACAAGAGCACCCAGAGAAAACCCACGTCACTAGAAGAACATACAAATCCTTTACAGACAGTGCCAGATTTGAACCTGGGTCGCTGGTGCTGTACCAGCATTGTGTTAACTTTGTGCTGTGTTAACCATGCCAACATTGGCTGCTGGATGATTTTCAATGCAGTGAATTATTACGAACCTACTTTAGTAAAGAGATTAATAAAATGAATACTGGCGAGGATTTTAAGATGGTCTACACAACAGCAACTCTCTGCAAGATAACTCTGTCCCTAAACAAATGCTTTCTAACCTGCGGAACGTTTCCAGCATTTTTTGTTTTTAGTTAGTATTTCCAACACCTGCAGATTTAAAAAAAATTTTTTTTAGAGCTATAGCACAGTAATAGGCTCTTCCGGCCCATGAGCCCGTGCCGCACAAATACATCTACAAGCCCCATACATCTTTAGAACGTGGGAGGAAACCGGAGCACCCAGAGGACAACTTGTATGAAGAATCTGACGCTGACAATTCACTTTTTGTTGAAATTAGTTGCTATGTAATAATACCTCCATTTTTTTCTTTACACATATAATTTCTTCATGGTAGTAAACACTCCCTGAGGGATTTCACAAGCATATCATGAGACAAAATCTAGTATTAAAGCACAAGGAAATTTTAGCACAGGTGACCAAATCATTAATCACATGGTAGGACTGAAGAATTATCTCAGAGAAAAACATTAACATTTCATGAACTCTGGATACCCCGGTGCTCTTTACAGCCAAGAATAGACTTTCTCAGTATGGTTATTATTCAGAGAAATACGGCAACTTTTGTTCATTAAGCTCTTGCAAGCAATGATAATTGGTAGACAGACGGGCTAAGGCAGGAGGGATTGTTCTAGGGGTTTTCATGATATGGCAAGTGCCAGGCTGCAAGATCAGAGCTTCTGGAACAAGCCCCCCACACCCCCCCCCCCAAACACTTGCAAGGTGTATTGTCCAAAGTGGCCATGAATGGCATTGTTGCTTTGGTACTCCCAATGTATTAATTTGATGACACTGTGTATTACAGACTTGATGATGCAAAGAATGCAAATTTCAAACATTCAGCAAAATAACTGTCTCGCCATGGTACCACTTAAGTGATTAGGAATATGTTTTAAGAACTTTCCCCATCATTTGAAGCATAATTTCAATGGAACAGTACGTGTCTCCAGAGGAAAGTCTCTCACATTGTGCAAACACCATTGTATGTCAACCACTTCTCGCGTTCCAGCCCGCCATGCTATAGATATAAAATTCCAGCTCTCACACCTGCCTTCACTTGCTTCAGCAGGTCTACTTGGAAATAATGCCATTCATTCAAAAGTATGCCATTGACCATAATGTGCTTTGAAGTGTCAAATGGAACATAAAACAGTACAGCACAGGAACATGAAGCCAAATTAAACAAAATTTCTTCTGCCTGTACACAATCCATATCCCTTGATTCAGTGTATATTAGCATGTTTATTTAAAAGCCTCTTAAATCCATCTGGAAGCACGGTTGGCATAGCAGTTAACACAATGGCTTTCAATGCCAGTAATCGGGTCCTGGATTCGAATCCCACTGTCTATAAGGAGTTTGTACATTCTTCCCATGTCTGTGTGGGTTTTCCCAGGGGGCTCCAGGGCTCCCACTGTTTAAAACGTACAGGGGGTGTAGGTTAATTGAGTGTAAAAATTGGGCGGCATGGGTTCATGGGCTGAAATGGCCATTATCATGCTGTATGTCTAAATTAATTATTTTTAATTTAAATTTTAAAAATCTCCTTGTTGCGGAGAAAGAATCAACTACCGACACCAGGGTAACGCTTTGGAAGAGTTTTATTAGCAAGATATCTTGGAGAGCTTGAGCAGTACCCAGCCTGGGCTTGCTCTGCCCACAGCCAGTTTTAACAGAGTTTATATACAATAAATGGCAGTGTTTTCCTGCATGTGGGCTTCCTGTTGTGGTCAACCTGACAATAGTTTCTCATTGTCAAACATTTGGCAATAATTTAATCATTGTTTCACAGAATTCCAAAGCTCATCATGACTGCAGATAAGCATGTCTGCAGATAAATTGCACCTTGAGGTTCCCTGTCTCCACTTAAGCAACTGACTCTTGTATGTTCTTGTAAGCAACTTATGGGTGAACCCTTAACCCTTTGTGTTCAGATTTTCCTCCACACTCCTTCAAAGATCCCCCTCATCTTCAATACATATCTTCAATTATGTGACCATTTACCCTTGAAGAAAAAAATTTAGACACTCTACTGTATCTATGATCTATGCCGTTCATAATTTTGCAAACATCTATCAGATCACCTCTCTAACGCTTCAGATAAAACATCCGAAGTTTGTCCAATTTCTGCTGATAGCTTTTACTGTCTAATCCAGGCATCAACTCTGGTAAATCTTTTTTGTATCCTTTCCAAAGCCTTCTTTCTGTCATGAGGTGTCCAGAATTGCCCACAGCACACTCAACTGTGGCCTAACCAAAGTTTCACATAGTGGCAACATGTCCTCCTCCTTGTCCTCAATGCATGTACTGTTTTTCCCATTTCCTTCATACAGCGAAAACATCTATCTGATTATGTTGGATCCCATTCTTTTAACTTTTGAGGCGTGATATATAACCTGTGTAATCAATTATATTGTATCATATGTAACCTTGTGTTTATTGTATTCTTCATAGTTCGAGAACATAACTTTTCCCATGTTTCATTCTTTATCTTTATGTTGAAATCCTTTTCCCACTTTTGTTTAGGTTTATAGCTTATTTCATCATTTTCCTTCTCTTGCAGCTTGATGTACATGTTCGTTATAAATCTTTTAATTATTATTGTGTCTGTAATCACATATTCAAAGCTGCTTCCTTCAGGTAATCTCAAGCTGTTTCCCAAATTATCCTTTAAATAAGCCATCAGTTGATGATATGCAAACATTGTACCATGAGTTATTCCATATTTGTCCTTCAACTGTTCAAATGTTAAATAAATTATTTCCCAAAAAACAATTTTCTATTCTTTTGATTCCTTTTCTCTCCCATTCTCTAAAAGAAAGGTTATCTATTGTAAAAGGGATTAATGGATTTTGTGTCAATAATAATTTTGGTATTTGGTCATTTGTTTTTTTCCTTTCTAAATGAATCTTCTTCCATATATTGAGTAAATGATGCAATACTGGTGAGCTTTTATATTGCACCAGCTTTTCATCCCATTTATATAAAGTATGTGTTCCAGTACCTTCTCTCCTATTTTATCTAGTTCTATCGTAGTCCAGTCTCTTGTCTGGTAAAAATCTGATAAATACCTCAATTGTGCGGCTCTATAATAATTTATTAAGTTTGGTAACTGCAAACCACCCTGGTTATACCTCTCTGTTAATTTATCTAACGCTACCCTTGGTTTCCCCCCTTTCCACAAGAATTTCCTTATTATTCTCTTTAGTTCATCAAAGAATTTCTCTGTAAGGGAATTGGTAACGTTTGAAATAAGTATTGTATCCTTGGGAACTCATTCTTTTTTATGCAGTTCACCCTCCCTATCAATGTTAGCGGTAGTTCTTTCCAATGTTCTAAATCTTTCTGCGCTTTCTTTATTAGTGGCTGATAATTTAGTTTGTACAAGTGGCTTAAGTTATTGTCTAATCTTATTCCTAGGTATCTGATTGATTGTGGTTGCCATTTAAATGGTGACTTTTTTTAAGTTCTGTGTAATCCACATCACTCATTGACATCACTCACTTTTATTTGCGTTGACCTTGTACCCCGATATTTCTCCATATTCCTTATGTAATTTTTTTATTGATATCTCTGGTTCTGTTAGGTATACTATAATGTCATCTGTAAATAAACTGATTTTATACTCCTTCTCCTTTATTTTTATCCCTTTTATTTTGTTTTCTATTCTTATTAGCTCTGCCAGTGGTTCTATTGCTAAGGTGAACAATGAGGGGGATATTGGACATCCCTGCCTAGTTGATCTACTTAATTTGAATTGGTTCGATACATATTCATTTACTACTACCTTTGCCAATGGTCCATTATATAATGCTTTAATCCAATTAATATATTGTTCTGGCAGATTGAACTTCTGTAATACCTTACATAAGTAGTTCCACTCTACCCTGTCAAGTTTTTTCTGTGTCTAAGGGAACAGCCACCATTGGTTTCTTATTTCCTTGAGCTGCATGAATTAGATAAATAAGTTTACAGGGATTATCCACTGTTCGTCTTTTCTTAATAAATCCAGTTTGATCTTGTTTAACTATTTTTGGTACACAGTCGGCCATCTGTTTGCTAATAATTTTGCTATTATAATCTGAATTAAGTAGAGATATTGGTCGATATGATGCTGGTGTTAATGGATCCTTCCTCTTCTTTGATATTACTGTAATTATTGCTGACGTACATGAGTCTGGCAAGTTTTGTGTTTCTTCTATCTGGTTCATTACTTCCAGGAGAGGAGGAATTAATAATTCTTTAAATGTTTTATAGAATTCTATCGGGAATCCATCCTCTCCTGGTGTTTTATTGTTCGGCAGCTTTTTTAATATATCCTGTACTTCCTCTATTTCAAATGGTTTTATCAGTTTGTTTTGTTCCTCTTCTTGCAATTTTGGCAGTTCAATTTTAGCTAAAAACTCTTCTATTTTATCATCTTTCCCCTCATTTTCAGTTTGGTATAATTGTTTATAAAATTACTTAAAGTTTTCAGTAAATTCTGTTGGATTATATGTGATTTGTTTGTACTTTTTCCTTGATGCCAATACAGTTCTTTTAGCTTGTTCTGTTTTAAGTTGCCAAGCCAATATTTTTAATTGTTTTTTCTCCCAGTTCGTAATACTTTTGCTTTGTTTGCATTAGTTCTTCTCCACCTTTTACGTTTGTAATGTTTCTTATTTTATTTTTTTGTCCGTCAATTCTCTCTTTTTCTTTATATCGTCCCTTTTCTATACATGCTATCTCCCTTTCCAGCTGCTCTATTTCCTGATTTTAATCCATTTTCATCTTAGTTACATAATTTATTATCTGTCCTCTAATGTAAGGTTTAATTGCATCCCATAGTATAAATTTATCTTTCACCGATTCTGTGTTTATTTCAAAATATGTTTTAATTTGGCATTCAATAAACTCTCTAAATTCCTACCTTTTAAGTAGCATGAAGTTTAACCTTCATCTATATGTTCTTGGTGGGATGTCCTCCAGTTCTATTGCTAATAATAGGGGTGAATGATCTGAAAGTAGTCTAGCTTTATACTCCTTGAGTATGTTTTATGCCTACTCAAATAATATGAATATTCCTTCTCTCTTGGGTGTTGCCTCCTCCATATATTCATAAGTTTCATTTCCTGCATTTATTTAACCATAAAATTTGCTACTTTATTCTTTTTGTTTGTCTTTTGTCCAGTTTTATCGAACAATGGATCCAAATTAAGGTTAAAATCCTCTCCTATCAATATATTTCCTTGTGTGTCTGCAATCTTCAAAAATATATCCTGCATAAACTTTTGATCCTCCTCATTAGGTACGTATATATTGAGCAGATTCCAAAATTCTGAGTATATCCGACACTTTATCATTACATACCTCCCTGCAAGATCTTTTATTTCCTCCTCTATCTTAATTGGTACATTTTTGTTAACTAATATGGCTACATCTCTAACTTTTGAATTATATGATGCTGCCGCTATGTGTCCTACCCAGTCTCTCTTTAATTTGTTATGTTCCACTTCAGTTAGATGCATTTCCTGTACAAATGCTGTATCTATTTTTTCTTTTTTCAGTAAATTTAGTAGCCTCTTCCTTTTAATTTGGTTATGTATTCCATTAATGTTTATAGTCATATAGTTCAATGTGGCCATCTTATATTTTGTTTACACCTCTTTTTCCACCTCCTCGCCACTTCCATCCCCATTTTTCCCCTTTTTATCTTTTCGTTTTCCCTTTTTAAGCTCAATGTATGACAACACATTTAAAACATAAAATACTCTAACAATTCCCACACCCAATAACACCTTAACCCTAAATGCACCCCCCTTCTCTGAGTTGCCTCTTAACCCTTGCCGGGCAACCACAACTCCCCTTTCCATTTGGTTCGCGATCTTGCTCGCAAGCGTCAACTGATTTCGCAGTGACAGTTATTCTCTCCCCACCAGCCCCCCGAAAACAATTTTTTTTATATACATATAAACAAAGCTCTCTCTTTATTTCCCCCTTCTTCCTTCCTTCCCTTCTCTTCTCTTTACCATCTTTAGTTCTTTACATATACATTATTTTTACATCTTTATATATACTTTATCGCCGGTCTTCTTTCTTGTTACATCTCTTCTGTCCTGCAAACGCTTTGCGAATTCTTGTGCTTCCTCCAGATCTGAGAACAGTCTGTTTTGCTCCCCAGGTATAAATATTTTAAGTACGGCTGGATGTCTACATAAATTTATAACCTTTTTTCCATAAAATCATTTTCGCTGTATTAAATTCCTTCCTCTTCTTTAAGAATTCAAAACTTATGTCTGGGTAAAAAAATATTTTTTGTCCCTTATATTCCAACGGGTTTCTAACTTCTCTAACTTTATTCCTTACCCGCTCCAATATATTTTCTCTTGTCGTATATCTTAAAAATTTTACTAGGATGGATCTTGGTTTTTGATTTGTCTACGGTTTCAGAGATAGTGCTCTGTGTGCCCTTTCTATTTCAATTTCTGAATGTAATTCTGTCATTCCCAAAACCTTCGGAATCCATCGTTTTATAAATTCCTTCATGTCTTCGCCGCTTTCATGCCCACTATTTTTATGTTGTTTCGCCTACTATAGTTTTCCAAAATATCAATTTTCTGAGATAACAACTCTTGTGTCTTTTTAATTTTTTTGTCACTTTCTTTCAATTTTTATCTTAAATCATTTACTTACAAATCTACAGTCGTTTCCCGCTCCTCCACGTTTTCTACTCTTCCCTATTCTGTCATGACCAGTTCTAAACTTTGCATTTTGTCTTCTGCTCTTTTCATTTTTCTTTTGATTGAACTAAATTCTAATGACAACCATTCTTTTAATGATCTCATTTGTTCTTCAAAAAAGGCTTTATCTATATTCTGTCCATCTGTTTTACCTTCTATTTCCCTGTGAAGATCTTGGTCTTCTTCTTTCTCTTCTTCTGTGTCTGTATCTGTGTTTGTGTCTTCTTCTTTTCTTCTTTGTATCCGTGTCTCTTCTGTTTTTCCTGATGAATTATTTCTATGTCTTTTTCTGGCCTCCTCTTGCTGGGCCTCTTGCTGTTGGTCTTTCTTTTGTGGGCTGTCTGTCTGGCCTCCTGCTGTTGATCCTCTTGTTGTTGGTCACTCCGCTGTCATTCTTCTTCATGCAGCTCCTCGCTCCTTTCCTCTCCGTTGTTTTTATCCTCCAGTTGAGCGCCTTGATGCCGGGTGTCCCTCAGCTGCTCGTGTTGTACCTGTCCACTCCTCAGCTGAGCCCCCCTCCTGCCGGTGTTCACTTTTTCCTTTGATTGCGCACTTTTGTTTGGCTCCAAGACCCATTTTTGGAGTCCACTGGTCAGGAGGTCACGACTTTTGCAGGGCACTCACCAACCTCGGAGATCAGCTGCTCTTCACCACTGCAGCTCCCTGCTCCGTGCAGGTAAGGCCTTCTTTCTTCTCCGGTGATTTTTTTTTCCTGTTGTTCTTACTTTCTCTTTCTTGGGTGCCATCTTCTTGTTCTTCTCTGTAACTTTATCTTCTCTTTCTTGAGCCTTGTCTTTTAATGTCTTGTGGCTCTCAAACATCCTATGTTTATCAAACATAGCTCTTTTGCTAAGCAAGTTTGGCCATCCATAGTAAAGAAGGACATGGGCTTAATGCAGGAAAGTGGGACTGGAATACAGTGAAACCCTGTTTTCCAGAATTCAAACAACCAGCATCCTCAAGCAACCGGCTAAAAAATTGCAGAAAATAAATAGGTAAAAAATACGTAAGTTTAAAATTGGTGCATTTCACCATTAGTTTGCCAATCACGCAACACGCATTCTCAGTCAACCAGAGAATATACTTATCCAGCATCTACCGATTCTCATAGGTGCTGGATATCAGAGGTTTTATTAGAGTTGGGCATTGTGGTTAACACAGGCCTGTTTCTATGCTCTGATTGTATGATCTTCCTTCTGCCATCTGCATTATGCAAGTGTGCTTGCAGCTGTGATGTAGGGTGCAGGTTGGAAGTGTTTAATGGTCAATCAGCCAGGTTACAGCCTGCTCATCCCTGAGGACTTGACAGTGTTTATGTGGTTTTGTTTACTCTTTAGGGAAACCTTGTAGCCCCAACCCTTGCCATAATGGAGGATCATGCCTAACTGGAGTCTCCTCTGATCCCTATGACTGCATCTGCATAGATGGATTTACTGGGAAGGACTGCTCTGAGGTGGAGCAAGGTAAGCAATCGCTTAACACAGCTGATTTCTGAGGTCTGAACTGGTTATTCTTCTGTCTATTTTTGTCAGCAAGGCTGTTGCCTAGTGTGGTACACAAAAGTGTTGGAGAACCCAACAGGTCATGCAGCATCTGATGGTTTGGCCCTGAACCCCTCTTCAAAAGTGCTGAATATCAGGCAGATGCCACAAAAAGAAGGTTGGGTGGGGGGAGGCAACGAGAGGAACACAAGCTAGCAGGTGATAGGTGGATACTGATGGGAGGGGGAAGAAGAGAAAGGAGCTGAGAGGTGATGTGGGGTGGGGGGAGAAAGCAGAGGACTAAGAGAGATAGCAAGGGAAGGGGCTGGAGGGAGTCAGAGGGATGAGGAAAAGAGAGAAACGGGGGGCATTAATGGAAATGGAAGGGGAATGTTGATGTCATCTGGTTGGAGACTGCCAAGACTGAATATAAAGTGCTGTTTCCCCAATTTACGAGTGGTATCAACATGGCAGTACATGAAGCAGTGGTGTGGAATTGAAGTGGATGGCCACCGCTGAGGCCACTTGTAAAGAGCTCCCTCCATATTTTAATTCAGGGAGGATTTTTGGCATTCCTGAAGGAGGTCATTGACATTGTCTGACCTGCTGCATATCTCCAACACTTTTGTGCACTCTATTAGACCTCAGCATTTGCAAATTTCTTGTTTAGCTCCACTTGGCTGTTACCTATCTTTTGTTGCTCCAAACATTTAACAATTCTGTGGCTTTTAAATGGAAGCAAAATGAACCAAACTTGGAATGAAAATACAGAGATAACGGACAGCAAACAGAAGGTCATAGAGACCAACACTCGATTATTGCCCAGTGTCTGAAACATGGCAACACATCTGAAAGTTTGCTCATAGAGAAGGGAAAAGAAGTTCAATTCAGGGACCAAGAGTATCTTATTCATTAACAAAACCAAGCAGCTGTTGTGGATAAATCCATCTGTTAATCATTTCTAACACTGATTTAATGAACTGCTGATGTACTGGAATCACAAGAAGATAGAAAATTTGTTTTTACATTTTACATGAGAAGACATCTCAAAATGCTGTACACCCATTCAGAGAGCTGTCGAAGATTGTGGAATGCCACAAGCCCAGACTGTAGTCCCATTAATGATAAAAATAGTTTGTCTGTCATCATCTCTAGTGGAGTAGTGTACTGCAGAAACAAATTGTACAGTATCTCAAATTGAAGCACCCTTCCTCTCCCCTTCCCCCATCAGAACTTTCCTTGTGTCAATTTTTTAGTCGTAAAATAGTCTATAAATTGAAAATGTTTTCATAACATTGGGATGTTGAAAAGAAGAATGCAGGCAACCTCTGTGCAATAGGGGTGTGTGGGAGGTGCTCCAAGAAACCCACTATCACAATTTCCCATAATATGAAGCTGTGTCACTAGTGCATGCGTTGAAAAAGAAATTTTGTGTTAATTCATCTACTGTCTTGCTTAAATTATGTTGACAGATTTTATTGCATAATCTCAAAATTTTGGGTAGCAATTTGTGAATTCTCCAAGGGCAAATTTATAGAAACTAAACATCTGTAATGCAGGGCTCATTTGCAGTGAAATGATTCATGAAGTGTAGTTCTGTTTCAATGTACATCTTGGGCTTGAGACATTTTTCACCCAGTCAAGGGCCCTTTGGCCAGTAGAATGAAGATCAAAAACCATAGAATTGTTGAAGACTTCATTAGTTTCCTTTTAGACATACAGGATGATAACCAGCCCTTCCGGCCCATAAGCCTGTGTGCCCAAATACCCAAAATCGCCTACAACCCTCATATGTTTTGAAGGGTGGGAAGAAACCGGAGCACCTGGAGGAAATCCATGCAGGAATGGGGTAATGTACAAACTCCTGACAGACAGTGCTGGATTAAAACCCGGGTCGCTGGTGCAGTAACAGTGTTGCGGTACCACCCCAAAGTAAGATGGAAGAAAGTTGAACCTAGAACTCAAACTGTATGAGGATAAAATTTGGATGTTTCCTGCTGTCAAAAGCAGGGATGAATTTCTGGAGCAGGGATTTTTATTCCGACGAAGGGACTTGAACAGGACGGTGGGAGAGGACCACAGATTTCCAAATGATGTACAATGACTATGTGTACTTATGTGTATACCTATATGACATGCGTCTGTCAGAACAATGACATTAACATTCCTACACATGTCCAGGTGGACGGATGCATGGAAATAGAACAGAGGTAGTTCTCATCAGTACTTGCCTGTGTTCCAAAGTGATAGTTTTTCTGTATTTAGTCGCATCAAATCTTCACCTTTACTTGTGTCCAAGCAACCTCCCACATTTCACAGTTCCATCCAAGCAGGTGTTATTTCAATACCTAGATGATAGAACTTGAGGCTATAATTAACCAGAACAATATGTATCTGAATCAAATGGCTCTCTGCTGCTTTGCTAAATTAGATGAACCCAGGGAGAAAATAGCACCTGTGTATTTTTATTGTCCAAGGACAACCAAGAACATTTTAAACCAGATGAGATAATATTAAAGTGCAGACTCCATTGTTTATTTGTATGATTACAGAAATAATTTATAAGTCCAGTAAGATTTCACAGATGGTAAATGATAGATCATTTATGATTATATAGAAAAACACCAGATATATTCACTGGAACTGGAAATATCTGAATAGCATGTTTCAGGGAGGACTGTTGATCAACATAGTGAACTCTTCAGTGTGCCAAAGTGTCTTTTCCATGTGTTCCCATTCAGCAATTTTAGGATAGAGGGACAGATTCTTATTTGGGAAGGGCTTACTTCATTAACTATCTAACCAGTAAACCAGATGAATTTGCTTCTGCTTTCATCCTTGTAAACCATCTACTTTCCCATTTTTAGATTAAACTTGGCTTCTACGTTTGTAAAACTATGATTGATGATTCTTCTTTAGCAGGTGGTAGGTTTGACGTGATGAGATAGATCTTCAACAAAATCATTTTGCTTCTTTCTTCATTATCATTGTGTAGTGAGGATGTTCCTTGGCATCACTTCCTGTGCAAGGTAAAGCAACTTGATGCCATGTTGTTCATCGTTTTATTTTAATACAATTTATTGATGCAATCAAAACAGGAAGTGGTGTAGAGGTACCCACCGAACAGCCATTGGAAGACATAAGTTATAACGATGTCACTACATACTCCAGATTGTCAGGTAAGATGCTTGTAATTTCTGACAACACAATGTTGAACAGAAATTCAAAGCTTGACCCTGCTGCAGCTCAGAGTCTTGTGCAGAGTTTGATGAGACATGGGAACTCTCACAGAACATGTCAACATCTGTTTTCCTCTTACTTAGCTTGTCAAATACTAGCATTTGGCAGTGAGAGCTGTTGTTTCCTGCTTGGGCTGCTGTACAACCTCTCCCTTCTTTGAATTGTCTTTGAACACCAGTAATGTGCCATTGGGAATTGCTCGGTGGATTGATTCAGTTACTGGCCTTCTATGAGCTTTCTTCTTCGTTTGCCTGCTGTCTGTGGGTGCAGAGCTACTGCACCAAACTTGGGAGCAAGGCAGCAAGCAGAATCGAAAGACCAAAAGCTTTACTCATCCTCTGTTTTATGCACATACTGCCAATGCTTCTCTTCCTGGCAAACAGCTTTCTTTTAACGCTGCCTCTCCAAAAGCCCATATCTGCTCTTGCATCATTTAACTAAAGTCTGGTATACAGATGAAGGTTCTTCATTTGCAGTCCCACTAAACTATCCCTGTTTAGTTTTATTGTGTTGATAAACCTGTAGTTGTATGTCTATCTATATGTGACACTGCAAAGAAAGCCAATTGCATTTTGACCATGCTATCTTAGATGCTGCATGAGACCATTACTGGTTGGTTCCCTACCCTTCTCCCACCAAGATTGTTAATTATGACTCAGGCAAGTGTGGGATGGGCCAGAAAGGGAAATGCCCTTGGAGACGTACAGCATGGAACAATTATTCTGTGAGGAGTCCCTTCCCCACCACCCACTCCCCCCACCACAAGACCATTGACCCTGGAACTTTCCTGACAGAGGTAAATCAAGTAGTGTTGGCTGGAAAGCTTAATGGATCACAGTTATGTAACTTGAGAGTAGAGCACTCAGCAAAGGTTGTCAAAAGGATTTAGTACTGAGATGCAACCTTGATTTGTCTTAGCCAGGAAGAACCAACAGAAATGTCAACTGATGAAATAATTGGGGACACTGCAAATCGTACATTTTCAGCTTAAGAATATGGTAAGGTCTGGATGACATAATGAGGCCAGAATATTTCAATACTCTGGGTCACCTATTCACCTCCATAGGGCAATACAGGGACTCCAAATGTGGGTACAGCAACAACCTGGGAAGCTCCAAACTGGCCACTCATTTCCTGCCAGGTGAACAGAGTTGAAATTTAAGGCTTAATTGAGTTGCCCCTATCCCTAACCCCATTGTGGATTAATTCCACGACCCAGGCCCATGGTGAGGTGAACCTTCCTGATTCGCAAGGATCTATTTTACACTTCATGCTGGTTCTACCCTGGGCATCACATGGGACAATGATGTTGGCTGGGAAATGTCTCTCAGCACAGTTTTGCTGCAAATTCAGTTAGGAAGACATCAGATCTGATACTATTTATTGTCATGTTTATTACATTTCTGTTTTATTACATCAGCAGACAAAGATTCGCCATTAGCACTGCCTAGCGCCCCTTGCAATTGGAGAAAGAGAGTTCCTTCAGAGTCTTGTGTGTCCATGGAGTCGCCTTCAGCTCTTCTCCAGCTGCACAAGACTCCAATTCAGTTCAAACCATTGGCAACCCAAGCCCAAATCCAAAACTCTGACATGATGAGGAAGCCTTCGGGAACCCTTCTTGCCCACAGCACCCTCTCAAATCTAGTTTCCGATACCTGGTTCTAATGAGCCAGTCTCCAGCAGCCTGCAGCCTGGTGTGAGTCCATTGACCTCAAGTCGTCAGCAGCTCACAGCCTGTGTGAGTTCATCACATGCCTGTCACCAACAGCTCACTGTGTGTGTGTCCTACACCCACAGAGCCCCTCGCTAGTCCACCACCTTGGACACTGTCCTTGATGTAGTTTCCTCTGCTTCTCCTTCTCTTTTTTTTTGAAGACTTTATTTAAAATTTTATAACATGAATACAATAGAGAATTACATTTAAAGAAAAATTTAAAAAAATTAAAATAGTATGATTACAATATTACATCAGAAAACTACACAAAATAACCCCCCCATTAATTGTAACACAATATTAATAGTCTAACTTAAAATTAGTCCAACCCTCCCCTCCCCCCCAAATAAAGAGTGAAGAGTTAATAAAATTAACAATATTATATATGGAAAAAAATACCCACTTACAAAAAAAGAGATAAAACTTAACCTAAAAAAAATTCTAACAACAAAAAAAAATTGTCAATACTAAAATATCACACTTAAACATATATTTAAATCAAACTTAAATGCATATAATTAGCAAACGGAGTCCACTTTAACTTATAAAAAGACATCTTATCCTGAATTGAAAAAGATATCCTTTCCATAGTCAAACAAAATTTCATTTCCAAATACCACTTATCTAAAGTTAGTATATTTCTATCTTTCCAAGTAAGTGCTATACATTTCTTAGCCATGACTAAAGCTAAATAGATAAATGAAATCTGATAATCCTCTAAACCTAAATCAATTAATGATTGCATGTTCCCTAATAAAAATATATCGGGATCTAATACAAGATTAATATTATATAAACAGTTAAAAATAGATTGAATACCTTTCCAAAACTGTTGCAATCGATCACAAAGCCAAACAGTATGCAAAAAAGTATTGGCCGTCTGATCACATCGAAAACAAGAATCCAACTTACTAAGACCAAATTTTTTTAATTTCTCCGGCGTTAAATATAGCTGATGAATAAAATTATAATTAATCATCGCTAGTCTAGCATTAATTAATTTCCGAATACTATTCTGACAAATTTCCATCCAAGCTTCTTCAGCTATTTTATGTCCTAAATCTTTTTCCCATTTCAACTTATCTTTATCCCAGTCTTTTTTACTATCAATTTCTTGTAAAATACAATACAAATCAGATATATATCCCTTTTTTGGTATTGAAAGTACATATTCTTCAAAACTAGATTCAGGCAATAAAATCATATGTCGACCACATAACTGTTTTACAAAAGATCTTAATTAATAATATACAAATATAGAATATAGACTACACAAATTAAATACTTAGGAATTAATGTTAATACGGAATTTCAAGAATTATATTCAATTAATTATTTTCCTTTAATAAAAAGGATTAAATTAGATTTGATTAGGTGGAGGGATCTACCTTTGAGTTTACTAGGGAGGATTATACCATAAAAATGAATATTTTTCCTAGAATACAATATTTGTTTCAATCAATTCCTTATTTAAAAAAAAAAAGTTTTTTTAAGGACTTATATAAAGCGATTAGAGAATTCTTATGGAAGGGAAAATTTCCGAGAGTAGCAATGAGAAAATTGATGTGGGATTTTCAATTTGGAGGTTTAAGATTACCGAATTTTCAGCATTATTATGAAGCAGCTCAATTCAAATTTCTTAGTGCATTAATGAATATGGACGACCCACCTAGTTGGGTAAAGATAGAAATGGCGGTTATTTTAGAAAAATTTCCTCATGAGTTTTTGTTTCGATGGAATAAAAATTTATTACGAACTTATGATGTACCAATATTGAAACATTTATTGAATTTATGGACAAGTAACTTAAAAAATTGGGACTTAAAAATATATATATTCTGGAAGATTGCCATTATATAATAATCAACTTGTTCCTTTTACGGTCTCCAATGCCACTTTGAAACAATGGGAAAAGAAGGGAATAAAAAATTTATCTGATTGTTTTTCTGAGGGTTGTTTTTGTCCCTTTGATGAATTACAAAGGAAATATGGTATTAGTGCAAACTCTGCTTCTCCTTCTCAATGCGGGTGTGTTCTCCCCATTTGCCAATCTGCTGTTTCCCCGGAATTTGCAATCCCTCGTGGCCTCTGCTGAACACAGGAGCTGCCATCTTGGGTCCTGACCATGTGGTCATAGGATTTGCAATAAAGCATCATCCATCGACTCCTTTAACAGGCCTTTTGAAGCTTGTACAGAGCCGTCGGCAGTAGGACTGGATGGTAGGACCCTGCAGGTGAGTGCTGTGTCTCTACTCCCCACACTCCCCAGGTCCGCCCCAGCAGTGCAGCCATTTTTTTTCATCATGGCCTATTGAAGAAATGATCTGCTCATTATGTGGAAGTTTCTTTGAAAAATTCATCCATCATTCCCATGTATTTCATATCTGGTTATCCCCTTGCTAGAATAAACAATGACTTGCATTTACATTGCTATGATGCAGTAAGACATTCCAAGATCCCATGGAAGTTATCACATTGATGAACAAAAATAAAAATTTCAATGTGATCTCTAAGGTCGAGAGGGAGGGAGTTGGATGGCTTTTGGAGGGAGTTCCAGAGCTTGGACCTCGGTTTAGAAGGAGCTTTTGAATATACAAAGGGTCTTGAAACATCCATTTCCACTGAAGACAAACATAAAAATTAATAACCAAGTGAGGGATTTTGAGAAGGATTGAAGGGCATCTGCTTAGAAGAGGGATGCAGAGGATCTCCTTCAGCCAGAGAGTGGTAAATCTGTAGAATTTGTTGCCACAGGCAGTTGTGGAAGCCTGGTCATTGGGTGTATTTAAGGCAAAGATTGATAAATTCTTCATTAGCCAGGGTATCAAATGTCATGGAGAGAAGGCTGAGTGGGAAAATGGATCAGCTCATGATTAAATGGCAGGGGAGACTCAATGGGCTGAATAGCCTATTCTGCTCCTCTGTCTTATGATCTTAAGGACTTTCTACATACAAGACTGATAGAGGTGGAAGTATGCGACCAAGCAAGTTTGGCTTTCAAGAGGGAAGACAGAAGAATTTAAAAGATCCAAGAATGAGGTGGAGAAAGGTTAGTATTTTGGCTAAACAGCCTAGTAACAGTGATTGGTGCAGTCTTGGAATCTGATCTCAGGTGGCCTCATTGGCCCAGTTGTAGACCTTCAGTGGACTAGCTGGAGGTTTGGAAGATGCCTGATTTAAGGCTGCTGTGAAGCATGGGAGTTTGCTAACTGGAAATGGTTAAAAGATTTTAACAAAGCAATTAATGCCAATACATCAAAATTGTAAATAAAATTCCAATTTGAATGGCAACACTTAATCCATGTTTTTTTAAAAATCTCTTTATATTACAGACTCTTGTAACCCTAACCCCTGTCAAAATGGCGGTCTGTGCGAATTATTATCACGTAGAGGGGATGTCTTCAGTGACTACATCTGCAAGTGCCCCACTGGTTTCCAGGGTGTTCACTGTCAAACAAGTAAGTGGAGTGGGGATTATTATCAGAAGAGATTATTTGGGCTTCATGAGTGCAATGAATGTCTGTTGGTGACAAGAACAAAGGGATATGGTGGTATATTGAAAGAGGAGCATTGAACTGAATACTGACTCCCTCAATTTCTCATGAAGTAGCAATGTCACCTATTGGTTTTAGTGATATCCTCTTTTGGTTATCGGCATATGTGAGCTCTGTGCCTAGATCTACACACTTTTATCCATTGCAGGCACTAAGGTGAACATAGCTGCTGGATAACATATACTGCAGGTCCTTACTTAACATTATTGATCTGCTACTTTTATGGTACAGCGTAAAATGAAACCAATTTAATATTACAGTATTTTTTTTCTCATCAATGTTGTAAAGAAATGACATTGAATGGAACTACATTATTCAAGGACGCTGCATTTTCATGCTGTTTCGTGTCTGTATACAAAATTTTGAGACGTCTCGACAGAGTAAATGCAAGCAGGCTTTATCCACTGAGGTTGGGTGAGTTGTAAACCAAAGGACATGAGTTAAGGGTGAAGTAAAGGTGAAGAGGGAGATTTAGGGGGGGATCTTCTTCAGATAGAGAGTGGTGGGAGTGTGGAACGAGCTGCCAGCCGAAGTGATGAATGCGATTTCAATTATAACATTTAAGGGAAACTTGAGCAAGTACAAGGATGGGAGGGGTATGGAGGGACATTGGCTGGGTCAGTGGAACTAGGCAGAATAATAGTTTGACATAGACTAGAAGGGCTGAAGGGTGTTTCTGTGCTGCCATATTAAAAGGTAATGATCGGTAAGCCAATGTACACTTGTATCGAGCTCTTTTGCTGATTCAGCACCCTAGAAAATTAGTTTTCGCCCTGTCTGACCTGATGTCGAAAATCGATGAAGATGAGGTGTTTTCCCTCTAATTATCTGTTAGGCTTCCAGTCACCTGGAAGGAAGAACGGAACATTTTAAGGAAATAGTTTGCATCCCATGCTTCCAAAGTTGCATTTCTTGAATTGAATTATTATGGATTGTTTTGGAGAAGTGCATAATCTCTGGTTGTGGAAGACCATTGCTCAGACTGAATTTGTGAGGGTTGATCTTGACTTTGGGATAAGGTTAGATCAATCAATGCATCTGCTGACAGCTCCCATGATATCAGTAGCCAGTCAGTGAGAAAATCACCCGAGGAGAAATTACTGTCGCTTGAGGCTTGGATTGCTTCCCAGAAAAGCTCTGGGTGAACCAGACAGCTGAACTTCTTCAGCAGAAAATAAAAGGGGAGATTGTTCTCACAGCAAGATTTCTAAAATTGTCAATTGCATTACAGATGTTTCATGGTTAGACCAACTATGTTGAAAATAGATAAACTTGTTTCATGTTAAATTAATAACACTGCATCATTATTCAGCCTTGTCAATGTGCTCACACTCCACTAATAATATCCAGTCACTTTTGGACAGAAACAGGACATTGACCTATGGGGCATTTGCTGGCTATCCTGCACCTCTCAATGTCCATCCCATGTGTCTATTAGATTTGCTTTTACTGCCCAAACCATCACTTAATTTGTCCAAAAAAAGTTTTTCCTCCCCTTCTCATAATCTTCAAAGTGCTTAGTATACTCCCCTTCCACACCACCCCCCACCATTTTGTTGGGGCCCCTGTCTATATTTTGTTCATATCTTGATGAAGGGCTCAAGCCTGAAATGTTGGTTATGTATCTTTATTTTGGCAACATAAAGTATACGGTTTGACCTGCTGTGTTTCTACAGCATTGCATGCTCACCGTTGTGCAAGTGGAATGGGTTTTTCCTGTTGTGATCAATTCTTCTTTTGGTTGGGGAGCAATCAAACCACATAAACCTGATGGTTTAGACAAGGTGCGATGTTAAAAGGCTTGGATAAACCCCACTTTTGTTTCAATGGAGGGAGGAGTGGGTGTGGAATAAGCCTATCCATTCCCTGGAGACTCCTGAACAACCTGTACTGACAATAACCACACCAGCAGTGCGAGTGTAAGACAGCTTTAATAAACTAATATGTACACTAAGAGGTCTTGTCTCTCTGCCAGACGAATCTGGAAGGCTAGATTGTAGCTCTGGACTGCTTTATAGACAAGGTCACCGGGATGACCCCTGGAGACCTAGTGGTGTAATTACATATCACCACATAACTGATTCATTCAGTTGGAAGACTACACAAAAGAGTCTGGAAAAACAATCACCTGAAGAAACACAGAAAGATCAGCGTGTACAGAGCCGTTGTCATACCCACGCTCTGTTCGTCTCCGAATCAGGGGTCCTCTACCGGCATCACCTACGGCTCCTAGAATGCTTCCATCAGCGCTGTCTCCGCTCCATCCTCAACATTCATTGGAATGACTTCATCACCAACATCGAAGTACTCGAGCTGGCAGAGTCCGCAAGCATCGAATCCATGCTGCTGAAGACCCAACTGCGCTGGGTGGGTCACGTCTCCAGAATGGAGGACCATCGCCTTCCCAGCTCTCCACTGGCCACCGTGACGGAGGTGCACCAAAGAAAAGGTACAAGGACTGCCTAAAGAAATCTCTTGGTGCCTGCCACATTGACCACCGCCAGTGGGCTGATATCGCCTCAAACCGTGCATTTTGGCGCCTCACAGTTTGGCGAGCAGCAACCTCCTTTGAAGAAGACCGGAGAGCCCACCTCACTGACAAAAGGCAAAGGAGGAAAAACCCAACACCCAACCCCAACCAACCAATTTTCCCCTGCAACCGCTGCAACCGTGTCTGCCTGTCCCGCATCGGACTTGTCAGCCACAAACGAGCCTGCAGCTGACGTGGACTTTTTACCCCCTCCATAAATCTTCGTCCGCGAAGCCAAGCCAAAGAGAAAGAATAACTGATTCATTCAGGATGTACTCTGCTCAGTATTTATTACTGAATATTTATACTTCTATATTTGCATAGTCAGTTTGTTTACAGTTCTTTATTTGAGTATAGATTATAGTACCGGTAATTAGAAATTTTGCCTGGCCCGCAGTAAAAGAATCTCAGGGTTGTAGGTGATGTCATCTATGTTCTCTGACAATTAATTTGTACTTTGAGCTTTGACTTTTAAATATTATAATGACGCTGTATGTGTCCCATTTGATCTCACTTAACTCTATTGGATTTGGCTGTGCCCTCTGCTGGTTTTGTGAGTGGAATGACTTGAGCATCTTCTGATTTCTGAGTAATTCTGTTTGTCTGGCCAGTTCCATACCTCCAGCCCCAATCCCTCAGCAACAGATCTATCATTTTGTTCACCCCTTTCCATTGGCTGGCTTGTGAATGAGCCTCTTTTATGAAAAAATGTAAGTAATGCTTGTTTATAACATTTTCCACGCAAAACAAACTAATCTGATGGAGAACTCAGTGGGTCGAGCAGCAACAGTGGGAGGAAAAGAATGGTCAATGTTTCTGGTCTGGAACTTTTCATCGACTCACAATTTCTGTGCTGAACAAGCCAAAATTGTATCGTGGGCTGAAGGGCCTGTTCTTGTGCTGTACTGTTCTATTCAAATAAAAACACAATGCTGGAAAAACTCAGCTGGTCAAACACTGTTGCAAAGATAAATATAAGTAACCAATGTTTCAGGCTTGAGCCCCTCATCAAGGTATGAGCAGAGATGCAGACAGACGCCCTGGTGGGGGTGAAGGTATTCAAAGTATTCAAAGCACTCTGATCAAAAGCAGTGGAGAGGAGGGGAGGAAAAGCAAAATGATGGGTGGGGGGGGGGGGAGAGGGAGAAGGGCAGGGGAAGGAGCACAGTCCCACAGGCAGGATGCTACCTCCTCTTCTGTTCTATGTTCAATTCAACAACCAACCAGCATTTAAAACCAACATGCATGTTTTTGGTATTTGGACATGAAAAACATGTCCTGTTCGATTTTGTTACCCTGTTATTGCATATTCTGAGGGACCAAGAACCTTGAATGGCTCAAGTTGCAAAGTGGTCCCATACACACTCAACATTTAATAGAGGGTACATGGCTGTCTGGAATCTGTAGTGAATTTCAAATTAAAAAATAGCATTGTTTCAGCTTGAAGATTTTATTTTAAATCCAGTCCAATAATGCCTCCTTCCATTGGTACTAAATTGGCAATCCTATAAGGTTGATGCAGCAGATGGGAAAATGTTACCCTTGGGCAGCAGAGGACACTCTTGAGTTTGTAATTGTCAGGTTGTTAGGTTGTGCAGAAAGCTTTAAATCTGCTGTGGCAGAGGAGTCATGTGATGGAGTAGTGGCCGGTCGGAAAAACCAGCCCTCTCCAGGAAAATAGGAAAAAATAGTTAGGAAAAAGCAAAGCATAACAAAAATAGAGTACAAGAAATAGAAGATAAATATACAGAGAAGAGAAAGAAGATGGCTTCCAAGAAGGAGAAAGTAAGAACAATTGGAAAAAAAGAAGTAAAAAAGTCACCGGAGAAGAAAGAAGGCGTTACCTGCAGGAAGGAACAGGACGCTGCGGTGGCGAGGAGCACCCGACCCTCAAAGTCAGTGCCTGCCCTACAGAGTCGCGACCCACCAGCCGGTCGGTGGTGCACTACAAAAATGGCTCTCGGAGCTAAACAAAAGTGTGCAACTGTCCAATCAAAGGAGAAAGAGGACACCGGCGGGAGGGGGGCTCAGCAGAGGAACGGGCTGTCACAGACCGAGCAGCTGAGGGACGCCCAACACTCTCAGCTGGAGGATAAGGAAGACAGCAGAAGAGAGTGCAACAAAACAGATGTGGAAGACAGATGGAGGGAAAACTGACAAGACCAACGTCAGGAAGCACAACAGACGAGCAGCCCGGGAGGGGAGGACCAGCAACAAGAAGCCCAGCAAGATGAGGCCCGAGAAAGAGATACAAGCAGCTCATCAGGAAAAACAGAAGAGACACAGACACAGAGAAGAAGACCAAGATCTTCACAGAGAAATAGAAGGTAAAACTGATGGACAAAGAGAAAGAAAAGGTAAAACTGATGAACAGAATATATATAAAGCCTTTTATGAAGAACAAATGAGATCACAAAAAAGGGGAGAAAATAGCACTGTGTAAATTTAATGAGATACATTTGTACATATTTTGGTTGATATGGCTCACTGTGTGAAAAATAAAAAATTATATTAAAAAAAAACTGCTGTGGCAGAGCTGACAGTACTGCAAAGAATGCCACAGTAAGCATTTAATTCTGCCTCGTCGCTGTGCAGTTGCTGACCTAAGGATGTGTGATGGACAGTGGAGAAAGAGAACATCTCTGTTCAACTACTGCATTCTATTGAGAACATCCTGGCTGGCTGCATTACAAGTTCATGCCGCCCAATTAACCCTGGTATGTACTCGTAGGTTGAAATGGCCTGTAACAGTGCTGTATATCTAAATTAAAAGGTTGCCTCCCTTGCAAGAGCTTTGGATCAGAGGTCAATCCACAAGACCGTAAGAGTGGCAGAGAGGATTTCTGGTGCCTCCCCACCATCTACTGGGATCATTGTCTGAAGAGGGCTTGCAAAATCATAAAGGCCCCTACCACACAGCATCTTCCAGTGACTCCCATCAGAAAAGAGATACAGGAGGATCAGAGCCAGAACCACCAGGCTGAGAAACAGCTTCTTCCCACAGGCAGTGAGACAGCTGAACGACCAAAGAAACTGCTCACACTAATTATCCGAGGCTCTACTATTTATGAAACAATATTTATTCATTTATTTTTATATATGTATTTCATATAAATGGCTTGTAAATGTGTGTGCTATGTCTATATGTGTTTTTACACCGAAAACTGAAGATTGTTGTTTCCTCCAGTTAGACTTTACAATTGGAATGACAACAATAAACTTGAGGATATTCTGGGAGACCCTGATCCCAATGTTTGGAGTGTGAAATTGCTCTTTGGAAGGACTGGTGATTTTTGAGTTGGAAGCCCATTTCACACCAAAAACAAAATGAAAACTATCATAAAATAGGCTCTCAAGAATTATCATCTTGGGGATTGTCTGATTCCACTTGATCTTGCTGTGTGTTCTGTCTGACCACAATCATGAAGGAGAATCTTTGCATCTGGCTGCTTCGTAATGTCAATTTTGTATTTTCATTATTGTGTCTGTTAAACTTAGAGTGACAGCATGAATCAGGCCCTTTTGACCAACTCATCCCTGCGAACCAAGATGTCTGTAACGCTAATTTCATTTGCCTGTGTTGGGCCCGTATTCCTCTAAACCTTTCCTACCATGTGCCTGCCCAAATGCATATTTCAAACATTGACATTGAACCTGGCTCAACCACTTCCTCTGCCAGCTTGTTCCATATACCCAAATCTTCTGGGTGGAAAAACATACCCCTCAGATCTCCCTTAAACTTTTCCATTCTCTTCAAACCCATGTCCACTAGTTGTTAGGGAGAGGCTGCAAAATATTGAGGTATATGATCTGTATACACGTTGATTTTCAATCATTTTAAGATGATGTATTTGAATTTGATTAAGAATAATGTTTTATTTCCCAGTTGTATTCTTTATAAGATTAAGATATTCAACTGTTTTACTGAAAGAAAATTTGGACTGGCGTATTTCAGGTATAATCAAACATCATACGATTATTATGCCCAATACAACATAACTAGGCACAGTTCATGAAAAAATGTTTTAAAAAGATCAAAAATGCTAGAATTTAAAGTAAAGACAGAAAATACTGGTAATAGCCAGCAAAGCAATAGAGGTCCATGGAAAGATGAACCTTTTTTTTAGGATGAAGATCCCTCATCAGAACTAGGAAGGTCAAAATTTAAAATACAGTACAGTAACAGTTCCTTTCAGCCTACGAGCTCGTGCCCCTCAAATACACCCAACTGACCTACATCCATGGTACGTTTTGAATTGTGGGAGGAAACAAAGCCCCCGGGGAAAATTCATGCAGACACGTGAGAAGCGAGAATATGCAGACTCCTTACAGACATTGCGGAATTCAAACCATGGTCCGGCTCGCTAGCGCAGTAACGGCATTGTGCTAACCACTAACTGTTCTCTTTCCAAATTTTGGTAAAGGATCTTTTGACCTGAAGATGACTTTGTTTCTCCTTCCACAGTCACTGCCCAAATTAGCAACAGTTAGAAAGAATGGCCTGTGTTTATACAGAGAGTTCCTGTAAAATCAAAAATGCAGTTGCATCATATTTTTGTCTGTTTAATATTTGGACTAGATCTCAGACCATGACAAATTTCTTGACCTCAATTTATATGTATAACTTTCAGATGTCAATTGACAATCAGGTGAAAGGCTTTCCATATTTGTTTAACAATGTTGAATGTATTGTAAAAATGTGAAATCAAGACAGTGAAATAGACATTTGGTTTCTTTTCAGTACAAACCAGCTGAAAGTCTCTTATGGTGGTATGAAATAACAATAATTTTTGGGCTACATTGCACCACTCTGGAAATTCAACAAGGTTTCTCCAAGTTTTACCCTAGTGTAGTTGCCATTTTCCATTTTAATATTGGACAACATGATGTGATTTTCCATGTAATGCTCCTGCTGCCAACCCACGTAGCAAACCTGGCCTATTTGGGACCCATTATCCCTTCCCAGGGTTGGCACCAGAACGAGTGTTAAAGGAGGGCATTAGGGTATCTGGGTGGGGCACAGTATGACAATTGTAAACTCGCTCAGTGGAGCGGGGGTGCTGGTGGAGGCTTGCCTACTGAGAGGACGTAAACCTCCTCCATCCCTCTGACATTGCAGCCGAAAGCACTGCCTTTATTGCATGGAGGGTCACTAATGTGTGTCAAGCTGGACTCTAGTGACGCTTGACACACGCTAGTGATGCAGGTGGGGGCGGGTCTGACGGCGAGTGATGGCCGTGAGAATGTGGGGGCACACCATGCAAACTCCACACAGACTGTTGTGTGCCGACTGTGTCCCTTCCAGACTCTGATCCAGGTGTCAGTCTCCTGCCATCCATCTCTGCCTCACCAAATCCAAAGCTCCCCACTCCCTTACACATACACAATTATACCCACACCTAACCTGAATACTCTTCCCGCAGTGGATCTGTTGGCCTGTCTCTGTGCAACATCCAATCAGCAGTGTTCAAATATCAAGGTTTCTGACACCACTTGGGTTTACAACTTGGGGCCAGCAACCGAATGAACTGTTGGTGTGTCACTGTTGGGCCTTCATTGTGCTGTGTGCTTATCAGTTCCCTGGTCCAGAATGTTGATAGCACACAACCAGTCCATGTGCAGGTAATTCACGCAACACAGTGTGCTGATAACTTCCTATTCCTGCCCCAGGTCCAATCTTGACCTCCACTACAGTCTCTGTGGAGTTTGCATGTGGACTTCTTGGGTTTTCCTGGGTGCTCTAGTTTCTACCTATAGTCCAACGACGTGCAGGTTGGGTTAACTGTTTGGAATGTTGGGAAAATATATTAGAAGCAATGTAGGAAAAGTTTCAATAGATGCTTGGTCAACAAGACTTGATAGAAATCAGGGAGGGAGAAAGATCAGCTTGTTGAATGGTGTAAAAACAACCTTGCGCTCAATGTCAGCAAAACCAAAGAGATGATTGTGGACTTCAGGAGGAAGTCAGGGGAACACAACCCAGTCCTCATCGAGGGCTCAGTAGTGGAGGGGGTTAAGAACTACAAATTCCTGGGTGTCAACATCTCAGAGGATCTGTCCTGGAGCCTCCATGTTGATGCAATCACCAAGAAACCTCGCCAGCCACTATACTTTGTGAGGTGTCTGAGGACATTCGGTATATCTCCAAAGACTCTAATAGACTTCTACACGTGTACTGTAGAGAGCATTCTGATCTGGTTGCATCTCTGCCTGGAATGGAGAACAAGAATAAACTCCAGAGAGTTGTTAACTCAGCCTGCAACATCACAGGCACCATACTTCACTCCATCGAGGACATCTACATGAGGCGGTGTCTTAAAAAAGCAGCCTCTATCCTCAAAGACCCCACTACCCAGGCCATGCTGTCTTCACTCTGCTACCATCAGGAATAAGGTACAGGAGCCTAAAGACAAGCACAGGGACAGCTTCTCCCCCACTGCCATCAGATTCCTGAATAATCAATGAACCAAAGACACTGCCTTACTTTTTGTGCACTTTATTTTTTTAAAGTAATGTTGTAAGAAGATGGTTATAATATGAAGATTTGCTCAATGATGTTTCTGCAAACACAGAATTTCATGACTTGTTCATGATTATAAATTCTGATTCTATTTCTGATGATCCAAAGGGCCTTTTCCCGGTCATGTGCCTCTGTGAGTTACGATTGGAGAGTTTTGGATTCTGAAGACAGCTTTGTATCCAGGAGGTAACCCAGCCTTTAATTCATAGTCAAAGGCAAAGCTCTTTCATCAGTACTCTCCATTCTTTTCACCCTTTTCTTCCAGATCTATCTCTTGCCATTACGCATTTAAATCTATTCCTTAGCAATTAATAATGGACTGCCCAAGGGCCAGTTTGCTTCTATGCAATAGTAGGCACTTGCAGTACACAAAAATCTGGATTGAAGATTGCTCATCATTACTGTGGCTGCACCCTGGGGAGATTGGAAGGAGCATTGGCATCTTAGCATGGAGCTCTCCGTGAAGATGCACCATCCATCATTCCTTGCATTCTGCTCCCTGCCTCATTGTTGAGCAATGTTCTTGGGACATTGTGTGAAGTACAGGTGTGAACTGAATTAGCAAATGAATTGCACTTTAAACCAATAGGGTGGCACAGTTAGTACAATGCTATTACAGCACCAATGACCTGGGTTGGAATACTATCTGGCACTGTCTGTAAGGAATTTGGTTGTTCTCCCCTTCTCTGCGTGGGTTTTTTCTGGGTGTTCCAGTTTCCTCCCATCCTTCAAAAAGCGTTGGGGTTGGAGGTTAATTGGGTGTAATTGGGATCTGCAGACCGGAAGGGCCTGTTACCAGTCTACATTCAAATTTAAAAATTAGTGCTTTTCTCAAAACAGCATTTTGCCTGACATTTTTCTTCAACGTTTTAAATTTGAATATAATTTTGCTTCATTTGTGAATAACCTGCAAAATTTAAGAGCGCAAAATCACTCATTGCGGCAGAATGTGAAGAGAAATTTATGAAGAAGGGCTCAGGCCCGAAAAGTTAATTATATTCCCCACCACCCAGGCCGTCACCCTGCTACCATCGGGGAAAAGGTACAGGAGCCTGAAGACGGGCACCAAGACAGCTTCATCCCCTCTGCCATCAGATTCCTGAATGATCAATAAACCACAGACACCTCTTTACTTTTTTTGTTTACTTCCACTCTATCTATTTTACTTTGTTAAGTGGTTTATCAAATGTTTACTCTGTGATGTTGCCCCATACCACAAATTTTGTGACATGTTCATGATAATAAATTCTGATTCTGATATCTTTCCCTCCTGTGGACATTGCAAGACCTGCTGAGTTCCTTCAGCTTTTCTGTGTTTTTTTCAAGATAGCAAGAATCAGAATTCAACTTCTAAAAATATGCCCCTGCCAACTCAGACTTTTGAACCGCCAGAAAAGGTGAAGGGACCTTGGCTGAACAAACAATCTCAAGGACTGCACCTCCAACAACACTGCTGAGAACTGACAGCAGTATTCTAAGGTTTAAATCCTATACTTGTGCTTGTGCGATTGAACTGTCAGATGGCTAAGGGATGGGCTAAAATGCTGGTTTGGTATCCCATTTTCTCAAACTGTGGGCGACTCACAGTTGTACAGAAGAATGGAAACTCCTTCATGAAAACAATTTTATTTGGAAAATCTGTAATATAGTGCCACAAAAATGTGAATTGTTGCAATCAGCGTTCCATGGATCGCAAAACATTACAGCACAGAGCAAGCACACTGACTCACAGACACGTGCGGCTGAGGGGTATACTAAAGATATGAACACTGTTCATGTGATAATTCTGCATTATCTCATCACTTCAAAGGTACTCATTTGTTAGTAATAGAGGAATCGAGAGATGAGAGGAGGGACAGTACATAGGACCACATATGCTGGGTGCTGCAAGTTTACCTTTGGACAGTGAGCTGGGTTAACTCAGGACACTTTCTGAGCTTCACCTGGAGATCAAAGAAACATTAAAAAATAACATACTGGGTCTCCCATTCTGTGATGAGTAGATTGACTTTGTTGCCCTTCAGGTCTGACAATTCTTTGATAAGTTGACCCTTTGCTCTTTCGTAGAAACAATGCTCGACTTTCAACCAAGGGAACAGGTTCTCATTGACTCCCCTCCCTCTTAGCCTGAGGGAAGGAATGTAATCTCTGGAACTAATCAGAAGTGATCTGCAAGGAGTTAATTGGTGCCTGTAGGATATTTATTGTTTAAGATGGTGGCTAAGGCACCTGGAAATACTAGTGAGAGATAGCCTTCCAATATAAATGGCAGTTGTTCTCATGGGGGCAGCCCCAATTCTTGGCCAACCCTCCAAATTCTGGTAACATTTTCCATGTTCAATGTCAAGGCAAGTTCCAAGGAATAATAGAAAAAATATGCTGGTCACGTAGGTCACGTAGCATCCGTGGAAATCAATAAGCAGTCAACGTTGCAGGCCTGAGCCCTTTATCAGGGATGCCCAAGATCTGGCAGAGATCACACGCTTTCAAGGACAATCTTTGTAAACTTATCTACTTATTGCATGTTTGGTGGCTTGAGTGTTTCCTTACACCCTGACCCCTTTCCACCCTCCTGGATCCTAATGCATAATTGGGCTGGAGACCACCTCAAGCTACAGGCCACACATCTGTGCACAGATGCAAGCACAAGTGATCAATAGATTGGGAGATGGGGAAGTGCAGAGAGACCTAGGGGTTCTTGTGCACCAGTCACTGAAGGCGAGCATGCAGGTACAGCAAGCGGTTAAAAAGGCAAATGGTATGTTGGCCTTCATATCAAGAGTATAGGAATAAGGATACCTTACTGCAGCTGTACAGGGCCTTGGTGAGACCCCACCTGGAGTATTGTGTGCAGTTTTGGTCACCTTATCTAAGGAAGGATGTTCTTGCAAATGGAGGGAGTGCAGAGGCGATTCACCAGGCTGATACCTGGAATGGCAGGAATGACCTATGAGGAAAGATTGCGCAAATTGGGATTGTACTCGCTGGAGTTTAAGAGGATTGAGAGGGGATCTCATAGAGACATATAAAATTCTGGCAGGACTGGACAGAATGGATGCAGAAGCGATGTTTCCAATGGTGGGGGAGTCCAGAACCTGGGGCCATGGTTCGAGGATAATAGGCAAACCATTTAGGACCGAGGTGAGGAGGAATTTCTTTACCCAGAGGGTGGTGAATCTGTGGAATTCATTGCCACAGAGGGCAGTAGAGGCAGGTTCATTGAATATATTTAAGAGGGAATTAGATCTATTTCTTCAATATAAGGGAATTAGGGGTTATGGCGAGAAGGCGGGGACGAGGTACTGAACTTTAAGATCAGCCATGATTTCATTGAATGGCGGAGCAGGCTCGAAAGGCCGAATGACCTACTCCTGCTCCTACCTTCTATGTTTCTGAGTTTGGAGCAGAAGTGGCCACCAAAATACTTGACCACCCTAACAAGGCAGGTGTGCGCAGAAAGGTTTGCTTTTCATTCTTCTAGTCATTCTCCATTCTTGACACTGACATCTCCACTCCACGGAGTGTCCCGTAATTTAAAGGCTCTACTCCAAGAAAACAACCTGATGAATCTCCTCTGTACCCTCTCCAGTGCAATCACATCCTTTCTATGGTACATTGACCACAGTTCTACATCTGTGGACCAACCAATGATTTTTATAACTATCCTAGGCTTCCTGATTTTCTCTTCTATGCCTCCTGACAAATCAAGGCTGGTGGCCCATATAGTTTGTTTTTCTCATGCCAAATATCAATCAAATGGGATGAGAATGAAAGTGATGCAACTTCCTCCCTGTTAACAACTCCCCAACCAGATAGGAATACCTGGTCTCAATCACCCATAGGCACTTATAATTTCATTGATTTTTTTTAAAACTGGACTTGTTTAGTGCTCTGCAAAAGGACTGCAATATAAAACTGCTTAAAACTTGGTCAGCACGGAGGAGTCACGCGATGGAGTAGTGGCCGGACGGTGAACTCCAGCCCTCTCCAGAAAAGTCGGGAAAAACAAGAGAAAACACAAAGGCACAGAAATAAAAGTTACAGAAAAGTGAGTATAAAGGTGGAAAGAAGATGGCGACAAAAAAAGAAAAGTCGAAAGCAACGGTAAGAAGAGAGGAAGAGAAGACAAAGGAGGAAAAAGGTGAAGGCCTTACCTGTCCGAAGAGGCCCGCTGCGGAGAGAGAAACCCGCTCCCTCAGGTCGGTAAATAATGGACTACAAAAATGGCTCGCAGAGCCGAGCAAAAGTGCGCAACCGCGCATGCGCGAAGTTTCGCGCATGCGCGATGCGAATGAAAAAAAACACACCGACGGGAGGGGGGACCAGCTGGGGAGTCGATCTCCACAGCCGGCAACGACAGCTGCAGAACACCTGCAGCAAGAAGAGACCACAGAAGACAATAGAAACAAGAAAGAAGAGGAGGAAAGGGCAACAAAGAAACAACAGATGGTCAACCCAGAGGAAGAAGAAGAGGAAGAGTATGGTGAAATAGAAGAAGAAAAGATAGGCAAGGTAAAGGATATACTTGCTCTTATTAAAGGATACATGGAGTCATTTAAAGAATGGCAAACACAGGAATTTAAGGATTTAAGAAAAAGAATAAACAACACAGAAGAGAAAATAAATAAAATGGAGATGACCTTAACAGAAATGGGAAAAAAAATGGACAAGATGGAAGAGCGGGCAGTAGCAGCAGAAATGGAGGTAGAAGACTTAAAAAAGAAATTGGAGAAATCTAATAAAAAAACTAAAGAGACACAAGAACTACTAGCTCAAAAAATAGATACAATGGAAAACCATAACAGAAGAAATAACATAAAGATAGTGGGCCTTAAGGAAGATGAAGAAGGCAAGAATATGAGGGAGTTTATAAAAGAGTGGATCCCTAAGACCCTAGGATGTCCAGAACTACAGCATGAAATGGAAATAGAAAGGGCACATAGAGTATTGGCCTCTAAACCACAACCACAACAAAAACCAAGATCTATTGTAGTAAAATTCCTAAGATATACTACAAGAGAAAAGGTACTGGAGAAGACAATGGAAAAAGTAAGAGAGGGCAACAAGCCACTGGAGTATAAAGGGCAAAAAATCTTCATTTATCCAGATATAAGTTTTGAACTCCTAAAGAAGAGAAAAGAGTTCAATACAGCAAAGGCGATTTTATGGAAGAAAGGGTATAAATTTATACTAAAGCATCCAGCGGTATTGAAAATATTTATTCCAGGACAACAAAACAGACTATTCTCGGATCCAGAAGAAGCACGAAAATTTGCAGAACAATTACAAAAATAGACTGAGGGAGGAAGACGGGTAATGAGAGTTAAAATGATCACGACTGATATGTATGTGGGTAAAGACAAAAATAGACTGAGGGATGAAGACGGGTAATGAGAGTAAAAATGATCACGATTGATATGTATGCAGGTAAAGAGGTATAAGAGTGAATAGAGACAATGAGCATACATGAATGTATCTGTACTTAGAGGAAAATATAGATAGTATAGACAAGAATTAATAAGGGAAGGTAATGGAATAGAGAGAATAAGGAGGGAATTAAAAGAGGGACCTTTGTGACATATGAAAAGTGAAATCTTTTCTGGGGGAGGCGGGGTGGGGGGAAATAGCGGTCACTGCAAAATCAGTTGACGCTTGCGAGTGGATTCGCAAATCCAAATGGAGAGGGGAGATGTGGTTGTCCGACAAGGGATAAAGGACAACTCAGGAGGTGAAGGGGAGATTGGGGATAAATAAGATAGAAATAGGAGAATAAGGAAAATGTTAGATGTTGTAGGAATGTTGTCTTATAAAGAGTTGAAAATAAGAAAACAGAAATGGAAAAGGAGGAAAGGTAATGATGGAAAAACGGAAAGAGAAGATAAACAAAATATAAAAGGGCTACGCTGAACTATATGTCTTTAAATATTAATGGAATACATAACCAAATTAAAAGGAAGAAACTACCAAATTTAAATGAATAAATGTATTCCATTAGAAAAAATAACATATTGGTTAAGAAATAATATTGAAATATTCGAACAAGTATAGGAGCCTTACATTAAATACAATAGCGAAAACCTACCGGGGACAAACATTACCTAAGTTGATGGAAGGAGAAGGAAAGAAAAGAATGGACTCAGTAGAATTTCTGGTGTAATTTTGTTGAATGACAACATTGTCTGACTGGCTTAATGCAACCTAGATTGTATACCTAAAATGGATGAGAGGGGGGGGTGGGGGGGTGGTTTGGGAGGAAAGGGGGGGGGGGAGAAAAAGTCACTGTATATGTGTGAAAAGAAATAGTGTATATCATGGCTAATGTGATTTATGGTGTGAAAAATAAAAAAATTTAAAAAAAAAACACTTGGTCAGCACAGCATCATGGGCTGAAGGGCCTGTACTGTGCTGTAATGTTCTCTAACATTGGAACCCTCCCAAAACCTGTGTTTCTCTGAGTCAGCATTTGCTGCCATTATATCTCAGCAGACCATGTCCAAACCTGGCCAGTTTCGGCTCATCCTGACCACAGCATGTGAGCTCACCTCTGGCCCCCAAGTCTATTTTGAATTATCAAGTGCATCCTGCAGCAACTTGGTAATCATTGGGCAATTCCCTTCAGGCCCTTGATAGTTATTTGTTTTGTTGTCTTTCCTTCTTCCCCCCCCCCCCCCCCCCCCACCTCCCATTCAAACTTTCTGCAGGCCCTCTCTGGGTGTCTCAGAATCCTGATGCAAGAATCACTGACCATGCAATGTAATGAGACTTTTTCACCTGAAATTCACTCCAAAATCTTAAAGCACTCGTGACTTGCATAAATCTTTGGAGATTCTTCACAAGTTCTGGGATATTGGTGTTGGGGGGGGGGGGGGGAGGGGATGGGGGAATGTTGGGCAAATCACCTGGTGTTAAAAATGTCTTGTTGCTTTAAAGCAATCACACAGTCATTAGTTTAAATAAATTGATAACCTGTGTCCTCATCACTTAACTTTGTATCCTCACGATTATTAGCTTAGCCCCCAAAAGGGTTGTGACTTCTCAGTTTGTGCTTTTGATGTCTGTATCCAAATACAAGATATCTTCCCAGCCTACAATCTGTTTGTCAGAGTCTCCCTTGGTCTCTTTCTTGATTACAACAGAAATGGTGTGTCTGGCGATGTGAAACCAGCGTGAATATCAGTCATTTCACAACAGGCACTTTGCATATCAAGACTCTAATAAGTTCATTGCATGGACAGAATCAGAATTTATTGTCATGAACATGTTACAAAATTAACTATTTTGTAGCAGTATCACAGATACAAATATTGCTATAAATTATTATGTTTAAAATAAATAAATTCATGTAAAAGAAGAGAATGTGAGGGCGTTTCAGTAGTTCGTTGTCAGAAATCTGATGGCAGAGGGGGAAAAATCTGATTTTGCACTGTTGGGTGTTTCATCTGCTTTCCTTATGGTAGCAGAGTGAAGAGGGCACAGCCTGGGTGGTGGGGGTCCTTAAGGATAGAGGCCGCTTTCTTAAGACATCGCCATTTGTAGATGTCCTTGACGAATTGAGGACTGGTACCCATGATGGCTCTTGCTGAGTCCACAACTCTCTGGAGTCTTTTCCTTTCCTGTACATTGGCGCTTGCAGTGATGCAACCAGTCAGAAAGCTCTCCACGGTACACCTAAACATGAATATAGCTGCTAGTGAGCCTTCTTTGTGATTGCATCGACATGGACAGATCTTCAGAGATGTTAACACCCAGGAATTTAAAGTTCTTAACCTTTTACACCAGTGACCCCTCAATGAGGACTGGTTTGTGTTCTCCTGATTTCCCCCTCATGAAGGGCTTAGTTGCGCTAACATTGAGTGCAAGGTTGTTGTTGTGACACCACTCAACTTGCTGATACATCTCCCTCCTGTATGCATCTATAAAGTGCTCATTCTCTCACCTGAATAAAATAACTAAGTTAGATTGATGTAACCTGATAGCAGGTGATCTTGCATTCCAGAAATGTAAAGCTTAAGTAATTGGACCAGAGTGAGCTGTTGTGTCTTGCGAAAGACAGTGGCATTGATTTAATTCACATGTTACAATAGAGCATTTTGGAAGAGAGTTTTTTTTAATAACAAGGTGATACTGTTGTTTACATTTCTCCTACCGAGACATTTGAAATGAGGGAATTAACAAGATTGATAGATAATGATTTAAGAAAGGTAAAAACTAAATTAATGCCAAGAAAGGACAACTTTCTTCAAGATTCTGAAATGTAATGGATCCAGAAAATATTTCTGCATTTATGAAGAATTAAACAATCGTTTAATTTTTAATAATTTAGATACACAGCTCAGTAACAGGTCTCTTGGACCACAAGCCTGTGCCACCCAATTAATCTACAACCCTGGTACGTTTTGAATGGTGGGAGGAAGCCGGAGCACCCAGAGGAAACCCACTCAAGCATAGAACACGTTACAAACTCCTTTCAGACAGCACAGGATTTGAACACCGATCACTAGTGCAGTAACAGCATTGCGCTCTCCATTATGCTAACTTTCTTCTTCTTTGGCTTGGCTTCGCGGACGAAGATTTATGGAGGCTCGTTTGTGGCTGACAAGTCCGATGCGGGACAGGCAGACACGGTTGCAGCAGTTGCAGGGGAAAATTGGTTGGTTGGGGTTGGGTGTTGGGTTTTTCCTCCTTTGCCTTTTGTCAGTGAGGTGGGCTCTGCGGTCTTCTTCAAAGGAGGTTGCTGCCCGCCAAACTGTGAGGCGCCAAGATGCACGGTTTGAGGCGTTATCAGCCCACTGGCGGTGGTCAATGTGGCAGGCACCAAGAGATTTCTTTAGGCAGTCCTTGTACCTTTTCTTTGGTGCACCTCTGTCACGGTGGCCAGTGGAGAGCTCGCCATATAACACGATCTTGGGAAGGCGATGGTCCTCCATTCTGGAGATGTGACCCATCCAGCGCAGCTGGATCTTCAGCAGCGTGGACTCGATGCTGTCGACCTCTGCCATCTCGAGTACTTCGACGTTAGGGATGAAAGCGCTCCAATGGATGTTGAGGATGGAGCGGAGACAACGCTGGTGGAAGCGTTCTAGGAGCCGTAGGTGGTGCCGGTAGAGGACCCATGATTCGGAGCCGAACAGGAGTGTGGGTATGACAACGGCTCTGTATACGCTTATCTTTGTGAGGTTTTTCAGTTGGTTGTTTTTCCAGACTCTTTTGTGTAGTCTTCCAAAGGCGCTATTTGCCTTGGCGAGTCTGTTGTCTATCTCATTGTCGATCCTTGCATCTGATGAAATGGTGCAGCCGAGATAGGCTAACTGTTCACTTATTAAATTTACAGCCCATCTCTGACGCTGAGCGTAAAAGCTCTTTGCTCTGTCAGTGGAACTCCCACTGATGTCTAATAGGATTAGCCATCTCCACTCCCTTGGTTAAATCTGCACCTGGCTGTCAGATGTTACTGAGCTGGGATTCAATATTAATACTCTGGTTACTTAATTTCTTGGTAAATGGGGCAAGGGAATGCTGCATGAAAAATACTTTGTCAAACATAATCTGCTGGATAAACTCACTGGGTCAAGCAGCATCAGTGGGAGAGAGTGGTCAAGCTGAAATTCTTCATCTGGACTGTTAATTCAGTTGAAAGCTGCTGAGAAGTGATACAAGAGGGAATTAGGTTATCACGAGAAGGATATTATGGCCCATTTTTCAATGAGGAACCTTAAAAATTGGTAGAGACAAGCATTTTGTGGGATGAAAAATTCCTCTTCTCCATCTGAACCAAACTAAAAAAATCAGCTCAGAGACAGCATGAGGACAGGATTGAACCTGGATCACTAGAGTTGCACTTTTCCCCCCTTTATGTTGACATCTTCTCCTTGATCTTTTGAAGAGTTTGACAATCTTTGTTTGCAAGCTTTATTATGTGACATTCTGATTGGTTGAATATCAGCATCGATGACTTTTGAATGAAAGTTTCAAGACCCATTTATTTGTTCCACATGATTATTAATTTTCACAATGGACAATGGTGGCAAAGTTGGGGCTCACCGACCATTTCTAATTTCTCGATATTTTTACACATCTCTCTGGTTATCTAGGCCAGAGGGCATTTGCTATGTTGAAGTGAGGCAAGCATCATAAACAGACCAGGCAGAATGCGGACCCCGATCAACCTCTCCGAAGAACTGCAGGGAAGCAGTTTGGTTGAAAGTCCGACAGCCTTATGATTACTTTTTCTAATTCCGTCCATTTATCCTGAAATTATTCACATTCATGTAAAACTTACAAATTATCACAGTGCAATTTGAGCCCACATTCCCATTTATCAGTTTACTTTGGAGCATTTGTCAGTTTTGACAATCTTTAAACCACTGAACCGCTCAATCTCATCAGCAGATAAACAGGCCGCACCATCCAGGGTTTTTAATTATTGAAATGCATTCAGTGAAAATCCAAAAACGAAAAGGGGCAGGCTGAGCAATATGGTGGGGAAGCAAAGACCCAAAGCTTGGTGGAATCATGGTTTTCAAGGAAATCTTTCAAACTTATTTTAAGATGGAGATTGGATGTTGCTTTAATTTGATAAATTCTACTTACAATCACAGTTCCAGAATGCACAACCTTTGAACAAATGTACATATCAACAAGGATCTTGCTTATGCCATATATAAACCTGATGGCTACTTGATTAATTTTGATAAATGCAAACAAATAGATCATGGCTTTAACCCTTTGGGTAGCAAAAATGGAGAAGGTATTTGGAAGGGGTAGGGTCAACATAACGTGATTGAGTGGTGTAAAGTTTGGCTACAAACCTTACACAAAGACACAGGGATGATGCCATGTTGGCCCATTTTGGTGTTTTAATACAGTAAATGCTATAACTGTTGGATGTTTTTTTTCCCAGATATCAATGACTGTGCCTCCCAGCCATGCAAAAATGGAGGGCACTGTGTGGACATGGATTCGGATTACTCGTGCAAATGTCCATCTCCATTCACAGGGAGAAACTGCCAGCACAGTGAGTGTTGTGTTACTTATCAGTTATCAGATTAGCGATGAGAGTCGGACATTTTCCTCTTCAAGTCTGGGATTAAATCCATACTGGACAGGAAAAGTGGCCACTAACCATCTACTAGCTATGGCATGGGACTGGGTTTCACCTGACATTTGACAGATTGTTTGTCGTACTTGTGTAAAAAAAGTAGAAATTGTTGGGTTGCTCTTGTACAAAATGAAGTGCAGATTAAACAGGTAATTCAGCCCATCTAACTTACTGTGCCACATATGAATTTCCTTATTGTCTATGACTAGGGACATTGGTGGATGAGAGCAGAGGACCCTTCCTCCAACAGGTCACCATTACATGAGGAACTTATCTTAAAAGCAATTAATCTTCACATGACTTTTGTTTTCCATTATGATGTTTCTTGCCTCGGTGTGCCCAAGGACAGTACTTCATTGGACTAGATAACTTTCCTAATTTGTTTTATGGTTTCAATGGTCATGAGTTCAGATGAAGTAGCTTCAAAAGGGCATCAATCATTCCCAGTACCCAAGAAGAGTAGGCTGAGCTGCCTCAATGACTATCGCCCAGAACCACTAACTTCTACTGTATTGAAATGCTTTGAGAGGATAGCAGATGCATTATCGCTGGCTCTCCACTTAGCTCTGAAACACCTTGAAAACAACAATTCATACATACGACTGCTCTTCATCGACCGCAGCTCAACCTTCAACACCATTGTGGTGGTCTACCACCAGCCTACTGCAGGGGGCAACCTCTATACCTGCAGGAGTGTAAGGGGACAGTTCAACACCTGGCTGGCTGCCAATCAGTCGGCCTGAATGGATCAAGCCCCACCCAGTCGGGTGTCAATCACCCTCCAGGATTATAAGCCTGCGCCGGCCTTCCGAGACTTCACACTGAGTTGCTGCAGCCACAGCCAGCCTGGCTCTGTGGAAGACTTTGTGGATTAAAGCCTGTTGTACAGTCTTTAACATGTGTGTTTGATTCTGTCTAACAGCGTACCACAACCATTACTCCCTCAGTGTTGGTCAAGAAGATACAAACCTGGGCCTCTGCACCCACCTCTACAACTGGATCCTTGACTTTCTCATCTGAAGACCACAATCAGTACAAATTGGAAACAAAGTCTCCTCCTCACTGTTATCAGCACAGACCCCAGGGATGTGTGCTTAGCCCACTGCTCTACTCATTATACACCCATCACTGTGTGTCCAGGCACAATTCTATCTACAAATTTGCCGATGACACCACAGTTGTTGACAGAATCACAATCGGCAGGGAGAAAGCGTACTGGAGGGAGATAGATCAGCTCTTTGACTGGTGTCACATCAACAACCTTGCGCTCAGCGTTAGCATAACCTTTCAGGAGGAAGTCAGGTGAACATGACCCAGTCCTCATCAAGGCATCAGTAGTGGAGAGAGTCAAGATCTTCAAATTCCTGGGTGTCAACATCTCTGAGGATCTGTCCTGGGGCCTCAATGTAGATGCAATCACAAAGAAGGCTCCAGCAGCTATACCTTGTGAGAAGATTGAGGAGATTCAGAATGTCACCAAAGACCCTGAAATTTCAACAGGTGTATTGTGTAGATCATTCTGGCTGGTTGCATCACTGCCTGGCATGGAGGCGCCAAATCTCAGGACAAGAATAAACTCCAGAGGATTGTTAACTCAGCTTGCGACATCACAGGCACCAGACTTCAGTCCATCGAGGACATCTACACTAGGCAGTGTCTTAAAAAAGCAGCCTCTATCCTCAAAGACCCACCACCCAGGTCATGCCCTCTTCATTCTACTACCATCAGGAAGGAGGTACAGGAGCCTAAAGACGAGCACAAGGACAGCTTCTCCCCCACTGCCATCAGATTCCTGAATGCTCAATGAACCAAAGATACCGCCTTACTTTTTGTGCACTGCTATTTTCATTTTGTTCATGTATATTATTGGTGTGGGGTGGTTCATAATCTGAATGTTTGCACCTAATGAAGCTACTGCAAGTCACCAAATTTCGTGACTCGTTCATGACAATAGATTCTGATTCTGACATACAGCACAGTAACAGGCCCTTTTGGTCCATGAGTCTACGTTGCCCAAGTTACCTACAACCCCCCCCCCCAGTATATTTTGAATGGTGGGATGAAACCAGAGCCCCGGGGAAAACCCAGGCAGACACAGGGTGAATGTACAAACTCCTTGCATACAGCAGTGGTCCCGACTACTGGCACTGTAAAGATGTTGCGCTAACTGCTACAGCCCTCTCTTCCATAAAGACCCAATGGCATCACATATTGGTCATTAAAGAGCCATTGGGAGACGCATCACAGAAACAGGCCATTCTGCCTGCAGTTCACACTGACCCTTTTGCATTAATCCCACATTCTTTTTTAACCAACCCACTTACAGCCTGGATCCAATTACAATTAAGTCATTTAATTGTCCGACCCGACCCCCCCCCAGTGTTTGAGATGCAGGAGGAAACAGCACCTTGAGCAAACCCCACGGTGGGGGGGGGGGGGGGGTGGTGGAAGAAGGGGCAAACTGTGATACACACTCACCAGAAGTTCTGCCGGAAGTTCAGAATTTAAGTCCAAATGACAAACGGGAAGGATGTTCAGATGCTGGCAAGCACGCAAGCGTTGGCATCACCGGAATATGCAGGCTGGCCATTTTCCTTTTCAAATCAGCCGTGGTCGAGATCTAGGGAAGTTTTACTGGGTTTCCTGACCACCTAAGGTAGGACAGGGACCCGATTGTACCCTTTCAAACTGCTGCGTAACTGGGGCGCTAACTGTGCAAATTGCCCAGTTAACCCCATTTTACATGGCAGTTTGTAAGGACCCAGTGATTCTGAAGGGATTCCAGTTTGCTTCTCTTTCTCCTAGTGATAGGGGTGCTGAGCTCATGGTGACTCTGTTTGCCTTATGGCAGACAAAAGTTAAAGGCTATCATGTATGTTACATTTTTAATGCGTTATTACATGACAATAAAAGGAGCCTTAAACCCAGATCCCAGATTGAAAACTACCATTCTGATCTAACATCTCAATTTAATGCTACACCATTAGAGGAAGCATCTTTAGTAAACAAGGACCTAAGCTCTGGGATTTCCCTCCTGCCTCTCTCTGCTCACTTAAAAGGTTCTGTAAAACTTTACTCTGGGCAAATTTAGCAGCTGTCCCAACACCACCTTCTGTAAATCCCTAGGTTGCTCTTGTTACTGAGTTCCTCCTCCTATTCATCATGCTGTACAATACTGCAGTCCCTGAGCCCCTGCCCCCACACCTCACACATAACAAGACATCCGGTGTACCTTCACATGAGCCTCAACCATCAACTGATGAGGTTGTTGACAATGACCAAAAGATTAAGGATTTAAAGAACATTTTAAATACGTCGAATATTAATGAAAGCGGTTGCAAGTTCTCTGGCTTGCTCTCTATCTTCTTGTAATTGAATGACACAGGAGTTAGATGGAAGGAATCCACCCTGCTTTTGAGGTGTGGGTTTACAGAGTCAACTTTGCAAGTGATTGGAATGTGGTGGAACCAGAATGTAAAGCTCCCTCACATCATTGTACTTGCCCCTTAGTGCAAACTCAGTGTTAGCCTCAGGTGTGTTTTTCCTTTCAGTATGCTAATTAATCTTAATAGTCTGCTCTTTTTCAGATTAAAGTGGATATCAAGGAGTGCTTCTAGCCCAGTGTGATCCCAAAGCAGAGTCAATAAACATTGCAGGGGACTGCTCTTGCAGTGAAATTTAGACTGGTTGCACTGCCTTAGAACCATAGAACATTCTTTTCTTTTCTTTGGCTTGGCTTCGCGGACGAAGATTTATGGAGGGGGTAAAAGTCCACGTCAGCTGCAGGCTCGTTTGTGGCTGACAAGTCCGATGCGGGACAGGCAGACACGGTTGCAGCGGCTGCAGGGGAAAATTGGTGGGTTGGGGTTGGGTGTTGGGTTTTTCCTCCTTTGCCTTTTGTCAGTGAGGTGGGCTCTGCGGTCTTCTTCAAAGGAGGTTGCTGCCCGCCAAACTGTGAGGCGCCAAGATGCACGGTTTGAGGCGTTATCAGCCCACTGGCGGTGGTCAATGTGGCAGGCCCCAAGAGATTTCTTTAGGCAAACATTACAGCACAGAAAATAGCCCTTCTGGTCTGTGCCAAATTACTAATCTTCCTGCTCCCACTGTCCTGCATTCAGCCTTCCATACCCCTCTCATTCATGTACCTGTCCAAAATTTACTTAAATGTTAAAATTGAGCCCACATTCACCACTTCAGCTTGTTCCACACTCCCACCCCCTTCTGTATGAAGTTCCCCCTAATGTTCCCCTTAAACTTTTCGCCTTTCACCCTTAACCAATGTCCTTTGGTTTGTATCTCACCTACCCTCAGTGGAAAAAGCCTACTTGCATTTACTCTGTCTATACCCCTCAAATTTGTAAACCTCTATCAAATTTCTCCTCATTCTTCTACGTTCCAGGTGATAAAGCCCTATCCTGTTTAATCTTTCCCTGTAACTCAGTTCCTATTAACATCCTATTAAATCTTCTCTGCATGGTTTCAGTCTTAGTGATATCTTTTCTGTAGCCAGGTGACCAAAACTTCATTCAATACTCCAAATGTGGCCTACCTTGTAATGTATTTTTCTCCTCAGAGCTCCTTCCTTCCGCTTAGTTTTCTCCTGCTAATTAATGTTTTCAAATGCAACCAGAGTGTCATCCAACCACAATTTACTTCCCAAACCATTGGCGTTTGTCAGTGTTTTTAAGTCCCGATTATTTACCTTTAACTTTCTCATTTTAGCATGTGTGTCCAGACTGGGAATGGAGGGAGGAGCAATTGAAGACGACCAGATCACTGCATCCTCTGTGCATGTGGGATTCTTGGGACTAAAACGCTGGCGACCAGAGCTAGCACGACTCAACAACAAGGGAATTGTGAATGCTTGGAGTATGGCAACCTTTGACCTTAACCCTTGGTTTCAGGTACTGAGAATCTGTTTACTAATAGGAATAATGGAAAACTCATCACTGCAGAGAAGCAATTGACAAAACCAAAATAATGAACCATCTTCTAGACATTGTCTATAAAATGTCATAATGAAACAGCATAAATTTATTATGAGATCTGACTGTTACATTATACAGTACTGTGCAGGTTGACAGAACTGAACTAAGTGAACAATGACACTGGAGGCAGTCAGCAGGTCAGGCAGAATCTATGGATAGAAATGGTCAGATAATGTTTCAGGTTGAGATCCTTTATGAGAGAGAGAACAAAGCCCTTCAACCTAAGAGATGCCAGCTGGTGAAACACAAGATATTGCAGAACCTGGAAATGCATGCAAGTGTAGGAGCATTGGATGAAGCTACACCCAACCATGCAACAAAACTAAAAATAGGTGAGGCAGCATCTGTGGAGAAAGAGATCAAGGTCTTTTGTTGACATTGGTATATTTGATGAATCAAATGGTGACAGGTGAACATTTTTTTCTGGAAATTTGTACATAGTACAGTAAAACCCCTGTTATCCAGAATTCAAGCAATCGACAACCTCAAGCTACCGGCAAAAAAAAAACTCGCAGAAAATAAACAGGTAAAAAATACGGAAGTTTAAAACTGGAGCTCCTCGCCGTTAGATCTCCAAATCCATGCAACACGCAATCTCAAGCCACTGGAAAATTCACATCCGGAATCTACCAATCCCCATAGGTGCTGGATACAAAGGGCTGAAGCCCAAAATGTCGACTGCCTATTGCTTTCCGTAGATGCTGCACGACCTACTGAGTTGCTCCAGCATTTTGTATGGCTCGAGTTCTTCAACATCTGCAGACCTCTTGTTTGACCAGTATTTTTTTTTGTTGACTTTGTACTTGGTTGCTATAGTATATGTCACAGTAGATATATAAATAAACGGAGTGTGTACATTGTAATAGCAGTGTTATATATGTGACCTAAGCACACATGCTAGTTGTCAGTGTTCACTAAGATATGTACTAGATTTTATCTGAAGCATACTCACCTGTTCTACATTAACAGTACTTGCACTGTCTCCCAATACATGTGCACTGGACCATGTATACATCTGTTTGGAGTTCAGTTCTTCGTCCCTTTAGAATTACTCCACAATATTAGGATAGAATGAATTTCACACTCATTTAAAACATTACATGATATTTGATCCACCTTGATGTTAACTAGTTAAATTCACGGTTAAGGTGCAGAGCATTAGCTGAAGTCTGACATTGTTGTTCTTCAGCCCATTATGATCAGACATTCATTAATGGAATTCCAAAGTTCCCACCACTGTATTTTCCAAAGGATTGCAAACATAGAAAGCCTGTATGTCCATGCCTCCCACTTACCCTCACTCATAATGTGGGCAGTTGTGGACTTGGTGCTGACTTGCCAACTCTCACTTCTAAACCATTAATTGTGAAACTCATCTCGTGTAATTTTTGCAAAACCACACCAGTTTTTAACCTGCTGCACAAATCAGGTGCAGTGAAGCCCACAACCATATCCCATAGTTGGAAAAGCACAGAAGACACCACAGTTGCCTATCCTCAAAAGCCCCACCACCCTCTTCATACTGCTGGCATTGGGGAAAAGGTACAGGAGCCTAAAGACGAGCACTCAGCGGCACAAGGACGGCTCCTTCCCCGCTGCCATCAGATTCCTGAATAATCAGTGAACCAAGTCACTGCCTTACTTTTTGTGTCCTGTTATTGTTATTTATAATTTTATTTTTTTATAGTAATGTCATAAGATGGTTGTAATATGAATGTTTGCCCTATGATTCTGCGGCAAAACACCAAATCTTGTGACTTGTTCATGGCAATAAATTCAGATTCTGATACTAGAACCTGCAGAGCAAACGATCTGCTGGAGGAGCACATAGGGTTGAGCAGCATCAGTGGGAGAAAAGGAATAGTTTTAATTAAGGGTTCCAGCCCTGAAACGTTGACCATTCTTTGTTCCCCCACTAATGCTGCTTGACCCATTAAGTGTGTCCAGCAGCTTGTTGGATATCGTGGTTGACCAGCGACGTTCAGTATGGATGTTTAATGTGCTGAGTCAGAGGATTTTCTAGCAGTTTTTTGTTCACAGGAACCAGAAGTGGTGGAGGTGAAACCATTCAGTGCCGCTGGAGGGGGTAGGGTAAGGACGGGACAGGAAGGGACTCTCCTTTGTCTTTCTTTCTCTGGGTGTAAGCAGTACTGGGCAATTTTTGATTACAGCGAATCTTTGCCTTATGGTAGACTAAAGGAAATTTTGTGTAATATATTTTCTGTTTTATTACATGACAGTAAAATAATGTTGAATGTGCTTTAGGGACATATCCAGATTCTGCTGTGGTTCATTGATGTAAAATGATGGCTGAATTATCAACAATCGCACAGGGAGTTAAAAGCGGCGCCATGTAGCTAAAGGGATCAAGAGGTAGAGAGAGAAAGCAGGAGAAGGGTACTGAGTTCACATGAACAGCTATGAATAGCGCCAAGGATGGCTGCGCTACTCCTGCACCTATATTTTAGGATTCTATAGTTATCCCAGGTATCTTCATAATAAACAAGGTGACGCAGGTTATTCAATCCATCGAGTCTGCTCTTCCATTCAGTTACATTATTGTCTGATCATCTACTTCACTAACCGATGTCACTCGATGAACCCAGAAAACCAATATGTATTGACTTCACTCATCTCCCATATCTGTGGGATAAAGTCTACCAATGATTCACAATGAAGACCTTTCCCCTCATTCAATTCTGCTTTATTAATCCAAATCTCAACACCTTTATACAGGGTAGTGGCTGGGATAAGTTTCCACTTGTACACCCCAAAAAGCAGGGGTGGGTGGAAGTTATAATTTACAAGGTCAATTTACTCCAAATAATCTGAAATTATTTTACTTTTACAATTCCATTGTACATTTTAAAGGAAGCTGTTTCTTCATTTTCACTAAAGCTTCTGCTTTTGATTTCCAGGTCAATTTGCTGAGAAAGATGCGAATCACTGGTGTCATTACCCAGGGAGCTTTGGCCGTCGGGGCTCCAGAATATATTAAGATCTTTAAAATTGCTTTCAGCTCTGATGGCGTGAACTTCAGTATTTTGAAAGACAGTGATAAAAACAAAGACAAGGTAATGTCCAAATGTAAAAGGCAGCTCCTAAAGAAGCATGAATGGACAAAGTCTTACCGGATTGATTGGACCACACTCTGGGCATTGTGGACAGTTCTGATTGCAATTCAACAGGAATGACATGGTAACAATAGAGAGAGGCAGAATGGAGAGCTATAATAGGCATGAGGAGAATTTGGATATAATAATATGAGAAAAAACATCCCATAGGAGCTCATATGCCCATATTATGTATAGGCACATGGGTGAAGGGGGTTTGTGATGGGAAAAAATGGTGACGCAAGGTTTCCTTGGAAAGTAGCCCCTTCATATTGTGGGGGTGGCCTGTGTTACAAACAAGAGGTCCCAGCAATGATCCTTGCGTAACATCACTGGTCACAGACCTCCAATTAGAGAAATGCCTCTACCACTGCCTTCTGCTTTTCACAATCAAGCCAGTTTCATTGACCAAGTTGTCTCCTTATTCCCATAGTTATTTACTGGAAACCATGACAACAGTGAGCTGAAGAGGAATTTCATCAACCCCCCGATCATCACTCAATACTTCCGCCTAATTCCAGTGGTGTGCCAGAGAGCATGTACTCTGCGCATGGAGCTAATTGGCTGTGAACTGAACGGTAAATCTAAGACCTGGAGTAGTTGGGATGGGATGAAAATGGTCAATTGTGAAACTTGGGGACAATGGTGGGTGAAGGAGTTGAATTCCTTGGTGGGGGGGGGGGGGGGAAAGAGGTGGTGTTGGTTATTGAAAACACCCTAACATCGACCAGGTATCATGGAATCCAAAAAAAAACATGAAGAGGCCATTAAACCCAACATGTCTGTGGGCACCCATCCATATTAAAACTGACCAATCAACCATGATATAAAGCTTTTCGATCGCTGGAAATAGACATATCACCGATATGTTTACACAATTTACAGAATGATTTGCTCATTTATAGAGAAGCCCGAGGATGTGATGGCTAGAATTGCACGATGGGTTAGTGTGCCAAGGGGATGAGTATTATTGTTGCTGGACTTGAAGCTGTTAACTCACAGAGTCATCAAATGATCTTGGTTGTTGGGACTTTGGTCAGGTTGTCCAAACGACCCACTCCCAACTTGTTCTTCAAGGACTTCATTGTTTCACCTTAAAATATTTAATCAAATTTCTTTTGGAAAGTCACTTTTGAATTTGCTTTCAGTTTCTTGTAAAAACACAATGCTGGAGAAACTCAGCAGGCCAAACAGCATACTTCATAGAGCCCTTCTTCAAGGTACGAGCAAAATGTAGGCAGGCGCCAAACCCAAAGGAGAACTTCTTTAGGGTAGGCATCCTCAAAGAGATTTAATTTAAGACACAGGCTATCCATTCATTCACAGATCCATCTTCCCTTCTCCTGTTTGATGGTATGCCCTCCCTTCCTTCTCCACCTTCCATCTCTTACCCAAGGGACTGTGCTCCTCCCCTGCCACTTCTGTCCCCCAACATATTGTTTGGGTGACTGCCTACATTTTGCTCATACCTTAATGAAGGGTCAAGCCCAAAAAGTCCCTAACATTTTTGCTATTTAAAGGTCATTGTGTTTTTACTTCCATCTGCAGACTTTTGTGTTTTACTCTTTCAGGTTCTGGTAGCTTGAGTGTGAATAAATCAGCCTTTAAACAACAAATTGCCTGTTCTCTGACCAGTTTGTCAGAGAAACTCCCTGCAGAAAAGTTCCTATGTCTTGATCTAGATTATCCATAAAGAATGACTGCAATGTGTATTAGCAGAGATGGCCTGGTTCTCATTAGAGAATTAGAGAATACAATTAGTGTATTATATTTACTGGCTTGAAGGCACTATCCACTCTGTCATAAAAAATTGTGTTTACCGTTTATTTAAACACAACAGGTTGCTCGGAGCCACTTGGGATGAAGTTGAGGTTCATTGGTGACAAACAGATTACTGCCTCGAGTACGTACAAAATGTGGGGGATGGATGCTTTCACCTGGGCCCCCTGCCTAGCGCGCCTGGACAAACATGGGAAAACCAACGCATGGGCTGCTAAGTTCAACAACAAGTCACAGTGGCTTCAGGTATCAGACCCAGTTCCTTCTGGCCAAATGAATGCAACTCAATCCTGTCATTTCACAGGAAAGAGAAGCTGGAGGGACTCAGTACGTCAGGCTGCATCCATGGAGAGAAATGTTCGGTCAACTATTCCGGTCAGGATTAATCTTCAAGACTAGAGCAGAAAGCGGAGATAAGTCTTGGAAAGGGGTCCCAATGCAAAACGTTGATGGATCGTTTCTCTCCACGGATGCTGCTTGAAATGCTGTCCCTCCAGTTTCTCTTTGTCACTCAAGATCCCAGGATCTGCAGTTCCTATGTTTTTCTGTCATTTTGTTGTTTTGTATCATCTTAACTGTCAAATAATTGCAACATAATTTTAAGTGACTTTGTTAATTGTGGATCTGTGGCGGTATGCCATTAGGCAGGCGAACCAAAATGGCGCCGTCGGGGGTTTCCTCCCGACCTCGGCACCGGGCTCAGAAGCCCATGCTTGGGGACCCATGTGACACCCCAGTGACATCAGGGCCCCCAGCACTGTTCTCAGCCAGGTCAGGGCTGGGAGGAGAAGACCAGTCATGCAGCCTGCAATAAATCAGTTTTTGCTCACTGAACACAACCCATCTGGTTGTGCGATCCTTAGTTAGCAAAGATCCACAATAAATGTTATCAAACAGAAAATATGAAACCTGTCGCCTCTGCAAGCCAGAAATGTAAAGTTATTTAATATAATTAAAAAAAAATTTTAGACAGGCCATTTTAGCCCATGAGTCCATGCTGCCCAATTTACAGCCAATTAACCTACACCCCCAGTACTTTTCAAACGGTGGGAGGAAACCAGAACCCCTGGGGAAAACCCTTGCTGACATGGGAAGAATGTACAAACTCCCGACCGAAAGCGTGGGATTCGAACCTTGGTCCTGATTACTGGCGCTGTAAAGGCATTGCGCTAATAACCACTACCCCAACTGTGCTGCCCCAATGGGGAAATCAGGAAGCCGCTTTTTTTTGTTGGACGAGTAAGGGAATCTTGTAAATAGAGCCAACGACGGAAATGACTCAGCAGGTCAGGCAGCCTCAGTGGAGAGAGCCAGAGAGATGTGGAAAATGGGATTACAAAGATGGAGCTGCAAATGCCATTTGAATGACAGACTGTCAGTTGAAAGGCTCTCTTTTTACCACCTCCTCCATCGTGGCTTCAAGTTCACTGGAAATGAGGGGAGATGAATCCCAGTCTCAAACTACCATTGAGGTGGAAGCACAGTTCACTGTTCACAAGCATTTTTTTAAAAATATGATTATGTTATTAGAATAAATTAAACTATAAATATTCAAGTTCCTAATCCTCTCAGGAACACCTATGTTTATCCTACGTGGGAAGCACAGATTTAAATTGTTTACAATAGATTATTATGTTGGATTGATGCCAAAGTTACTGAAGTCTCATGGCACAAAGAATTAAAGTGGAGGTCATTCATTCTATAGAGTCTATGCCAACTGCAAGTGGAACAGTTTTACCAGTTCACTACCTAATCCTTTTCCAGTGGCCCTGTAACTTAATTTCTCCGAGAGCCATTCCAAACTCATTTGAAAGATTCTTAATTTGTTTCCACCATATATAATCAGGTAGAGTTCCAGGTCACAAACCCGTGGCCTTTGGATGAATGTGGGGGCTAGGGCTTCGTGACCCGTTTCCCAAAAGGACCATCTTGACTGAAATGTCTTGCCTGCCACACCCACAATAGTATCTTCCAGGACTCGTTGATCAGGAGTGCCTCAAGATTCTTACTTGCTGCAGCTACCATCTACAGTAGTTCGTGTGGTTACAGCAAGTGAGAATCTTGCATAAACTTTGCTGAAATACTGAAGGAAGGGTTTGATAGGGCTGTTGTTCTTGCAGCTGTTACAAGGATTGAGCGAAGGTAGGTGGAGGAGCAGATAGTGTAGAGGAAACAGGGAGGCTGCAGAAGGACAGACAGATTAGGAGAATGGGCTGAGAAGTGGAAATAGAACGTCAAAGTGTATGGTCATGAACTTTGGTCGAAAAAATAAACAGGCAGATTATTTTCTAAATAGGGAGAAAACTGAAACTATCCAGATGCAAAGGGATCTCGGAGTCCTCGTGCAGGATGATCTGAAGGTAAACTTGCACGTTGAGTCAGTGGTGAAGAAGCCATTCACTTCAAGAGGAATAAAATACAAGAGCAGGGATGTGATGTTGAGGCGCTGGTGAGGCCTCACGTGAAGTACTGTGAGCAGTTTTGGGCTCCTCATTGAAGAAAGGTTGTGATGACATTGGAGATGGTTGAAAGGAAGTTCACAAAGACGATTATATGAGAAGTGTTTGACAGCTTTTGGCCAGTACTCGTTGGGATTTAGGAGAATGGGGGGGATCTCATTGAAACATTTTGAATGTTCAAAGGCGTGGACAGAGTAGATGTATAAAGGTATCTTCCCATGGTGGGAGAATCCAGGACAAGAGGGCATAACCAGGATTGAAGGGTATCCACTTAGAACAGAGATGCAGAGGAATTTCTTTAGCCACAACGAGGTAAATCGGTGAATTTGTTGCCACAGGCAGTTGTGGAGGCCAGGTTATTGGCTATATTTAAGGCAAAAATTGATAGGTTCTTGATTAGCCAGGGCATCAAAGGGTATAGGGAAAAATCTGGCAGCAAGGCTGAGGCTCATGTTTGAATGACGGGGCAGACGTGATGTACTGAATAGCCCATTTCTGCTCCTGGGTCTCATGGTCTTAACTGGGCTGATGTTCTCTTATTGTTTGCTCTCAAAATGCCTTTTATTTCCGATTAGATTGACCTCCTAGACCGTAAAAAAATCAGTGGCATTATTACTCAAGGAGCAAAAGACTTTGGAGTGCATCAATATGTGGAGTCCTTTAAAATTGCGTACAGTGATGACGGACAGGCTTGGTTTACTTACAAGGACAGCATAAAAGGATCAGATAAGGTAAACAATTTGGTGTATTGTGGTGATAGTGCCATCCGCATAAAAAGTACAATATACTGTAAAGCCCCTGGTATCCGGCATCTATGGGGATTGGTAGATGACGGATAAATGTATATTCCAGCTGCTTGAGACTTACTTCTAAAAAGCTTAATTAATACGCCTGCATTAAGAATAAACAGTTTAAAAGACAAAAATACTACACTGCACTAACCCTGAATGAATCTCACTTGAATGAATATTTAAACCTTAAAGCATTTTATTTTATTTTCCGTCACATTTTTTGAAAACATTTAACTGTCACTACATCTGCAGGTTCCTCCCCTCCAAGGAGCTGCCCAAAAGACAAACAATAGCATTATAGATAATTAACTGCCCCACCACCCCAGGAGTTTACAGTAAATTCTCTGACCGGGGCAACTCTTACTTAGCAGGGATAAGGAGACACTTTAAAGATGTTTTTATGGAGGGCCTCCGCTTCGAGGCCGGTTTCTTCCATGGAAAAAATTTTTAACTTACCTTTTTATAGAGCAACCCCAAAAGGCTGCTCCAGCATCACTTTTATATGGAACGGCGCATCAGTATGTCCTCCGGAGTTGCTGTAGTCGGGGCGACTGTTGCTGTGGCACCGCCTGTCATAAATACACGGCGAGCAATGGCCGACTTCTTTACCCACAATTCCACATGCAGCTGGAACCACTCTAGGATGCGCAGAATGGTTCCAGCTGCATGTGGGATTATGGATAGAGAAGATGGCCACTGATCAATTTAATTCTGTTTATATTTCACTCTCACTCACCTGCGAGTTCTTGAATCTGGATAATGCAAATCTTCAGTGAAAATAGTCATCAGTGGTGTAGCCGCTGCCGCCACCTGCCACCGCACCTTCGGGGCCCCGGCTTCATGTTTGTGAGCCACCGCGACCAGGAGATTGAGAAGGATGAGGGAGTGGAGCGGCAAGTCCGTGGCCCCGAAGGTGCAGTGACGGGTAGCGATGGAGGCCACACCAATCATGACCATTTTGTGGTACTCTGGAATAATATGTTCACTGAACAGTCCTGGGTCGCGAGCTGATGACGTCATCGCACTGTCATCTCCCCACCCATTTATGCAGTGACGTGGAGTGTTGCGCTCCACCTCTGACACAAGCCTACAGAAGGATCAAAGTTGGCACCTTGGAGCCGCTCAGGGACCATTTACGATGATAAGGTTTGTGATGTTACTCTGGCTTTACGTTTAGATTTTTTTTGGTTTATAAAAGAGCCTTAAGAGAGTCACCCCAACGTCGAGCGGCATCAACCAGCTCTTCATCCTGGGCGGCCCCATTGCTGTTTCACACAACTTTATTCAAACAGCTGCTACGAGCAAAACATGGTCAAGGCCCTATCTCCGATGGCTGAATATTTGCTCCCATCTTCACCAAAGGTTTCTGTGTTACTTCAGAGAACATTTACTTCTCCAGTTTTAAACTTCTGTATTTTGTACCTATTATTTTATTCCTATTTATTTATTTTCTATATTCCTCAATCTTTTTTTGCCAGTTGCTTGAGGCTTGAATTTCAGATACCAGGGGTTTTATTGTACATAGGAAACTTCAGTAGAGTTCTGTTACCTTCCAGAGAACAGGTTATGGGTTGAAGCCTCATTCCTGTACATTTCGAATGCTCAGTACAGTACTGGGAACTGTCCTACGGTCAGGAGGATGGTCTTGTTCAGTGGTTCTCAACCTTTTTCTTTCCACTCACATACCACTTTAAGTAATCCCTATGCCATAGGTGCTCTGTGATTAATAAGGGATTGCTTAAGGTGGTATGTGGGTGGAAAGAAAAAGTTTAAAAACCTCTGTTTTATTCGTACCCAATTGACTCGTTATGTGCAGGGTTTCATAACTCCAAAGGAACTGGGCCAATGACAACTTTTCTCAAGTAAAATATTTCAGAAACAATTGGGTCTAGAGCAGTGGTTCTCAACCTTCCCCTCCCACTCACATCCCACCTTAAGCAATTCCTTACTAATCACAGAGCACTTGTGGCATAGGGATTACTTAAAGTGGTATGTGAGTGGAAAGAAAAAGCTTGAGAACCACTGGTCTAATCACAGTCAGACTGAGAGCCCATTTGCCTTTCCAAGAGCTTCCGCTAACATGGGATTTTCTTGAGTTTACTCCTACCTCCCATTGCCAGCAAATTCAAAGGTTAGGATCATGCTTTGTAGCAATCCTGTTTCCTTATGAAATCAACAGTGATTCTTTTAAAGTAATTTAATTTAAATTTAGACACAGCATGGTAACAGGCCTCTTCAGTCCACAAGCTGGTGTCACCCAATTCACCTACAACCCATTTTTGAACTGTGGGGGAAAGTACAAACTCCTTAGAAACAGCGTGGGATTCAAACTGCTGGAGCTGTAACAGTGTTGTGCTATCTGCTACACTAACCTTTAATATTTTTATCAAATATTGAATACCAAGATGGATGTTGTTGACATAGGCAGCATTTAGTGGTCAACTTTGATTTCCCTTGCACTGAGAAGGGGTGAAGGGCAGCATAGTTAGTACAACACTGTTACAGCGCCAACAATGGGGACCAGGGTTCTAATCTCGCGCTGTGTCTGGAGTTTCTATGTTCTCCTCATGTCTGTGTGGGTTACCCCTGGGGGGCGCCAGTTTCCTCCCAGTGTTAGAAATGTACCAGGCGTTGTAGGTCAATTGGGTGGCATGGGTTCAAGGGCCAAAAGGGTCTGTTACCATGCTGTATGTCTAAGAAAATAAGGGCAGATTACCTTCCCTTTAGTGAACCGGATGACAACCTTAATGTTTGTGATCTACATTTCTGAGGCAAGATTTATATTCCAGATTTATTTAATTAACAAAATTCCTCAGCTGCCTTGGTGGGACAACTTCTAGACATAACCAAGAAATAAGCTTGATATAAATGACTTGCTTTTTCTTTTTGCTTCGATTTAATTGGTCTTGTTTTGGGCGACTGAGCAAAGACTCATAAAGGCCATTAATTGGAGTGGACAATGGTGTCTTTTGTTGGAAACTATTCAGGTGTGTCTGGCCTAAGTTGAGCTCTCTGAAGGGACTGGTATCCCAGTATCTCAAAGTTCCACATAAATCTGGCGGTAGAAGATGGAAATGACCTGCTGATGTTTTCAGTTCCCCCTTTTTATAAAAAGGTGGGCCTTTAGGAATCTTGCCTTCAGCTGGCCTCAATATTCACCCAGCCTCAATATTCACCCAGTGAAGATTTTAAAAAAAACAGGTGTTCGAAATTTAAACAAAAAGCAGAAAATTCTGAAAACACTCAGTGCATTAGAACAGCAACAGTGAAAGGAGAAATGCTCGACCTTGTGTTGGGGGGGGTCCCAGAAACCTTTTTCAGATACTCTCTGACCTATAGTGGTGCAATGGCTACTGAAGCAGGTTTCACTCCCTTAGCCTTCCGCAGCAAGGGAACTACAGTAATTTGTCTCAAGTGAAGATGAGGATAAACCAAAAGATCCCACTGGTTTATCAGATGACCCCCTACCAGAAAATGTCTGAGTGGCAGCAAGATTAGAGCAGCTTCTGGTCAGCCAACATTTGCAATCTCAGAAAGGTATCAAAAATTTACAACTGCAGGAATTTTTTTTCTTCTTCTTTGGCTTGGCTTCGCGGACGAAGATTTATGGAGGGGGTAAAAGTCCACGTCAGCTGCAGGCTCGTTTGTGGCTGACAAGTCCGATGCGGGACAGGCAGACACGGTTGCAGCGATTGCAGGGGAAAATTGGTGGGTTGGGGTTGGGTGTTGGGTTTTTCCTCCTTTGCCTTTTGTCAGTGAGGTGGGCTCTGCAGTCTTCTTCAAAGGAGGTTGCTGCCCGCCAAACTGTGAGGCGCCAAGATGCACGGTTTGAGGCGAGATCAGCCCACTGGCGGTGGTCAATGGGGCAGGCACCAAGAGATTTCTTTAGGCAGTCCTTGTACCTTTTCTTTGGTGCACCTCTGTCACGGTGGCCAGTGGAGAGCTCGCCATAGAACACGATCTTGGGAAGGCGATGGTCCTCCATTCTGGAGACGTGACCCATCCAGCGCAGCTGGATCTTCAGCAACTTGGAGGTACAGCACAATAACAGTCCCTCTGGCCCAATTGCAGAAACGTGACCAATTAACCGAGTAACCTCATACATCTTCAGGATGTGGGAGGCAACCCACGTGGATCTGAAATTATATCAGGTCAACAGGTCTGGCAGCATCTCTGGAAAGGGAAACAAGACATGGTTTTTACACAGCCACTTCATTCTGGGAAATTATTCCCTTTTTACCAGAATGTGTGCTGTGTTAAAAGCACAGACCCGGAATGGGGGAGCCCTCCAAGCACCTTTTTTTCATCTAGCCCCTAGTGTAAACTGTACTGCAGGCATACAGGGACCAACTCAGCTAATGAATGTTGCCATGACTTCTGATGACATGTAATTTGAAACCAAGGATACATCGGATACTTATGTCACAGTCACAGTCAACGTTGACACAGTGGAGCTGCACATCCTGCCTCTTTACATACCACAATGCGGGTATACTGTATAAAATGGCTGACTGATACAGAGATTGCGGGTTTTGGTCATTCCGGTGCAAACAACAAATGCTGGCATATCAAAGGCTCTTCATAACAGAAAAATCCCATGAATGCTGTGCAGAAAACATGTTTCAGGTCAAAGAACTACCTGGGACTGAAGATCAGCTGAGTGAGTTACCAGTATCGGCTGAGTGGTTGTTTGGTCAGTGTAAGGAACAAGTACAACAGGTCTGAGAAGCAACAGATCAGTTGTAACAAAAATCTTTATTTGCCCTTGTACATTGTTACTTGATTATAAAGCTTTCTATCTCCAAGCAATTGCGTGTCTGTTGTATATTCATGTCTGTCTCCCTGTGGACTCATGGAACTTTTGAGGGAAATTCTCCACAGGGAATCACACTCAATCACTGTTGTGCATGAAAAAACAAGTTCAACCAGACCTGAGAAATGAGGTTGAGCACAGGCTGTCTGAACAGTGGTTTTATTTACGTGCATTGGGGAGTCAAAAGACACACTCAAAACTGCTCTTAGAAACCTTTATAATCAAGTAACAACATACAGTGGCTGCCACCCTTTGATAAAGGGCAGGCATGTCTCTTAATTACTCTAAACTCAGGACAGTGATTTCTAAACACACAATACACAGCACCCAACCCTTTGTCTACACACACCTTACCAATGACTCTCCAGCGCTGCCCACAGATCACAATCTGGAGTGGAGCTAGAGTTCATCCCACCAGAGGGGGGAGGGGGGGGGGCAGTTGGCCTACATGTGGTGGGCTTTATATTGCTATCAACTGTAGGGTCCAGCCCAGATATTGATGAGTAATTAAGGGGCTAATGACCAGGTGTGCACTGACTTGTGGGCAGGGCTTGTCCTTGATTGGCAGGTGAGGTGACTTCTGACTTGTTCCAAATGGAGAGGCCACATGACCCTCCACAATCCACACTCCCACCAGGTTCCAGGAGTGATCACATGACTCTCCACAACCCACACTACACTCATTCAGACAAGGTACATACAACAGTCCCATTGGACGCAACTAAACCATGCTAGATGTAAATGTAATGTAGAGGTAGGTGCAACAACAGTACTTGCCACCCCTTGACCCGGTGCAGGTATGGCACCAATATTAAATAAGGAAATAGCACACTACAATGATGATTAGTCAGTGTGCACCGGAAAACCTTGCACCCATTACTGGCACACACCTTGATATCAATTCTCCAGCGTCAGTTCTGGCTCGTGACCTGGAGTGGAGCTCGGGTTCTTCCTTGGGGCTCTATACCCCCCCTGCTGGTCAGTGTGGCTAGCCCAAAATAGGGCAGGTGATTAGTGGAGTCAGTGGTGAAAAGGCTAATTACCAGGTAATTCCTCAGCGTGGGTGGTCACATGACCCTCCGCCACACTCCCACCAGGTTCCAGCAGGAGAGGTCACATGACCCCCCACAATCTATATTCCCACCAGGTTCCACATTGACAGATGTGGTGGCTTTCAATCAGGTTTTCACCGGAGAGATCACATGACCCTCCACTCTACAGTTAGGTGCGAAGAAGATTGAGGGCAGATGGTCAAATATGAAAACCTTGTGAGCGGAATCATGATTAACATTTGCTTTCTTTATTGATGCTTTCACTACAGGTTTTCCAGGGCAACTCTGACAACTACAGCCACAAGCGCAACATTTTTAATCCACCGTTCTATGCACAGTTTGTTCGGATCTTGCCTCAGACCTGGCACGAACGCATCACCCTCCGTGTAGAACTGCTGGGATGTCACGAATAGATCCTTGCTTCTTGCATGCAGTAGAGGAATATCTGATATGTGCTACATGCTGATCTGCTCCACTGTATTGCACCTTTTATACACACTGGAATGTCAACTGCATTTTATGATAACCTTTCATTGCTGCAGACCAATTGAAGATTTTTGAAAGCAAGAGGGCCCGTTCTATTTGTAGTATTCCTCCCCTTCGCTTGTTGACGTGCTGTTCTCTTGTGTTTTTTGACCTCTTCAGAGATTGTTGATTGTCGTGACGGAGGGTAAGAAGGCAGAGGTATGATTGAGGCCAGGTACCCTGTTCAGTGAGTGATATGATTGAGTTCTCTCATCACCTTCCCATGGAGAAGTGTCTTGAATTCTACTTGAGAATTCTTTGGAGCAGGCAGACTGAAGTAAGGACCCCATTCTGTGGGAGAAAGATCAGGAACAGACCAGTGCCCCATCGCGGCTCATCCCCCAAAATGATTGGCTCATGAACCAAATTCTGCTGCCTCTCTAGGGCAGGAGGGATATTTCACTGTAACACATCTGGAAAAATTATTAAGATGCCTGATGTATGTGGATTTTTTTGGTTTCGGAGTGGAGTCCCACAAATGTTTAACCTTGGGCAGTTGCGGGGATTGTGGTGCGCCATTAGACAGAACCAGACACACACAGAGTAAAGACTGTACAACAGGCTTTAATCCATAAAGACTTCCACAGAGCCAGTCTGGCTGTAGCTGCAGTGACTGAGTGAGACTCAAGAGGCCGGCACAGGCTTATATCCCAGAGGGTGATTGACACCCGAATGGGTGGGGCTTGATCCATTCAGGCCGACTGATAGGCAGCCGGCCAGGTGTTGTCCTGTCCCCCTTACTCTCCTGCAGGTACAGAGGTTGCCCCCTGCAGTAGGCCATCGGTGTACCACCACAGGGGTGTATTTTAACTTTTTGCAAGAATATGAAATAGACCTTTTCTGATCACTTGGCCCAACTCTTCCTGATTTTCAGTAAAATGCAAATCTGCTGGGGGAATTCAGCAGGTCAAAGAGCATCTGTGGAAAAAAAAAGAACGGTGAATGTTTCGAGCCAGAACATTCTATCAGTCTTGCTGTGTGACCTGATAACCTTCAGCAGGTTGTTTTTGCTCCAGATTCCAGCATCTTTTCTCTGAATATTCAGTTTTAATTAAGTACGGGATATGAGAAAATATTCCATGTCAAAATTGTCAATTTCATGTAATGGCCCAAAATGAAAATTACTGCCATCATTTTCCTAGTATGGTCAATAATTTTGAGTAGTCCTTCTTGTTTTTGAAGATATTTTAGTGCAGGGCGTTGGGGCAAAATAAATTATTGGGATCTGATGGGAGTTGAGAACCTGGATGCAATAGCTATCTCTAAGCAAACGTGGATGTAAAGATAGATAAGCCCCCTGGTTACTGAAAGAAATGGCAGAGGCTTTGGTGATAATTTACCAAAATTCTCTGGGCAGGTGCCGACGGTTTGGAAGACGGTGAATGTCATGCCACTTTCAAAAAAGGATGTAGGCAAAAGGCAGGCCAGTTAGTTTATCATCTGTAGTTGGGATAATGCTTGAAGCTTTCATTAAAGAAGAAATAGCGAGGCATCTGGAGCACAATGGATCCATCAGGCAGATGCAGCAGGGATCCAGCAAAGGCAGGTCCTGTTTGACAAATTTACTGGAGATCTTTGAAGATATAACAAGAGTGGTAGATAGAAGGGAGCAGATGGACATTGTTTACTTAGATTTCCAGAAGACGTTTACTAAAGTGCCACATGAAATACATACACAAGATAAGGATGCATATAGTTAGGGGTGATGTATTAGCATGGGTTTTCTTGTTGGCAATCAGTGGTGATCAGGGTGCCACAGGCTAGGCCCGCAACAGCTCACAATATATATTAATGATCTGGAAGAGGGGACAGAATGTAGACTATCGAGGTTTGCTGATGTCATTAAAATGAGTGGAAAAACAAATTGTGCAGAGGATACGGAGAGACTGTAGAGAGATAGAGATAGGTTAAGTAAGTGGACAAGGGTTGGGCAGATGGAGTACAGTCTTGGTAAATGTGACGTTGTCCACTTTGGAAGGAAAAATGAAAGATCAAAATATTATTTAAATGTAAGCGATTGCAGTGTGCTGCCATGCAAAGGGACTTAAAGTACTTGTGCATGAATCGCAAAAGGTTGATTTGGAGGTGCAGCAGGCTGTCAAGAAGGCAAATGGAGTGTTGGCCTTCATTGCTACAGAGATTGAATTTAAGAGCAGGGAGGCTATGCTGCAACTGTACAAGATACTGGGGAGGCCGCATCTGCATGCAGTTCTGGTCTCCTTACTTGAGGAACGATGTACTGGCTTTGGTAGCGGTGCAGAGGAGGGCCACCAAGTTGAGTCTAGAGATGAGGAGGTTAGCCTGTGAAGAGGGATTGAGTCATCTGGAACTGTTCTCACTGGGATTTAGAAGAATGAGAGAGGATCTTGCAGAAATGTATGAAATTATGAAAGGCATAGATAAGATAGAGGTAGGTAAGATAATTATGGAGGGGGAAATAACCTCTCAATTCAAGGTAGTAGGTTTAGTATGAAGATGAGGAGGAATTGCTTTGAATCTGTGGAATTCATTACTCATGGAAGCAGTGGAGGCAACCTCAGTAAATATATTTAAAACAAGGTTGGATGAATTTCTACATAGTAGGGGAATTAAGGGATATGGGGAACAGGCAGGTAGATGGAGATGAGCCCATCATTAGATTATGCATGATCTCATTGAATGGCAGAGCGGACTTGACAGGCCGGATGGCTGACTCCTGCTTCAATTAGTGACATTCTTATGTTGATCAGTACAATGGTTTTCAAAGATGGTACGATCTGTATAATGGTGTATATGAAAGGAGATCATCTGTCAGCATCAACAATGTCCATCTTTGGGCCAGCCTCGGTCTATGAAAGGACACCATGGTACTTTGATTGCCACAGGTGGGACTTATGAGATGTTCTAAGGCAAAAAGGTGTCCTGTCCTAAGAATGATGGAGGTCTTCAAGTTCTATTATTGAGACTTGCCTCATGATTGCAAATGGGGATTGGAGGGAGTATGGGATGGTCTGTTGAAACTTTAAATAGGAAGATTGGTAGATTTTGATTAGCAAGATTCTTAAATGTGATAGAATAAGGTGTAAATAGAGATATATACAGACCATTCATGATGGTCAGGAGAGTGAAGGGCCACCTCCCCTTCCAATGGAGAGCTAGACTTCCACCTTTCCTCTGTCACCTCACTGACAGAGAGACCTGAAGCAACATTTCTGCCTTGTCTCTGCCTTTTTAGCTCCTTGGCAGATTTCTTCATTGGCCATGAGCACTTCTTCATTAACTGCCAAGGAATTGGAGAATGTGACAGGAGGGATGTGAGAGACAGGACCCTTTCAGAATAACATGTAGTCTTAAAACAACACTAATAACCATTGAACATCTATAAAATGTCCAGATAGAAATTCCCCCCAAAATAACTCATCCGCCTTTAACATAAAACAATTATGCCTGTAATTAACTCCTTGTAAAACAGTAGGGGGTTTTCATGGTGACCTTCAGCTATTTATTGATTTACTTATTAAGTTGGGTCACAAATTTTTGTACTTGAATTTTCCTTTAGGTTAAATGTTAATTGTCAATAGCATAGTCTGTTAAATTGGAATTGTAACTAATTAATTCATTGGCAATGCAATAATTCCGTGGAGATTAATTTCTTGTGCCCACACCTCTTCCTTCAGCACCATTCGGAACCCCAAATGATCCTTTCAAGTGAAGCAACATTTCACTTGTGAATCTGCAGGGATCATCTACTGCATCCAGTGCTCCCACTGTGGTCTCCTCTACATCAGAGAGACTGGACACAGACTGGGAGATCGCTTTGTTGACCACCTCGGCTCTGTCCGCCGCAATAGTGTGGATCTCCCAGTGGCCGCCCATTTCAATTCTCCATCCCATTCCCTTGCTGACATGTCTCTCCATGGTTTCATGTACTGCCAGACTGTAAATTGGAGGAACAACACCTCATCTTCTGACTGGGCACCCTCCAGCTGGATGGCATTAATATCGACTTCTCTGGCTTTCGTTAAAACACCCCCCCCATCCCCTTCTTCCTCATTATCTCTCCTTTCCCTGTCTCCTTTTGCACAGACAGAGTAAATTCTCACCTAGTCCCTTATTGCATCCAATTAAAACCTTTTGTTGGTCTGGATTCCACCCCCATTGTTTGAATTCTGAGACTTTCTGATACCGTTTATCCTGCTTCTGCCTTTTCTAATTCTTCCTTGAAGAAGGGCTCAGGCCTGAAACATCGGCAATATATCTTTGCCTTCTATAGTTCCTCCAGCATTTTGGTGTGTTTACTACAATCCAAGCATTGTGTTTCACTCAGGATAATGACTATACCTGGAGGATTATTTTCATGAGCACAGTAGGCCACGGTTGAATAGTAAAGATGAGAAAATGGCTGAATTCGAGAAACTTTGCCGATAATTTAGGCAGAACAAAATCACAGTGCACACTGGAAATCTGTGGTAAGGATGAATGATGTTGGAGATATTCCGTTTGTCAGCAGATTTGTGGGAAGAGAAGCAAAAGAAAGGGCCTGGAATTTGCGACACATCTCAGTTTCTTGGCCACGGGCCTTGTCTCCCTCACTTCCTCTTCTGGTACAAGTTGTCAATTCAGTGGAATGACTGGCAGACAGAAAACTAGGAAGAAGTTCAAACAGCAGTGCTTTGAAACATTGAATCGACAGAGTGAGAACTGTTCATGATTGCGCAAAGGCTGTGAGGAAGATCAACTTGAGGTAGTGTTCATGATCATGGAGATTGATCATATGGAAGGGAGTCCATGATAAGATGGGCAATACAAGTAGGAACAGTGAGATTTTTCAGGCAACTGCTCTCTTCCCCATCTTATTACTTCTTAATACGCCATATATCTGGTTCTTGCGTTCATTACGCCATAGAATGCAGCTTTGTGCTGAATAGTTAAATTTTTTTGTGATTCGTATCCCTTGGCTTTTCCTGAAAAGAGGCAAGATATATTTAAACTAACCCACCCCCCCAAAAAACTTTAACAAAACTCAATGAAGATGACTTTGATTGATCAATTCCACTTCTTGACCAATTTCTGTAACTGTAGCAGAAGCCATCAGTGTTTTGAGACCTATCAGTCAAGACGAGAGAAGTTGACTGAACCGTACTTGTGCTGAATTTCGTGTATCTTGCTTGCTTTAAATTTATTACCACACATGACTGACTTTGTATGGTAGTGTGGAAAACACAATCTATACTCCACTCTCTGCAGGTTCTGGTTTAGGTAAGAACTAACTTCATCTTTTTTTTTGTCACTGGTGAAAGCATTAAAGGGGATTAAACATCCCACATTTTTGGTTTTCTGTGTCTTGTTATCATTTTTATCTCAGTACTAATGCTGTTAATTTACTGGGCCAACAGTTTTACTTCTTTGCTGTTTAGTATTCATGACCTAGCACATAGATCCATGAGGTTAAAGGTACATTGTTCACACCAATTCATAAGTCATAGGAGCAGAAATAGGCTATTCAGCCCACCGAGTCTGTCCTGCCATTCAATCGTGAGCTGATCCATTTTCCCAATCATCCTCACTGCCCTTCCCTCTCCACATAACCTTTGACGCCCTTCGATTGTGAAATTGTGCCCTCTTGTCCTAGACTCTTCCACTGTGGGAAACAGCCTTTTTGCATCTACTCTGTCCACACCTTCCAACTTTCAAAATATTTCCTTTTTAGAATATTTTTTATTGAGTTTAACAGACAAATTAATATGTGTAAATAAAAAAACTATATTTGTTTATTTAACAATATTTCTTAAAATTAATTCTAGATGGTCTAAGCGAAGGTTAAATGGTATGAGCTATGAGAACCATAATTAAACCTAGGTTTTAATATAAAAACATCCTAAAACTAAATCCAATCTACCTCCTCCCTCTAATCAAGGTTACCTTGTAAAAAAAAAGGATATAAAAATGTGGATCCAAAAGTGACCTTCAGAAATCAGACAGAGATTCTCCGGAGCATGCAAACTTCTTAAATCTTCCAGTCATTATAGTTTTCTATGAATGGGCCCCACATCTTTTCAAATTGAAATTTTCTGTCTTTAATATTGTATCTAATTTTCTCCAAACTTATGTAGGACATTACATTGTGTAACCACTGGGTATGGGTAGGTGAAGAGCCATCTTTTCATTTCAGATTTCTCCTGTGATGTGAACACAAAAATATCCGGTTCATGAGAAAAACCAAACAAAGCAACTAAACAGCATGGGTCTATTTTGATCTTAAAATGTTTTAGTGAGATCCCCCCCCCACCTTATTTTCCTAAATTCCAACAAAAACATGAGCCATCAAACATTCCTAACCCTTTCATTCCCGGAATCATACTTGTAAACCTCTTCTGAACTCTTTCTAACATCCGCACATCATTTCTTAAATGAGGGGCCAAAAACTGCTCACAATACTCCACGTGAGGTTTCACCAGTGCCTGATGTAGCTTCTGCATCACATCCCTGCTCTTATATTCTATTCCTCTTGAAATGAAGGTCAGCATTGCATTTGGCTTCTTCACCACCAACTCAACCTAAAAGTTTACCTTCAGGCGATCCTCCATGAGGACTCCCAGGTCCCTCTGCATCTGGGAATTTTCAAAGAAAGAATGGCATTTTGTAGCTCCTTTCATGATGTTGGAATGTCCCAATGTTGCTACCTGTTATTGAAGATATTGAGAAAAACCCAGCAGCCAAATTGCACACAAGATCTCATCAATAGCAATGTGTGAGTGACTTTGTGCTTAATGTAGTGGTGACAATTATTGGTCTGAACATCAGATGGAACTCCTGCTGTTTTATACTTGATATGTTGGAGACCCTTCCTCCACCTTTGAGAGGAAATGGTTTAATGTCGCAACCAAAAAATGGATGAAAGTGCCATAATTTCTGAGTTATTTGACTTTAAATTTCATTGTAATACCAAAACATTCTCAGCTTTGAGATGAGTAAATCTGTCATTATATGGGTTGATCAGAAGCTGGGCAACTCTTCACACAAAGAGACCTACCTTACCCTCATTAACAAACCAAGCTCCAAGTTCTTGGAGGAGTAACCTGGAGAGAACAGCTCAAATGTCCAACCGGGCAGGGGATATTTGAAATATACAAGAGGAACCCATTTAATTTCAAACCCATAATCAAATACAAAAAACAGAGCCTTAACCTATATCATAAAACAAAAAGGGCCAAGTGTTGTTTCATCTCATCTGTGACCATTAGTAGAATTCATTGCATGCCACATAAAAAAAGTCTAAGCATTGAATTATTCCGCCTGTTGGACTTGGCCCAATTTTTGCTTAAAATTGAGTTTACTTCAAATGACTGAAACATCAATTGCACGTTAAAAAAAATCATACACTAAAAAAAGATAAGCACGAGACCCAAAGCAACATCCTGGCATCCTTCATTTAGTTGAGTTCCCACTATACTCTGAATTAGCTCAGAGTGAACCTTAAAGAGTACAAAATATGGTCCCATTTCCCTGCACAGTTTACGTCCAGAACTTCCATTAGAACTGGTGAATTCTTATGAAGCAACTTGAAATGATAATGATTTATCTCTGCACAGGCACTGTTTCCACCATTGAGAAATAGGCCATTCAGCCCATCGAGTCTGCCCATCATTCAATCATGAGTTGAACCATTTCCCCACTCAGCCCCACTGCCCGGCCTTCTCCCCTAATCAAGAACCTATCAATCTCTGCCTTAAATACACCCAATGACCTGGCCTCCACAACTGCCTGCGGCAACAAATTCCACAAAATCAAACCCTCTGGTTGAAGAAATTCCAACACATCTCTGTTCCAAGTAGACACCCTTTAATCCTGAACTTGTGCCCTCTTGAGGGCACAACTTGAGCTACTGGGATTGTTGTGTGAAGAGGGTGCGCAAAATCATTGAGGACCCCTTCTACCCTGCACACAGGGTAGCTGCTCCCATCAGGGAAGAGATACAGGAGGATCAAAGCCAGCACCACCAGGCTGAGGAATAGCTTCTTCCCACGGGCAGTGAGAATGTTGAACGACCAAAGGAACTAACCATGTGAGACTCTCAAATTCACAAAACAATTTATTTATATAGGTGAATACTTGTCCTGCATGTGTATTGTTTGTGTGTGTGTGTTATGTCTGGTTGTGTGTCTGTGTGTTTTGCACTGAGGACTGGAGAATGCTTTTTCGTCAGGTTGTACTTGTGCAATCAGATGACAATAAACTTTACTTGTCCTAGAGACTTTCCCACCATGGATCAGGTCAAGTATAGCAAGGATAAAACATAGTTAACCTTTACTGTAGACCAATCTCTAACAGTCTGATAAATTTATTGTCATACAATGTACATAGGCCGGGAATTCTCATGTGCTGAAACTGAAGTAATACTTGTGAAGAAAAGCTATAATAAGTAATTAAAAACGATAATAATACTAGTCCACTGGTCTCGTGCAAATTTACTGAGACAACTATTCTCATCAATTTCCTCAGTGAAATCAGAAATCAGACAGTTTGAGTTTTGAGGCATTGCTGCTATACTTTACAGTTTGACGGACTGACATGGTGAGCCATTACATGGTGTCCAGTGGGACTGAGCTGTTATAAACTGAATTTGGCAGCAGGGATTTTTGCAGTGCCAAAATGGAAACTGAGAACAGCAGAGATCTTCAATGAACGAATCACACTTACAGCCTTCAGACAATAACATTGCAAACGCTGCACTTCCTGAGAAGGCTGAGGTGGGCAAGGCTACCGGCCACCAACCTGTCAACTTTCTGCAGGAGAGTCCGGTGTGGGTACGGTTGCTGCAGAGAAATGGATTGGAGGCCAATCTACAGGACCATAAGAGCGGCAGAGAGGATCACTGGGGCCTCCCTTTCCCCCATCGACATGATCTACTGGGATTGTTGTTTGAAGAGAGCTTGCAAGATCACTGAGAATCCCTTCCACCCCGCACACAGCATCTTTCAGCTGCTCCTGTTGGTGAAGAGATAGAGGAGGATCAGACCCAGTCCCACCAGGCTGAGGAACAGCTTTTTCCCACGGGCAGTGAGAATGCAGAAATGAACTGCTCATGCACACCCTCTGAGACTACTATTGTTAAACAATGTTTATTTGTGTACACATACTGAATATATGATGTTTGTCTGGATATGTGTTTGCCAGAGAATGCTGTTTCATCGGGTTGTTCTTATACAACCGAATGATAGTAAACTTGAACTTGAAGATACACAGAGTGAAACACAAAAGTCTGCAGATGCTGTGATTGTCATAAGAACCCACTGAAATGCTGCAGGAACTCAGATGGACTTTCAGAGGTGCACAGACGAGTAGATATAATTCTGGTTGTGGATCTGTGTGAGTGAGACGTAGATGATAGGGAACACCAGCCAAGGTATATGACTTTCTAAGACCACACATCATATCCACACAACCTTGCTTTAGGGGAAGTTATTTATGACCTGGGGCAAATTTGGTTCCCTTTCCTAATCCAGGGACTGCTTGATCTGAGGGATATTTAAGCAAATCCTCTAGGAAAATTACTACATTTCTTTCAAGCATTTGAAAAAGAATTGAATGAAGTTAACTTTTATTTTGCAAGATTCATAATCCTTCAATATGGCTCACGATTGGTATCTGGAATGAACTGCCAGAGGAGGTGGCGGCGGCAGGAACAGTAACAACATTTGACCATTACTTAAGTGAGCAAGGTGTAAAGGAATATGGAAGTAATGCAAGGCAAGTGGGGTTAATAGAGATAGGCCAAACACAATGGGCTAAAGGGCCTGTTTCTATGCTGTACAACTGTAGGACTAGTCTATGGACCTCAATGTGTGCTCCTCAGATGTGAGAACACACATCAGGACCAAATGTTAACTCATACCATTTTAATTAGTGTCAAAAGAAATCACAAACTTGGCTTAGCTTGAATGCTTGTTTTGAAATACTTATTCCCCACATTTGGGATCCAGATGTTGCTCCAGTTTAAGCACAGAGGTGAAGGAAAGGTTTCTAAGCTTGCATCATCTGCTTCAAGGAAAGAATTCTTCAAGCTCTGAGTAAAACACAGAAGTCTGCAAACACCGTGGTTGAAGTAAAAACCCAACGCTGGAGAAATTCAGCAGGTCAAACCATGTCCTTTAAAGAGCAAAGGTAAAGATACAGAACTAATGTCTCAGGGTTGAGCCCTTCATCAAGATATGAACAAAATGTGGGCAGGCATCCGAACAAAATGGTGGGTGTCTAGGCAATGTGGCCCAAGTCATCGAATTCATGAGGTAGGTTTTGCGCTGCGATTTACACTTCCCCCGAAAAGTAGTCGGGGCCCTGCAGGATGAATTGCGGTGCACGAATTGACTAGAAGTTCCTGCACTTTCCTTTTTAGACTGCCCACGTAACGACAAATTTCGTTGATTGTGCCGTGACATACCTACAGTCTAAAAACTCTTAAGTGTTTCCATGTTGCCTATACCTACTCTATACCTCCCTCTTCTTTTGAACCAGATCCCCAATATCCATCAAAAACCAACATTCCCTGTGCCTGCTAACCTTGCCTTTAATCCTGACAGGAATATACAAACTCTGTACTCTTAAAATTTCATCTTTGAAGGTCTCCCACTTACCTCGCACGTCCTTGCCCAAAAACAACTTATCCCAATCCACACATTCTAGATCCTTTCTCATTTCCTCGAAATTTGGCCTTTCTCCAGTTTAGAATCTCAATTCAAGGTCCAGACCTATCCTTTTCCATAATTAACAAAGCCAACGGCATTATGATCACTTGGCTCAAATTGACCTCTACACATACTTCTGTCAAGTGTCCTGTCTTGTTCCCTAATAGGAGATCCAGTATTGCACTCTCTCCAGTTGGTACCTCCATATATTGATTTAGAAAACTTTCTTAAACACATTTGACAAACTCCAAGCCATCCAGTCCTTTTACACTATGGGTGTCCCAGTCAATATGTGGAAAATTAAAATCCTCTACTATCACAACCTTATGTTTCCTTCAGCTGTCTATTGTCTCCCTACAGATTTGCTCCTCCAATTCTTGTTGACTATTGGGTGGTCTATAATACAACCTGATGAGTGTGGTCATGCCTTTACCATTCCACAGCTCCACCCATATAGCCCCAGTAGGCGAGCGCTCTGGTCTGAGTGAAACTCAATAGGCTGCAGACGCTGTGATTGTAGTAAAACACTCTGAAATACTGGAGGAACCCGGCCGTCTATTCAGCATCTAAAGGAGACAAAGATATATTGCCCTCTGGTCTGTCCTGCCTGAGCACAGCTGTGATATTTTCACTGACAAGCAATGCCACTCCTCCCCTTGCATCCCTCTGTTCTATTGCGTCTAAAGCAACAGAAACCTGGAACTTTGAGCTGCCAGTCCTGCCCCTCCTGCAACCAAGTTTCATTAATCGCCACAATTTCCCAATTGCTCATCTACAATACTCCGTGGATTGAAATAGATGCTCCTGAGAACAGTTCTCCCATGTACAACCTGTTGACTTCTAACAGTGCATGCAATTTTCACATCACCCTTTCCCTCCACCACTACTCTATTTGATCTGGCACTCCGTCCCCCGCAAATCAGAATCAAAATTTATTGTCATGAACAAGGCAGCATCACAGTACAAACATTCATATTATCACCATCTTATAACATTACCTTAAAAAAATTAAAATAACAGTGCACGAAAAATAAGTCCGTTTCTTTGGTTCATTGATCATTCAGGAATCTGATGGCAGAGGGGAAGATGCTGTCCTTGTGCCGCTGAGTGCTCATCTTCAGGCTCCTGTACCTTTTCCCCGATGGTAGCAGAGTGAAGAGGGTATGGCCTGGATGTTGGGATCTTTGAGGATAGAGGCTGTTTTTAAGACACTGTCTCACTTAGATGTCCTCAGTGGAGTGAAGTCTGGTGCCTGTGATGTCACTGGCCAAGTTAACAACCCTCTGGAGTTTATTCTTGTCCTGAGAGTAGGTACCTCCATACCAGGCAGTGATGCAACTAGCCAGAATGCTCTCCATGGTACACCTAGAGGTTTTTGAAAGATTTTGATGATGTACCAAATCTCCTCAGACACCTCCCTAAGTATAGCTATTGGCGAGCCTTCTTTGTGATTGCATCAACTTGGAGGTTCCAGGACAGATCCTCAGAGATGTTGACACCCAAGAATTTGAAGTCTTGATCCTCTCCACTACTGAGCCCTCGATGAGGACTGGGTCGTGTTCCCCTAACTTCCTCCTGCAGTCCACAATCATCTCCTTGGTTTTGCTGATGTTGGGTGCAAGGTGGTTGTTGTTACACCATTCAAGGAGCTGATCTATCTCCCTCCTGTACACTTCCTCATGGCCGTTTGTGATTCTACTGACAACTGTGGTGTCATCGGCAAACTTGTAGATGGCATTGGAATTGTGCCTGGCCAAACAGTCATGGGTGTATAATGAGTAGAGCAGTGGGCTAAGCCCACATCCTTGGGGTGTGCCTGTGTTGATAATCACTGAGGAGAAGACATCTTTTCCAATTTATACAGGTATACAATCCTTTATCCAGAACCCTTGGGGGAAAGTGTGTTCTGAATTTCGGATTTCAGAACAAAAGCCTGCTGCCCCAGATTTAAGCCCATCCGAATTGTGCTGCCGTATCCACCCCCTTCCAGTTGTACTAGCATCTCTCTCCCCCTCGCCCACCCGAGTCGTAATGCTGTCTCTCTCCCTCTGCTGTACCGACACCAGGAAAAAAAAACCCAGTTTTTGGAACTTTCCGGATTTTAGATGTCCGGATAAAGGATTGTGTACCTGTACTGACTGTGACTTGATGAGAAAGTCAAGGATCCAAGTTGCAGAGGGGGTACAGAGTCCAGGGTTTGGAGCTTCTTGACTAGCACTGAGGGAATAATGGTGTTGAAGGCTGAGCTGTAGTCGATGAAGAGTAGGCATATTTATGAGTTGCTGTTTTCGAAGTAATCCAGAGCTGAGTGGAGAGCCAGTGATATTGCATCTGCTGTGAAGCGATTGTGGCGATAGGCAAATTGCAGCGGGTCCAGATCTTTGCTTAGGTTTGTTAATTCTGGCCATGACCAGCCTCTCAAAGCATTTCATCACAGTAGAAGTTAGTGCTACTGGGCGTTAGTCATTGAGGCAGCTCACATTACTCTTCCTGGGTACCAGGATGATTGATGCCCTTTTGAATCCGGTGGGAACCTCTGACTGCAGCAATGAGAGGTTGAAAATGTACGTGAACCCTCCGGCTAGTTGGTTGGCGCAATTTTTCAGTACCCTGCCAGGTACACTGTCAGGGCCTGACGCCTTGCAAGGGTTCACCCTCTTGAATCCTCATTCTGACATCATCCTCAAGGACAGATATCACAGGTTCCTCAGCGTTTTCAGGAATTCTAGAAGCACTGTTTGGTTCTTCTTCCTAAAGCTGGCATAGAAGGTGTTCAGCTCATCACAATCTAATTTAAACCACTGGAGCAGCACCAGCAAACCTTCCCACAAGATTAGTTCCCTTCCAATTCAGATGTCCGTCTGGGACTGTACACTTTGAGATGAGCTTGGGACTGCGCACTTTGTGCCTGGGACTGCGCACTTTGGGAATGGGTCTGTGCACTTTGGGAATGGGTCTGCGCACTTTGGGCATGGGACTGCACACTTTGTGTCTGGGACTGCGCACTTTGTGTCTGGGACTGCGCACTTTGGGAATGGGGAGTCATGATTGTGCCTGGGATTGTACAATTTCAGGATGTTTTTTAGACTGCAGTTTTTGGGAACTCTGAGATGTATGTTGTACTGTACCTTGGGCAGCTCAGTCTGGAACTGCGGATTGGAAAATTATTGCAAAGCTCTGTCTGGGATCCTGGAATCATTAGTGCCACCTTGTATAAACGGGTCCACAAAACGGGATGATGAAGACTGAAGCTGCAGATTTTGGAATCTTGAGCAAACAAAGACATTGTCAAGGTACGCCCACTTTGAATAGGTTTTGTTGCTCTCTCCAAAGGGAATTCTGTGAAGCTCTCTTGACAGGACTGACCATTTTTACCCTTGGATGCTGTCTGACCTGCTCAATGCCTCCAGCGATTCTTTGCTGACTGAACAGGATGTGTGGGCTACAACATTAGAAATCAGAAAAACTAACCAGTAGGTTGACAAATAACTAGGGATGGATGGGAAAATAGGGGGGTGGGGGGAGGGAGTCAGAGAGGGGAAATAGAGAGAGGGGAGGGATGGAGGAAGAGAGAAATTAATTAGTAATTATACAATTGCTAAGAATTTCTTGTTCTTGACGATAAATTCTCATCCTGAGAGAGATACATTAATTAGCAACTAAGCCGTGATTAAATCCAGGCATATTTTACACAAGGGACCCCTCAAGGGGAGGGTTGTTGAAAAGACACACCAGACTTTAGTCTCTGGATCAGATTGAGGGAAGGTACTTGGTGTTTGATGGGAGTGGATAATCGAGGTACATACGAGGCCCTGAAGCGGACAGACTGACGCGAAGTCTCCTCTGAACACGAGGGAACAGCAGAGTCCGGCCAGGGTGAGTTCAGAGGAGCTGACTAAAAGTTGGAGCGTCACTGGACTGACTGGTGACGTCGAGTTACTTTACCCCCCCCACCCTTTTTTTTATATATAAAGTACAGTTATTGGGTTGAAGCAAGGATTTACTCCAAGCTCTGGGATACAAAGGAACAACTGCATTTGCCAAGGAATTTGGACCCAAAGTTTGCAGAAACTTGAAGCAGGGGAGAAAACTTCAACCTCGTGAGTAACAGGATATTGTCTGCTCGAAGATGCAATTGTGAATTAGTGCTATTTCGGTGCACGATGCTTTTTAGAGGAGCATAAATATCAAATGTATCCGATTTCATCTGAAATTTATGGAAACAAAAATTAATTGGCAATTTCCTTTTCAAGGCCTGCTGCAGATAATAGAGAGAGGAAGGGAGTTGGGCAATGAGGGCAGAGCTGAGTGGAGTTAGCGCAACATTCAGTCAGGTCCAGGGACCACCGTGTTTTGGGGGCAGATAAATTGTGATCTCGTTTTTTAATGTGTGAATTAATGGGAAAATGTTAGCTTCAAGTGAGATCCTTACAAATTCAGAAAACAGAGGGCTGCCTTTTCTAAACAAAATTACAGCCAATATGGGATTAAGACAAGACATTTTTTAAAACGTAACCTCTCTGATCAACCGAGCGTCAATTAGATTGTGTTTGAATTTCGAAATTGCCCTATACTTGTTACTGGGATAAAATTATTGTGAAGCAAACTTCAGATTATAGAGTAAAAGGGAGCACAGGAAGAAAACAAATGCCCTCATTGATCACTGGTGAGCGATGCCACTCAGAGGTTTGTGCGGAAGCGAAATCTCTGAAGTTTCTCAAATTCCCCAAAACTTTACTGGGTAAAGTTTGAAAGAAGCGAACTACTGTCTGCAGCGCCATCTCGTGGCGGCGCAGCGGCGCTGCAGCGGACCCCGCACTGAAAGATGGGGGGGGGGGGGGGTGGAAACTGATACAAGGATGTTAAAAGTAAACTTCACAATCCACCTAGAATTGGCATTTCCAAGAAAATCAACCAATTCTAGGTGCATTCAGGATCCCGGCGTTAATTGATGCACGGGTGGGTGTGTGTGTTTGTGTGTGTATGTGTGTATGTGTGTTTGTGTGTGTATGTGTGTTTGTGTGTGTATGTGTTTTTGTGTGTATGTGTGTTTTTGTGTTTGTGTGTAATGCGTGTGTTTGTGTGTAATGCGTGTGTTTGTGCGTAATGCGTGTGTTTGTGCGTAATGCGTGTGTTTGTGCGTAATGCGTGTGTTTGTGCGTAATGCGTGTGTTTGTGTGTAATGCGTGTGTTTGTGTGTAATGCGTGTGTTTGTGTGTAATGTGTGTGTTTGTGTGTAATGCGTGTGTTTGTGTGTAATGTGTGTGTGTAATGCATGTTTGTGTGTGTATGTGTTTGTGTGTGTATGTGTTTGTGTGTGTATGTGTTTGTGTGTGTATGTGTTTTGTGTGTATGTGTGTGTTTGTATTTGTGTTTGTGTGTAATGCGTGTGTTTATGTGTAATGCGTGTGTTTGTGTGTATGCGAGTGTGTTTGTATGCGTGTGTGTTTGTGTGTATGCGTGTGTGTTTGTGTATGCGTGTGTGTTTGTGTATGCGTGTGTGTAATGTGTGTATATGCGAGTGTGTGTTTGTGTAATGTGTGTATGTGTTTGTGTATGTGTGTATGTATGCGTGCATGCATGCATTTGTGCCTGTGTGTTTGTTTGTGTGTGCGTGCACGTTGTGTATGCGTACATGTGGCATGGGCGTAATTTGCTATTTTAGCTGTGTTGAAATTTGCTGCATTTTGATGTCTGCTATTTTCTCCCAATTGCTCTTGCTGCTGGGTTCCCAATCCACATCGACAAATTGAGAATCTCCCCCCAGTGCAGCATCTTTGTTGGGTTCCACAGTGCACATGCTGACAGCGCGAACAGCGACTTGCAATGAATGACATTAGTGCCTTTAATTTTGCAAAATCCCTCCAGGTATTTTCAAAGAGACGAACAAACAAAAGTTAACCGAGCCAGAATAGAGGGCAAAAGGACAGTGAACATCTGGGAATGATACCAGCAGATTAGCTCTTAATTTGAGTAGGTATGAAAATGCAAATAATACATCATGGGGACAAAAGCAAAGACCAACGAGTGCTAATAAACACCCATCGTAACGGGTGTTGGACTTGAGGTTTTCGCATTATCTGAACTGTCCATCTTGCTGAGAATTTCGGTGCGAACCGGAGACAGAGGCACCCTGTGAGGGGTGAGGGGGAGGGGGGGGGGGCGGCTCCAGAATGCAGGGCGGTGGGTTTTCCAAGCAGACCTCCCGCACGTAACGCAGACTGATGTTGTGAGGGGTGGCAGCCCTCAGAGCTGTGGGCAAGGAAGAGGTTTCGTGATGAGGTGGGGTGTCCCGGAGCCAACTCACCCACTCATCCAGTAAATCCATCCACTAGCTGCTCCATGGACGATGCTCCGCAGAAACGGCGGTGAGTTCCCAACAGGACTAGATGGTAACATTCTTGCAGTAGTGACAGTATTGCTTTCATACACAACTTTATTTCTCTTGCCTTTTATTTTCTCCAGAAATTAGACTTTATTTACAATAAATTATTTACAAAATACAACATGTGGACAGAGTTGCAAAGAAAGCTTTTGGTATAAATTAAAATATTGAGTTCCGGAGTTGGGATATTATGGGGAAGTTGTTTAAGATATTGATGAGGCCAAATTTGAAGTATTGTGTACAGTTCTGGCCACCAGACAGGAAGGATATCAGTAAGATTTGAAAGAGTGCAGAGAAGATTTACTAGGATGTTGCCGAGTCTTCAGGAGTCGAGTTACAGGGAAAGATTAAACGGGTTAGGACTTTATTCCTTGGAGTGTAGAAGAACGAGGGGAGATTTGATTGAGATTTACAAGATTTGGAGATGTATCGACAGAGTAAATGCAAGTAGGCTTTTTCCACTTAGATTGGGGGAGTTAAATATGAGAGGTCACAGGATAAAGCTGAAAGGGGAAGGTTTAAGGGGGAACATTAGGGGGAAGTTCTTCACTCAGAGGGTGGTGGGAGTGTGGAGTGAGCTTCCAGCTGATGTGGTGATCCAGGCTTCATTGTGTTTTAAGAATAAATTGGATAGATACATGGATAGGAGAGGTCTGGAGGGTTATGAAGTGGGAGCAGGTCAGTGGGACTATGGAGATGATGGTCGGCACAGACTAGAGGGGCCGAATGGCCTGTTTTCTGTGCTACGGTTTTAAAAGAGAAAACTATTCAAAGTCTTTTCACACCCATAGTGTCAGTCATATCAAAACATTCCCAACAATGTACGTTGTTGCATTTGTTTTCTAAATATCCCATTACCACCCCTGTCGTTACTTCCCCTCTGTTGTTTGAGGGACTTCCCTTTGGTCTCAGCCTCTCGATGCTGGTAGTGGAATGACTCTAGACTTGGCTGCACCAAGCCTCAGGACGTACCCCTGCAGCCTAGAATGTGCCAGTCAGCAGCGTTCCCTCACCGACATCTCCGTATCCTGAGAGACCAACAGGTTTTAGTCAGACCAAAGTGCATCTTTCACTGACCGAGTTGATGGTCTTCCAGCTGTTCTGGACGTCTAACTCTGTGGGTGTCCCCAGGAACAACCCGTAGATCAGAGAGTCTCTGACACACTGCTGGTGGTGAACTACTAAGTCCTTCTCCACATCCTCTCAGCGAATCTGCATTCAGCAAAGAGGTGTTCACTCCACCGTAGATATCTTGAGGACAATGTGCAAGGTCAATGATATTCTGGTTGTACAGGAAGATTCTGACTGCGAGGTCTCCACTCACCACCAGTCAGGCCAAGTCCTGGTGCTTGTTTCTGTGCCATATTCCGCCAGATGACTTGGACGGTCTGCTCAGGGAACCACCCCACCAGGTCCATCTAGTGTGTGCAAGACATTCTGTGCTGACCACAGCCTGATGGCCTTGTGGTCAAAGGTGAAGGACTGGAAAAACCTTTGCATGAAGGATAGGTGGTGTGGCAAATTCCAGCTGACTGGGACATTGCGTAGCAATGAGATCAGGCCCATCCTTCACAACATCTGGGACAGGTAGAGCCCCATCACATAGCAACACTTGGTGGCCTTGCCTTCTCTCTGGCCTTGTGATGGGGATTATCTGTGGCATTTGTCATAACTTGCTGATATAGACCAACCTTGGGGATGGACATAGACTGGAGAGAGTGCACGTGCTGGGTGAGGCCAAGGGATGATGGGTCCATTGAGGTTGGTATGTTCAAAGGGCAGGATCCAAGGCAACAAATGGGACCATTTCATCATGTTAAATCCAGGGCTTTTTTTTGAGCTAAGGGCTAATCAAGAATTATGGGAATTGGACAGAAACATGGAGGCACAAAATTGCTTTGGCCCTCTGTTTTCTGCCCTCATCCCTGCTCACCTTCTGCTATCTCCATCCATAGCTCCCCTCCCTGACAATCAGTTCCTTCCCACCTAGACTCACCAGTCCTTGCTCCTCCATTCCCCCTCTCCTCTTTACACTGGCTCAAGTTTATTGCCACCTGATTACAAAAGTACAACCCGACGAAACAGTGTTCTCTGGTCCTCGGTGCACAACACACAACCAGACATGACACACATAGAGACACACAATACATGTGCAGGACAAGTATTTTAGGGTGACATGGTTAGTGCAGGGGTTAGTGCTAGGCTGTTACAGCGCCAGCGATCGGGACCGGGGTTCGAATCCTGCGGTGTCTGCAAAGAATTTATATGTTCTCCCCGTGACTGTGTGGGTTTTCTCCGGGTGCTTCAGTTTCCTCCCACCATTCAAAACATAGGAGGGGGTGCATGTTAATTGGGTGTAAATTGGCGGTACGGACTCATGGGCCAAAATGACCTGTTACTGTGCTGTTTGTCTAAATTTATAAAACTTTAACATTTTTCTCTACAAAGAAACAAATAAATAATGATTGTTTTGTATAACTGAGTCCATTCCCCTCCAAGGATGCAGCTTTGACTCACTGAATCACCCCAGCAGTGTATTGTTTGCACTGGTCTCTATTAATTATGTTTTTTTACACAGCCATTTTCCCAGAACAAAGCCTGTGTAAAAAGATTGGAAAGGGATTAAGAAGAAATTTCCTTTCCGATATTTGACCTCCTTGACCTCTAGTAAATTTCTCAGAAAGTTCAAAGTTAACTGCAGGCATTCCGTGAACAATGGGCTAATGAATAGCCCGTATCGCTGACGCACGATTCATGACACACTCGATGTCGCTGCTGTAGTGCTGTACGTCCCACGTATGTCCCACATTGAAGTTGACATTGTTGCAGCGATGTTGGGATTCTAGCCTCCTTAATTACCGCACTTCTGGCATTCTGATTAAACGCGTGATGTCATACGGACATTTCCAGTTTTGGTCGTTCCTGTGTGAACAGCCACTCCCGTAAGGTAGGGAGACACTTCAGAACAGAACAATCATGTAAGTTCTATGTAAAAAAAAAAAATAATAATTGAATGGTGGAACAGACTTGAGGACAGAATGACTTCCCTTTCTCCCTTCTCCAAGGTTCCCCTCAATTGAAATTAACCTCTTCTTATTGTTTGTTCTTTCAGGGGGCGCATGTGCCACAGGCAAGGCCAGCAATCTTTGTCCCCACCCTGCCATTCTCTTGAACTGCTGCGGTCCTTTAGATGAAGGTGTTCTCACAGTTGCACAGGGAGATCACAGGTAGATCACAGCAAGGAATTTCCATCAGGGTGGAGTGTGAGGTAGAACACAAGTCTGCAGACACCGTGGTTTTTTTTTTTTTTTTTTTTTAAATTTTTTTATTTTTCACACCATAAATCACATTAGCCATGATATACACTATTTCTTTTTCACACATATACAGTGACTTTTTCTCCCCCCCCACCTTTCCTCCCAAACCACCCCCCCACCCCCCCCTCTCATCCATTTTAGGTATACAATCTAGGTTGCATTAAGCCAGTCAGACAATGTTGTCATTCAACAAAATTACACCAGAAATTCTACTGAGTCCATTCTTTTCTTTCCTTCTCCTTCCATCAACTTAGGTAATGTTTGTCCCCGGTAGGTTTTCGCTATTGTATTTAATGTAAGGCTCCTATACTTGTTCGAATATTTCAATATTATTTCTTAACCAATATGTTATTTTTTCTAATGGAATACATTTATTCATTTAAATTTGGTAGTTTCTTCCTTTTAATTTGGTTATGTATTCCATTAATATTTAAAGACATATAGTTCAGCGTAGCCCTTTTATATTTTGTTTATCTTCTCTTTCCGTTTTTCCATCATTACCTTTCCTCCTTTTCCATTTCTGTTTTCTTATTTTCAACTCTTTATAAGACAACATTCCTACAACATCTAACATTTTCCTTATTCTCCTATTTCTATCTTATTTATCCCCAATCTCCCCTTCACCTCCTGAGTTGTCCTTTATCCCTTGTCGGACAACCACATCTCCCCTCTCCATTTGGATTTGCGAATCCACTCGCAAGCGTCCACTGATTTTGCAGTGACCGCTATTTCCCCCCACCCCGCCTCCCCCAGAAAAGATTTCACTTTTCATATGTCACAAAGGTCCCTCTTTTAATTCCCTCCTTATTCTCTCTATTCCATTACCTTCCCTTATTAATTCTTGTCTATACTATCTATATTTTCCTCTAAGTACAGATACATTCACGTATGCACATTGTCTCTATTCACTCTTATACCTCTTTACCTGCATACATATCAATCGTGATCATTTTTACTCTCATTACCCGTCTTCATCCCTCAGTCTATTTTTGTCTTTACCCACATACATATCAGTCGTGATCATTTTAACTCTCATTACCCGTCTTCCTCCCTCAGTCTATTTTTGTAATTGTTCTGCAAATTTTCGTGCTTCTTCTGGATCCGAGAATAGTCTGTTTTGTTGTCCTGGAATAAATATTTTCAATACCGCTGGATGCTTTAGTATAAATTTATACCCTTTCTTCCATAAAATCGCCTTTGCTGTATTGAACTCTTTTCTCTTCTTTAGGAGTTCAAAACTTATATCTGGATAAATGAAGATTTTTTGCCCTTTATACTCCAGTGGTTTGTTGCCCTCTCTTACTTTTTCCATTGTCTTCTCCAGTACCTTTTCTCTTGTAGTATATCTTAGGAATTTTACTACAATAGATCTTGGTTTTTGTTGTGGTTGCAGACACCGTGGTTGAAGTAAAAACACAATGCTGGACAGTTTACCTGAGTGTATTTTATAGAGCAAAGATAAAAATACATCACCAAAGTTTTGGCTTCAGCCCTTCATCAAGGTGTGGAAAAATGCCTGAATAAAAGGGTAAAAGGCAGGAGCTAATAGATGGAGACGAGAGGGAGGGCACAGCAGTGAACAAGGGGAAGAGGGATGGCTGGGTAAGAGGGTGGAGAGCTAAAGGGGGGGAGGGGGAAGAGCGGAGCAGGTTAGCAGAAACCGGAAAAGTCATTGTTAATGCCATCTGGATGGAGAGAGCCCAGACGGAAAATCAGTCAGAAAGAGGTAGAAATGTGCCCTGATGGTGGAGGGGTAGCAGCTGTTCCCGAACCTGGTGATGCGAGTCTTGTGGCACCGACACCTCTTTCCTGATGGCAGCAGCGAGAACAGAGTATGTGCTGGGTGGTGTGGATCCTTGATTATTGTTGCTGCTATCCGACGCCAGCATTTCCTGTAGATATTCTCCATAATGGGGAGGGTTTTGCCTGTGATGCCTTGGGCTGTTTCCACTGCCTGTGGTAGGGCTTTACGCTCATGGTGTCCCCAGACCAGATCATGATAAAGCCAGTCAGCACATTTTCCTCCACACCTCTGTAGAAATTTGCCAGGGTTTCTGGTGTCAGGAGAAACCTCTGTAAACTCCTGAGTAGAGGTGCTGACGTGCTTTCTCCATGATGCCATTGGTGTGTTGGGTCTAGAAAAGATCCTCCAAAATAATGATTCCGAAGAACTTAAATTTGCTCACCTTCTCCACCTCTGATTTCCCCCAATGATCACTGGATTGTACACCTCTCTTTTCCTGATCAACAATCAGATCCTTAGTTTTGGTGACATTGAGTGCAAGGTTGTCATTGGTTGCACCATTCAGCCATCCTGCATGCTTTATACAACCCACCTCCATGATATCGTCAGCAAATTTGTAGATGGTGCTGTTGTTGTACTGACCCACGCAGTCATAGATGTAAAGTGAGTAGAGCAGGAGGCGAAGAACACAGATTGTGGGGAAGTTCTTACCAAACCTCACAGATTGTGGTCTGAAGGTGAGGAAATCCAGGATCCAATTACACAGTGGGGTATTGAGTCCCAGGTCTTGGAGTTTGCTGATCAGTTGTGAGGGGATAATGGTGTTAAATGCTGAACTGTGGTTGATAAAGAGCATCTTGATCTAAGCATCTTTGCTGTCCAGGTGTTCCAGGACTTTGTGTAGAGCCAGTGAGATGGTGTTCGCCGTAGACCAGTTACTACGATTTTGTGCGCCCTCTTCAGACAATTAATTGTGGGGCTCGGTGGTGTGTAGGGAATAGAGTTTGTACATTTTCCCCACTCCATTCCAGCGGGAAGGAACCTTGCAGTCAGTGTAGTAAAGTTTTAGAGGGAATCCCCATTCTCATTGGGAGCTGTGATGTATTTCAAGTTCATGGCCCTGGTATCTGCTGCCACCTGCAGTTATAGGGTAGACACAACACCTGCAGCAGCTGGAACGAGCTGACTCGTTAATTGGATGGTTCTGGACACTGGGACTGCAGATTGTCATTTGTCCAAGTGAAAAACGTTCATTTCTTGTTGGTCTAGTTTTGGGCCATTTGTTCTATTGCTGTTGAAGGAACTCCCAACCTGCGCCTCCTGTCCAGGAACCTACTGCTGGCAGGCATCAGTCACAAAGTTCACACTCTCCAATGCTAATTCAGCCTTTAGTCAAATGAGGTAAACACTCGGGTTAGTTACATGACCCTGACCTTGCCTTCCTTCCCTCTCCAACTCTCATTGCAAGTTAAAACTCAGTTCTGAGACGCTAACAGTGTATTTCTTTCTACAATCAATGATCTACTGCAGTGATTTTCAAACTGCCCCCCTAAACTCACATTCCATCTTAAGAATTCCCTACGCCATCAGTGCTCTGTGATTAGTAAGGGATTGCTTAAGGGGGTGTGTGAGTGGGAAGAACAGGTTTGAAACCCACTGTTTTAATCATTGAATTGTTATGTGCAGTTTCAGAACTCCAAAGGAAATGGGCCAAGGACAATTTTTCTCAAGCAAAATATTTCAGTAACAATTGGGTCTAGAACAGTGGTTCTCAACCTTCCCTTCCCACTCACATACCCCCTTAAGCAATCCCTTAATCCTAATCACAGAGCACTGATGGCCTAGGGATTACTGAAGGTGGAATGTGAGTTTGAAAACCACTGATCTACTGTAATACTTATTAACTGAACAAGAGGTTTATATTTTCAAAAATACTACATGTACAGTAAATATTAGCATAAAAATACTACATGCCCAGTAAATATTACCTATCATAAGTATTATGCACATGCCTGTGATACAACAAAAAACACTTGTATTTTTGTGGCAATTTCAAGCGGCAAATATTTGTGCTTCAGAGAACCGTATCAGTGAAAAATCTACACTGAACAATGAGCGTGGGTTAACAGCATCTGATCCAGGGGTCCTTACTCTCAATGCACAGATGATAGAACCGTACAATATCTGTGCTGGACACAATTAAACTAAATCTCTTCTGTCCGTATATGATCCCTCCATTCCCTGTCTGCATCTTTCCAGAAGCTTCTCAGATATTACCATCACAGCCTTTGGAAAGGCTGAGTCAGCAAGTAAGGCAGAAGACGTATAGGGAAGGATTGTACTTAGCCTTTCAGACCAATGAACTTGTGTTAAAATCAGTAGTGAAGAGTCATCATGCAAGAGGCATGCTGAACAACAACTTTCCATTCAACGTCACCAAAACCAAAGAGCTGATTGGGGAGTTCAGGAAGGGAAAACCAGAGGTGTACAATCCAGAGATTATTGGGGGAATCAGAGGGGGAGTTTTAAAATGTAAATGTAGGCACACAACACAGTAACAGGCCATTTTGGCCCACAAGTCCACACTGCCAAATTTAATCTACACCCCCGGGGTGTTTTGGACGGTGGGAGAAAACTGGACCTACCAGGGAAAATCCACGCAGACACGGGGAGAAAGTATAAACTCCTTACAGACAGCGCGGGATTTGAACCCTGGTCCCGATCGCTGGTGCTGTAAAGGCGTTGCGCTACTGCTACATTAACTGTGCCACCCAGAGAGAGCGAGTGAGGCAGTGAGCAAATTTAAATTCCTGGGAGTCACTATCTCGGAGGAAATTTCCTGGACCCAACACACTAATGGCATCATGAAGAAAGCACGTCAGCGCCTCTACTTCCTCAGGAGTTTGCAGAGGTTTGGCATGACACCAGAAACCTTGGCAAACTTTTTCAGAAATATGGTGGAAAGTGTGTTGACTGGCTGCATCACAGCCTCATGTGGGAACACCAATACCTCTGAGCAGAAAACCCTGCAAAAGGTAGTGGACACAGCCCAAGACATCATGGGCAAAACTCTCCTCACTATTGAGAAAATCTATATGGAACACTGCCGTCAGGGAGCAGCAGCAATCATCGAAGACCCACACTACTCAGCACGCGCTCTGTTCTCGCTGCTGCCATCAGGAAAGAGGTGTAGATGCTACAAGACACGCACCACCAGGTTCAGGAACAGCTGCTACCATCAGACTCCTCAACAACAAACTCAATCAGGGATACATTTAAGACTCTTACTTTTGCACTATTTATTACTAAATTTTTTTCTATATTTGTTTATATTTCTTTCTTTGTTTAAATTTTCTTGAGTACAGTGTGCACAGCCAATAAGTAGAAATTCTGTTGCATGTGATGTGGAGTTTGTACTCTTGACAATAAATCTGAACTTTGAATTTGAACTTGATACTTGAAAAATTAGAGACAGAGTAAGTTTTAAAAAGCAAAGGGAAGACCAGGGAGATAACGTTGAGAAAGGGAGTGATAAAGTATCTTTAATAATTCTACCACCAAAGTATTCTTTCTATTGTAAATGAGATTAAGGCTCTCAGCAGCACCACTTGGTGGCTAGAACTAGGCATTACAACAATGCTGAGAGGGCACTCTGGCGCCGCCACCTGGTGAATGTGAGTTCATACAACCACAGGGAAAAGTGGCTTGTCAAATTGCTCAGCCGCAGAGTCCCCGACTTCCGACTGTAATTGGGACCAACAGGTTGGTCGTAACTTGGTGACCCCAAGCTGCCGCTGGGAGCAGGGAGTTCAAAAACAAAATATGTACTTGTACAGAAGTTTTATTTTAAAAAATCAGTCGTATGTGCGGGTGGACGTCTCGTGTAGGTCGGAAGTCTAGGACTATCTGTATATTGTTTTATGAACTAGTTGAAGGAAAGTTGCATTAATAACATGGTAAAATAATCTGAAAGATCCAGCAATATTAGTTGATGCCAACCATATGAAGCTGGAGAGATTCAGGCAGCTTCCATGGAGAGAAATGGTCAGTTACGCTTTGTAGAAGGGATCCCGTACCCCGGCCTGAAATGTTCACTGCCCATTTCTATTCACGGACACGACCTGACCTGCTGAGCACTTCCTCCTCCTCACAGTTTGGGCAAGATTCCAGCACTTACAGGTTATGCAGACTTTCAGGTATCGTTCATTCCAACTACCGTATGTGCCCGTGTAATGGTCAGATTTTGTTGACCGGTTTTTAGGGTAAAATTTAGGGTTTTGACTGTTACACGCATACTACATTTGCTGCAGTAAGTGTCTGCGTCGTTTAGGCATCGGGAGTTCCGATGGGCGTGCGGGACTGGGTGGTAAGTCCATGTTCAGGGCGACAGAAGCTCGGATGGGCAGGTGGCCTGGACCAAAACTTTGCCTTCAAAGTATTTTCCAGCCAATAAAGTAAAGCACAAAACTCCCAAGTGATGTGGACCAGATAAGGAGGTGGCAGAACTGTACAACAAAGGAACAGGCCATTGGTCTGTGATGTCCGTGCAGAAAGTTTTGTGCAGCTCAACCGATTCCATTTATCTGCATTAGGTTCGTAACTTCTGTCCTGGGGATTCAAGTGCCTATTCAGATGCTTCATTGATGTGAGTTCCAGGTGCTGGGTGTGAAAAATTCCACCTCAGATCGCTGCTACCTGCTTTCCTCTCACCTTAAGCCCTTGGCCTTTTGCTGTAGGCACCCTCAACATTGTGGGGAAAATTGAAATATTTGTCAGGACACCAGGGAACCCTGCCCTTTTTTGAAAGAGTCCCAGGGATATTGGAGAGATTGGCGAGTAGGGCAGAGCTTCAGATTAATATCACAGTCAGCAGGCAGCGTCTTGGATCACGCGGAACTCCCTGAGCAATGCAAAAGGACGTCAATCGGGATTTTAGTGGTCGGGATCTGATTTGTGATTGGTGACTGGGTCGGTGGGGGGTTAGAGTGCCACCTACTCAGTTGTGCCTGGATCTTGGATGTGGGTTTCCCAAAAGGCTCCTGAACCCGCGCTTTGTGTCATTCTATCTTTTGGAGCCAGCTGTTTTCTTTCTGTTGCAGGTGGCTGAATCTCACGGGCGCATTCAGCAATGAACCTTGCTCTGTTGGTGGTGCTGCCCCTACAGTTGGCCTGCCTGGCCCTGTGTCTGCCACAGAATGGGGCCTTCTATGTTAACGGTAATGGGAACGGAGAGTGTAAGTATTGCCGCTTTGTTACTGGTAGTATAAGAGTAATGCATTAGCCGCTTTGCTAATGGTTCGATGATATACCTTTACCTCCTCTGGATGCTGTGAGACTGGCTGGGTTCCTCCAGAATTTCTGTGTTTGGACTCTAATCACATCAGCTGCAGACTTCTGTGTTTCACTTCATTGGTATGGTATGGTATGGATGGTGTCCCAGTTGTCCCAGGCTGAGCAGTTTCGATGCATCCATTGAGAGGTGCAGGAATTTGTCGGTACAGATCCACTGAGCTTTCACTGAACCGGACTGGGGGAAACCTCTATTGGCACTAGGTGGAACTTGAATTCACAACAGCTTTGGAATCCCAGGGTCCAACAAGAAACTACTGCATTTGATGTGGACGTTGTTGCGGAGAAAGAATCAACTACCGACACCAGGGGGTTGCTTCGGAAGAGTTTTATTAACAAGATATCTTGGAGAGCATGCCCAGCACCCAGCCTGAGCTTGCTCTGCCCACAGCCAGTTTTAACACTGTTTATATACAATAAATGGCAGTGCATTCCTGGATGTGGACTTCCAGTTGCGGTCAACCTGACAATAGTTTATCATGGTCAACATTGTTTCATAGAATTCCAAAGCTTATCATGTCTGCAGATAAGCAGATAAATCTCAACCTTGAGGTTCCCTGCCTCCTCTTAAGCAATATGCAACTGACTCTTGTATGTTCTTGTAAGCAACTTATGGGTGAACCCTTAATCCTTTGTGTTCAGATTTTCCTCCACATATGTACATGTATTTCTTAATATTTATGTAAAGTTTTTGTAACAAAATGTGCATGTAAGAGTAAATACGTGTAATATTTTTTGATTTCTTGTGGCTTTCAAACATCTGAAGTTTATCATATGTGGCTCTTGCATTAAGCTAGTTTGACCACCCCTAGTGTAGAGGGATAAGGGGAGGCAAATGGAAGTAGGCCATGTAGACAATATGGATGAGTTGGGTTGAAAAACTTCCTTCTGCTCTGTCAAGGACTACGCTTCTCAGCTTGGACTGGGCTTACACGAGAGATGAGTACATTTTGTTGTTTGTTTCACAGATCAGAACGGCATCAAGCTTCACATCGAGGCCCAACAAGACCATCTCTTTGCATACCGAGGCGACAACGTGACCCTGAGCTGCCGCTACCATTATGAGCCGGCGGTCAACACAACTCGGAAGGTCAGGGTGAAATGGTCCAAACTCCACATGGATTCATCCAAAGAGAGCAATGTCATCGTGGCCATTGGGCTGCGCCACCGCAGTTTCGGGGAGTTCAAGGGGCGCGTCTACCTGCAGCAGGGTGACGAGCGAGAGGTGTCGCTGGTCATCACAGATGTCCGGCTGGAGGATTATGGGAAATACAAGTGTGAAGTGATTGATGGCTTGGAAGACGAGAGCAGCATCGTGGAGCTAGAGTTACGGGGTAAATACCAGTGTTAACAGACAAGCTACAATGGCCTCATTGGCCACCATGTTGTGAGTGACCTGGGAACAGAAGCTCCTGTAGGCTCCCAACGCAACCTGCTGCAAGGACAGCATGGTCGGCGTAGCGGTTAGCACAATGCCTTTACAGCAATCGGGACTGAGGTTCAAATCTCGCGCTGTCTGTAAGGAGTTTGTAAATTCTTCCCGTGACTGCGTGGGTTTTACCCGGGGCTTCAATTTCCTCCCACCCTTCAAAATATACCGGGAGTGTAGATCAATTGGGTGTGATATGGTGGCACAGACTGTTGGGCTGAAAGGGCCTGTTACCGTGCTGTGGGTCTAAGTTTAAATTTAAACTCAGCTGGCCAAGCAGCAACGGTGGAGGGAGAGGGATGGGCGACATTTTGGTTTGAGACCCTGAACGAGGATCCATCTGTTCGTCCCTCGCTACCTGTCTCTCTGAGTTCCTCCAGCAGTTGGTTCTTTGATCCAAAGATTCCAACCTCCTGTGTCTCCCTGGAGGCACATCTCCTGATATCATTGATGTCCGATTACGCCGAGAAATCGGCTCCCTGAAGGACAATAAAAACAAGGGATTGGTCAATTGACAAGGGAGTAGTCAACAGATTTTTTTTTGTGTTGGGAAGGAAACCATGATTCCAACCTCCTACATCTCACAGGAGGCTCAACTCCTGATCTCTCTGATGGCCGATTACTCCAATCTAATAGAATGGGGGAGGGGTGGTGGGGGGTGTCTACACAGGTTTTTAAAACTCGGGGAGTAAATAGGCCATATTGGATCCTTGGATAGGACAGGAGGGAAAGAGGATGTACAGTAAAACCCCTGGTATCTGGCACCTATGGGCATTGCTAGATGCCAGATAAGTGCTTGAGATTTACTCTTACAATGTCTAACTAATTAATACACCTGTATTAAGAATAAACAGTTTAAAAGTCAAAAATACTAGACTGTACTTACACTAAACAAACTTCACTTGCAGGAATAAATAAACCGTAAAGCATTTTACTTTATTTTCAGACACATTCTTTGAAAACCTTTAACAGTCGCTGCATCTGCAGGTTCCTCCCCCTCCATGGAGCCATCCAAAGGGTGAACAATAACCTTCTAGGTAATTAATCTGCCCCCACCCCCAAGTTTACAGATAAAGCTTCTGACCGGGGTGACTCTTACTAAGCAGGGATAAGGAGACACTTTAAGAGAGTCACCCCAACATCAAGCGGCGTCAACCAGCTTTTCATCCTGGGTGACGCCATTGCTGTTTCACACAACTTTATTCAAACAGCTGCTACAAGCAAAGCCCGGCCAAGGCCCTCCCTAGGTTGGCTGAATATTTGCTCCCATCTTCATGTGTTACTTCAGAGAACATAATTTTAAACATGTACTTTTTACCTATTATTTCATTTATAGAACATAGAACACTGCAGCAAAGTATAGGCCCTTCAGCCCTTAATGTTGTGCCGAATTATATATTCCTATCAAAAGAAAAGAATCAAAACCCTTCCTGCCTTGTAACCCTCTCTTTATTTCATCTATGTGGCTGTCTAAGAGACTCTTAAATGCCCCCAATATTTCAGCCTCCGCCGCCACCCCTGGAAATTCATTCCAGGCCCCCACAACTCTCTTGTGTAAAACAAAAAAAAAACTTGCCCCTAAACTTCTCTCCCTTCACTTTGTGCAGATGTCCCCTGGTGTTTGCTATTCCTGCCCTGGGAAAAAGGCACTGGGTGTCCACCTTATCCATGCCTCTCAGAATCTTGTAGACATCTATTATTTCTCCACTCATCCTTCGCTCCCAGCTCTGCTCACCTTGCCTCATAAGTCTTATTTTCCAATCCAGGCAATATCCTGGTAAATCTCCTCTCCACCCTCTCCACAGCTTCCACATCCTTCCTATAAAGAGGTGAATATGAGGCTCTAAGTGTGGTTTCAACAGAGATTTGAGGAGTTGCAACATGACCTCTTGATTCTCAAACTCAATTCCACTATTAATGAAGCCCAGCATCCCATAGGCTTTCTTAACTATCCTATCAAGCTGTGCGGCGACCTTGAGAGATGTATGGATTTGAACCCCAAGGTCCCTCTGTTCCTCCACACTGTTAAGTATCCGACCATTAACCCTGTACTCAGCCTTCTGGTTTGACCTTCCAAAATGCATCATCTCACACTTATCTGGATTGAACTACAACTGCCACTTTTCTGTCCAACTCTGCATTCTGTCTATATCGTAAACGACAACCTTCAATGCCATCTACAACTCCTCCAACCTTCCTATCATCTGCAAACTTGTTGACCCATCTTTCTTCATCCGGTATTTTATAAGAATCACAAAGAACCAGAACCTGATCCCTTCAGTGACTTTCCTTCCACTACTTTCTACTTGCAAGCCAATTTTTTTCTGAACAAGCCTCTCATGGGAGGACCTTGTCAAATGCCATACTAAAATCCATATAGACCACATCTACTGCCCTACCCTCATCAATTTCCTTTGTTTACTCCTGAAAAAAACTTAGTAAGGCTTGTGAGGCACGACCTTCCCTTTGTAAAGCCATACTGACTATCCTTGAGTGGACTGTTCTTTTCTAAATGCTCACAAATCCTATCCTAAGAATCATCTTCAATAATTTGCACGTAAAACTAACCAGTCTATAATTCCCAGGATTCTCCCTATAAACTTTTTTAAACACGAGGACGACATTTGCCATTCTCCACTCCTCCTACACCTCTCCTGTGGCCAAGGAGGACTCAAAGATCATAGCCCTATCTCCTGCCTCCCTCAGAAACTTAGGGTACATCGCGTCTGGCCCAGGGACTTGGCAATTTTAATATTTGTAAGAAGATCCAACAGTTCCTTAATCTCATCATTGTCCAGCCATACAGGCCTGTTCTATTGTGACCTCACCCTGATCAAGGTCCTTTTCTCTTGTAAATATTGAAGCAGTATTCATTTAGGACCTCCCCAACCTCCTCCTACAGGCACATGCTGCCTCCCTTATTCTTTAGGGCCCCACCTTCATTCTCATAATCCTTCTATTCACATACACAGAGAACACCTTGCAGTTAACCTTAATCCTACTTGACAAAGCCCTCTCATGCCCCCTTCGAGCTCTCCTACGTCCTTCTTTCCTGGCTACCATATAAGCCCTTCCTGTTTCCAGCTTCCTAAATCTAATGTATGCTTCCTTCTTCCTCTTAATGATTTCCCTCACCTGTTTAGGCAACTACAGTTCCCTTTTCCATGATTCAGTGGGACAAACCCTATCCTGAATCTGGGGCAAGTAGCCCCTAAGCATCCTCCACTTTACTTCTATGTTTTCTCTCATGAAAATCCGTTCGCCATTTACTCTCTCCAGTTCCTGCTTCATCCCTTCCCCAGATGAACACTTTCTTATTTTGTTTGTTATTTATTTTAATTCCCTTGAGTGTTTTGGCCAGTTACCAGGGGTTTCACTGTATTTCTACAGCTCAAATGGCTGAATTCCGCGTGTGGACCTTGTTGAGAGATTAAACAGGGACTTGCTTACCCTTTGCCTCCAGTAATGTGGGAGGTGATCAGGACTTGCCTTCCAATATCAATTGGAGTCCTAGTTTGAAGTAAGTGGAATCAGCTAGGATTTGGGGCGGAGGGGAGGTTGGGTTGATGCTCTAGGATGTAGTGCCTTATTTATCTGATGGTCTAGTTAAGTCACAGCTTCCATTACCTGGTGGCTTTATGGAGGGTATGTGAGCCCATGCAAAGACAATGGAGGTGAAGAGCTGCAGTTCCATGATCCTCAGGTGTGCTGGGCTTTGTCTTTCAGGCGTGGTCTTCCCTTACCAGCCGCATCATGGCCGGTACCAGCTGAACTTCCACGCAGGCAAACGAGCCTGTGAGCAGCAGGATGCCATGATCGCTTCCTTCGAGCAGCTCTTCCAGGCATGGGAGGAGGGGCTGGACTGGTGTAATGCCGGCTGGCTGATGGACGGATCTGTCCAGTACCCCATCACAGCTCCCCGGGGCCCTTGCGGAGGCGAGGACAACTTGGCGGGGTTACGCAGCTACGGCCAGCGCCACAAGGACCTCCACCGATACGACGTCTTCTGCTTTGCCTCCACTCTGAAAGGTGGGGATTCTTGAGGGCCGGGGGTGGGGCGGGGGGGGAACGTGCGGTGGATCGAGCAGATCTTGTCATTGGGAGTAATGCTTTGCCATTGGGTTATATGGAGGACATTGGTGTGGGGGGGGGTGGTGAGGGGCACTGATGGGAGAGTGCAGGGCACTGGTGGAAGGCCACTGGTGGGAGGTAGTGGGGAGCCCAGGAGGAGGAGGGGGTGTGTGGTGTGGCGTGATGGTCTGAGCTGCGTTTGTGTCTGAGCGACAATAACAGAGGCTGGAGTGAAACACTGCGTGAAGTAAAAACACAAAGCTGGAGAAACTCAGCAGGTCAAACAGAGTCCTTTATAAAGAATCATAACCAATGTTACAGGCTGGAGCCCTTCATCAAGGTATGTGGGCAGGCACCCGAACTAAATGGTGGGGGGAAGGGTCGGGGGAGGAGCACAGTCCCACAGGCAGGAGGTAATAGGTGGATAAGGGAGGGAATAGGAAGGCAATGTGGAAGCGAGTCTGAGTGAATACATGGTCATAAATCTTGAGAGCAGCAGAAAGGAACAGAACTCCCTTCCCTCCCTCCCTCCCTCATCCACCTATTATCTCCTGCCTGTGGGACTGTGCTCCTTCACCCTGCCCCTCTCCCTTACCATTTTTTTTTCAGGCTCCTGTCCACATTTTTCTCATACACTGACGAAGAGCTCAAACCCAAAACGTTGGTTATGGACTTTTATCATTGCTACATAAAGTACACGGTTTAACCTGCTGAGTTTCTCCAGCGTCGTGGTTTTAATTCCAGGGGCTGCCTCTGTTCTAAGCTCATGAACTCTTGTGCTGGACTTTTTTTTCCATAACTTTATTTATTCGTTCAACAAAGTTATTACATACAATAAGAAAAATGCATGTTATGAACGATAAAGTTTTTTTCAAAATGAACCCCCCCCCCTCCCTGTAGGAGAGCCAAAGAAAGAAAAAAGAAAACTGAAATATATTTACTAAAATCTAATCAAGGTAAATCTAAATGTAAATATTCTAAATATAAAGATCACTTATTAAAAAAAAGAATAATGATCATGTAAAACATACATGATTTTTTTCCATTACCAAACAAGTTTTCATCTCATTGTGCCATCTATTAATATCAATCAATTAGCATTTTTCCATGTACTTGCTACACATTTTTTTGCAACAGATAAAGCTAAATGTACGAAACAAATCTGAAATTTATCTAATCCTAAATCTTTCAAAGGATTCAACTCACCCAACAAAAATATTGTCGGATCCAGAGATGTTTTGATCTTGTACAAATGTTCCAAAAACAATTGAATTGCTCTCCAAAAAGATTGTATATGTCACATAACCAAAAAGCATGAAAAAAAGTTCCAACCGAATTACCACATCTAAAACAAGTCTGATTCACTAAAACCATGTTTTTAAAAAACTTTTCAGGTGTTAAATACAAATGATGTAAAAAATTGTAATTAACCATTGCATAATAGACAATAGACAATAGGAGCTGGAGTAGGCAATTTGGCCCGTCGGGCCAGCACTGCCATTTTAGATCATGGCTGATCATTACCATCAGTACCCCTTTTCCAGCCTTATCCCCATAACCCTTAACTCCGTTACCCACAAGAGTCTTATCTAACTCTCTTTTGAACATAGTCAGCGAATCCGCCTCTACCACCCTCTGTGGCAGAGCATTCCACAGATTCACACTCCTCTGGGTAAAAAAATGCTTTCTCATCTCCGTCCTAAAGGGCCTACCGTGTATTCTTAAACTATGCCCTCTAGTCCTTGTCTCCCCCATCATTGGGAACAAGTAATCAGACTTCACCTTGTCTATCCCCCTGATGATTTTGTATACCTCAATCATGTCCCCCCTCATCCTTCTAAACTCCATCGGATACAAGTCCAGTTTTTCTAGCCTTGCTGCATATGTCAACCCCGCCATCCCTGGAACTAACCTTGTAAATCTGCGCTGCACACCCTCTATAGCTAGTATGTCCTTCCTCAAGTTTGGAGACCAGAACTGGACGCAATACTCCAGGTGGGGTCTCACCAGGGCCCTGTACAACTGCAGAAGGGCGTCTCTGTTCCTATACTCCAATCCCCTCTTTATGAAAGCCAACATTCCATTTGCCTTCTTCACAGCTTTCTGAACCTGCATGCTAGTCTTCAGTGACCGGTGAACAAGTACTCCCAGATCCATTTGCACTTCCCCACTCCCTAGCTTGTCTCCATTTAAATAATACTCAGCTTTCCTATTACTTCCCCCAAAATGAATAACCTCACATTTGTTCACATTGAAATTCATCTTCCATTTAGCCGCCCACTCCTCCAGCCTGTCCAAGTCCCTCTGCATTTTCCTGACATCCTCCTCACACCCCACACCACCACCCAGTTTAGTGTCATCTGCAAATTTGCTCATGTTATTTATAATCCCCTCATCCAAATCATTAACATAAATTACAAACGTTTATCAATCTTGTAACACGATCACGACAAATATCTAACCAATCACCTTCGGAAAAAGTAAAGTTGATATCTCTTTCCCAATTAATCTTAGATCTATTCCATCCCTTTTTTTCCATACTTTCCTGTAATATTTGATACATCATTGCTGGTCTTAACATAGCTTGGAATGAGATGTTGAACTCGTGGCTTCTTCCCAGAGTCACACACGGGGCTCAGAGGAGCTTGAGAAGCCACTGTCCTGTGGGAGATTATGCTTTTAGCCTCTTCAGGTTGAGAGGTCAGTACAGTAAAACCCTGGAATCCAGCACCTATGGGGATTGGTAGTTGCCAGATAAGTGTATTTTCTGGTTGCTTGAGACTTGCTCTAAAAATGCCTAACTAAAACTTGTCAGCTGCCTCATAATCCACTGATTTCTTCTCACCAGACAAGTCTAATGTATGGATTTTTTTTTGCCGATTGCTTGAGACTGTCAGTTGCTTGAATTTTGGATACCAGGGGATTTACTGTACAGGTTTACTCTTATGAGATCAGCCTAACTTGCCGAATATTGCCTCATATTCCTTGTGTCTCGCTTACAATATTAGGCAAGTTACTGAAATAAAAACAGAAAATGCCGGGAACACTCAAAAGGTCAAGTAACATCTGCAGAAGGAGAAACAGCAAACTATTTTGATCCAGAGGATCATTCCTTGTTCTGACAAAGGGATTGGATCTTAAATATTAACTGATTATCTTTCTACATGTACTCCCTGGGACACCAGACTTGAGCATTGTCAGGTTGGGCAGCTCCTGAGCTGACTGCAGCCCCTCATAAACTTCCTTGTGTCTTGCTCCAGGTGAACTTTACTTCCGACGCCACCCATTGAAGTTCAACTTTGAGGGAGCGGTGAAGGCATGCCAAGACGATGGAGCCAAGATAGCCAAGGTGGGACAGCTCTATGCCGCCTGGAAGTTCCTCAAGTTCGACCGCTGCGAGGCCGGCTGGGTAGCTGACGGCAGCGTCCGCTACCCTATCGCCTTCCCCCGGCCCAAGTGCGGCCCACCCGAGCCTGGGGTCCGTACCTTTGGATTCCCCAGCAAGGAGAGCGGGAGGTTTGGTGTCTTTTGCTTTAAGATGGACTAAAAACTCAAGGGCAGGTGCTGTGTTGATCACAGGAGGACCTTCCTTGTTGTTCATTGAGCCAATGTCATCTTTAAAGGTGAAATCATTTTATTTAAAGCAAAATTAAAAGATGACCTCCCTTGTTACTATCCCAGATATAGAACCATAGAACACTGCAGCACAGAAACAGGCCCTTCAGCCCTTTCAGTCTGTGCTGAACTATTATTCAGCCTAGACCCACTGACCTGCACCCATTCCCTACCCCTCCACATCCATGTACCTGTCCAATTTTTTCTTAAATGTTAAAATTGAGCCTGCATTCACCACCTCAGCTGGCAGCTGGTTCCACACTCCCATCACTCTCTGTGTGAAGAAATTCTCCCTAATTTTCCCTTTAAACTTTTCCCCTTTCACCCTTGTCATCTAGTTTTTAATCTCACATAAACTCAGTGGAAAAAGCATACTTGAATTTACTCTGTCGGTACCCATCATGATTTTGTATACCTCTATCAAATATCCCCTCGTTCTTAAATGCAGCACAGAAGCAGATCGTTTGGTCCACACTCCAACACCCATTTATGCTGTTCACATTTTAACTTCCTCACATTCTCCTCCATTACTCTCTCCCATCATAGATCCTACCACTCACCTATACATGGCCAATTGACCTACCAAGCTGCATATCTTTGTGACGAGGGAGGAAACTGGAGTCCACGAAGGAAACTGATGCAGTCTCAGGGAGAATGTGCAAACTCCACACTGAGAGCACCAGAAGATCTGGATTGAACGAGGCCCCCAGAGCTGTGGAGCAGTAGTCCTGTGCCATCCCTTGCTCTAATCAGAAAGACTGCTTACTGTTAGACCATAAGACACAGGAGCATAAATAGGCCATTCAGCTCATCGAGTCTGCCCCACCATTCAGTCATGAGCTGATCCATTTCCCCACAGCCTAGCCTTCTCCCCATAACCTTTCACGCCCTGGCTAAGCAAGAATCTCTCAATCTCTGCCTTAAAAACACCCAATGATTTGGCCTCCACAACCGCCTGTGGCAACACATTTTTGAGATAAAACAGTGCCTCTGGTATTTAATACTTAAGAGATTTAAAAAAAAAATATCCCAAAACATGTATTGTTCCTTTATTTAGACATACAGCACGGTAACAGGCCATTTCAGCCCACGAGTCTGTGCTGTCCAATTACACCTAACAATTCCTCGTATGTTTTGAATGGTGGGAGAAAACCGGAACCCTTGGGGAAGACCCACGCATCCACAGGGAGAACATACAGACTCCTTACAGACAACGCGGAATTTGAACCTCGGTCCCGATCGCTGGTGCTGTAACAGTGTTCTAACCACTACACCAACCGTGCCGCTCATGAACATGTCCTACACCTTATCTTGGGTCCATTATCAGAACTCATTTCCATTTCCTCCCTTTGCTTCACCAACCCTTGCCCCTTGTTCGTTCAGTCAACAATGAAGGGCCTAGAGCAATACATGCATTGATCCCAGGGAGAGTGATCAATGGGCTGAGATGTCGGCCTCAGAATTGGCAGGGAGTTGTGCCATGCAGGGCATTGAGAGTGAATGTATCAAATTAGCCCAAGAGGTTAGGATCCAAACCATGACAACCAAATTAATTTAAAATTTACAGGATTATTAGCATATAATGCGCAGCTGTGCAATTGACATGTCTCAAAAGTCAGACAAAAGAAATTAGGTCTAGGCAATGGATGTGGGTACAACAGCGGCCTGATTCGAAGACTCATTGAGAAGCTGATAAATCTTAGCAATGATATTGGTTTCCTTCTGGGAGTTAAAAGGTTAAAGGTCCCATTATTGTTACATAAGAACTACGTTTAGAATGTAACAAAAATGTAATTTAACTTTTGTCCACCGTAAGGTCGCCACTTTGTCCAGCGTCCCCCCCACAGGAATGAGGCCCCAGCAAGGAATGAACTTGCGACCCCTGGTTTACAAGACCAGTGCTCTTATCCCTGAGCTATTGGAGCCTAGTAATTCTAAATTACCCCACCACGTCAAGGGAATGCTAGATCAGACTCCAAGAACCTCCCAATCCAAAATTATTGCACCCATCAAAAGCAAATGGCCAAACAGGAATAGTGGAGAGTCTTGTTTAATGGGACGATGAAGGATCACTTCCCAATAGTTCCATGGGGCAGATTGGCACAAGAGGCTGTCTAGAGGCACATGGCGAGGAAAACTACAAACCATGCACATGTGGGCATGCATGGTGTATGGGAGACGATATGTGTCGATGTATTCATCCAGGGTCACATGTTCATTCAGTAGTCTCTGATGTTGTGGTTGTCAATCTAACACATTGTTAGTCATCTTGGACCTGGTTACATTTTCATTGATCAACCTGAGACTCCAAATCTGATGAAATTTGGGTCCAGAGTTTCCATTATAGCTACCATTGAGACAAATCCTATTCTCATCCAATCTTCATTGCAACAATAGTCCAACACTGTCCGAATCTCTGAGGTGAGGAGCAGTGACCCCATTGTTGACACCCTCATTGTCTACCTTGCTCGACCGGGACTCAAACCTGGAATGCCCTCAGCTGGGGTGACCTATCTCCTTCACGAGGCTCGAGTATCCAATATTTACTTTGTGTTCCAGGTGCTTGATAAACATGGGAGCCAAGGAGTTGTTTACATTCAATGATTTCCCAGAGATATTTGCATGATTTCACCTTTGAAGAAATGAGCCATTTGACCACCTGAGAAACGATGCTTCTTTTAACCTTTATCCAGCAATTGTAATGACTGGATATTTGGAGGGACGGCAACAAACTTGCTTACACAAAGCTTGTGAGGCTGGGGTGGGCGTGGGGTGGAGAGGGAGGGAGGAAAGTGGGGCATTAATTTTTTTTTACCACATTTTATAGATATTTAATTACATTTTATTAGTTCAAAGCAGACTAGTATAGCTCAAATCTATTTAGATGTGCGAGTCAAACACCATGTGGAGATGATGTTGAAGAGGACAATGTTATCTGATACTTCAACACGTGCTCTATCCAGCAAAGCCGAGACATGTCCAGCAGAAGAAATCCCACCTGAGATTTCAATAATCCCGTCTAGACATACTGAGACCAGTTGACAGCTATGTTGAACTGTCCAACTGGAGAGTGTGGGAGTGGCAGACAGGTATCTCAGCACAGTGTGGGAGCGAGGTGGGGGGGTGAAGGCGGAGGGGCAAAATTGTTCATGCAGAGTGAGAGACTGTCACAGCAGAGTGGGGGAGCAGGGAGAACTGTTCCAACAGAGAAAATGGGAGGGGGAACTCACAGCAGAGAATATTTGAGCAAGGTGAACTGTCCCAGCACAGTTTGGAGTAGGGTGAACTGTACCAGTAGAGAGCATGGGAGGAGGGGAGCAATCCCAGCAGAGTGTGGGTGCAGGGCAAACTGTCCTAGCCCAGCATGGAGACAGAGGGGGTCTGTCCCAGCAGAGAGTGTGGGAGCAGGGTGAACTGTCCCAGTAGAGAGTATGGGAGCAGGCTGAACTATCCCAGTAGGGAGTAGGGGAGCAGGGGTGGGGGAGGTGCTGATCTAGCAGGGAATGTGGGAGGTTCCGAGAAGTAAACAGAAATCTTGGAAGTGACGCGTCTCAGTGATAATTTGCCGAATGAGATGATTTAAAAATGCATTTATGCTCAATATTTCAATCTGCTTTGTGATATCTATTTTATTGCTGAAATGGATCTCATGGAAAATTTTAAAGTTTCATTCCTTCTAAACTGTGACAGAGATTGAGTGTTACAGCACTGCATCAAGAAATTTCCAGGATCTGAGGCTGTTAATAAAATATATATATTTTACTCTAATGTGAAAGGCTCTTTCTCCACTTTGGCTGTTGTCCCTCTGTTTTAATTTCCAACAGTGATTCCCTTTTATCGAGTTTAATCCGGGTAAGTGTGAAGCAATGTACTTTGGAAGGTCGGACATGACGGGGGAGTACCTGGTTAAAGTCAGGATTCTTAACAGTGTGGGTTTATAACTGTATAACCATTTACGGAGCGAAACAGGCCATGTTGGCCTTTCGAGTCCGCACCGGGTCACTGATTTTGTGCGCCCTCTTCAGGCATTGATCCCGGTAGATCTTCATTCAATAACGATGGAAGAATTCAATGCAGGTGGAATGAGTCGTAGAATTGTTTGATAATGAACCTCATTCCTTTATTCTTTCACCCTCAAATTTCCAATTTTTCTTTGATTCAAAATTCTTCTAAACCTCCCTCTTATTTCACAGAATATTTCAAATTTATGCAAATCACTGACCAGTAGAACAAAAACTCAACAATTCAAAGATGCATATTTTCCAAAAGAGGAGTGAATTTAAAAGGTGGGATTTGTGATTCCTAGTGCAGGATTCCCTGAAGGTTAACTTGCTGATTGAGCCAGTAATATGAAATCATTTCTTTGACCAGTGTAATTGGAATTTAAACCTGAGCTTTTTCTTTGCCATTGAGTTCAAGAGACGAAAGAAATATTAACCGTAGCAGTGATTTAGGTGTGGAGAAGGTTTGATAGCAGAGTGTCTTTCCTCAGTGCAAGTGAAAAGATTCCAAACTTAAGTGGACATTTTAGTCCCTTATCCAGTTCAACAAGAAAATCTTCAGATACTGGAGTTAAGTGCAAAACAGAGAAACTTGGCAGGTCATACAGTATCCAAAGAAAGTAAAAAGCAATCAATCAAGCCTTTTGTCAGGAATGTTTTAGACCAGGGGTGGCCAATCTTTTAATTTTTAACTCAGACATGCAGCACGGTGACAGGTAAGTTAATTGGCCAGCATGGACTTGTGGGCCAAAATGGCCTGTTACTGTATTTATGTCTAAATTAAAAATTAAAAGGTTAGTCACCCCTATTTTAGACCCTTATCCTTCTGCAAGTGTCATTCCATCTTCTCAATGAAAAGGGCTCTTTGAATTCAATGAAAAGGGCTCTTTGAATTCAGTGACACTTCACAATCGTCGTCGTTCAACAGATGTTCTTAATTTAAAGCAAGTTGATAATATCTCATCTCTGCTACCAACCCATCAAAACACTTCTTTTAAAACCCAGTCACTAGAACCCTCAGAGAACATTTCTTTTGTATAAGAGTAGCCTTGAGCCCATTCCTTCAGTTATTACCAGTAACTCAATCGTGAAATATATGCGTACCCCTTTGAGAATTTAAAAAGTGGTCTGTGATTCTGTTTAATTGACACAGGGACTTGATAAAATAGTGCAAATTAGAGTCAATTTCCTGTTCTATATTTCTTCCAGTAAATTGGGGAGAAATAAAAATTAGGTGCACTCTTGTACCTGTCCCACGATGTTCTGCAGGTCACATGGGTGCAGAAATTGAATTTTCAATGACAGATTTTTACTTCAGGATTTTGCATGCTGGATGTATGTTAAAAATATGACAGGAAATCACAAAAATCGGCTATATCTAAAAAGCGGTGAATGAAAGGAAGATTTTAAGGCAGGTTTCATGATCAAGAACCCAAAATCAATAAAATACACCCAAAAGTGTTCAGGATGCAAAAATCCTCGTTGTCCAGTGTATCAGAGAAAAGACCACTTTGTTGGAAGAGACAGGTTGAATCAAATGCTAAGTATTTCTGCCACTGTAACCTGGATTGATGGAATCTTTGGCATAACATACAGTACAAAATGACAACTGCAACATTTACATTCAAGGGTCTCTTGCCTGAATTCTCATGCAAGGTGATTTAAACATTGTTGGACTTGTGGCGATTGTGAAGAGTAAACTGGCTTTATTTTAATATGAAACAATAGGGATGGGATCCACATTAAAAACGGAAGTGCTAACAGCTACACACATTGAGCAACAGTGCACACCAATTCATGAGGGGTTCTGTATCTTTATCTTTGGTACATAAAGGACACCGCTTGACCTGCTGAGTTTCTCCAGCATTGTCTTTTTATTTCAACCCCGGTGTCTGCAGACTTTCATGTTTTACTCAGCTTGGAAAATGGATCAGTTCAACCCATTGCTCCACTCTACATAAAGTCGTTGCCTGTTCAGATCAGACTGGTTCAACAGCAGGAGTCATTTCCAGGGGCTAAATTTGAGCACCCATATTCTCCTAGGTAAAAGAATTTAGTTATTGATTCCATAAATGTATGAATTAGATTGAAAAATTATCTGAGGCTGATAATTATTATCACTGAAGGGCATCTCAGAATGACGTTGATCAACAAATGGCAGTTAACCAAGAGAAGGGTCAAGGTTTGCAGCTGTGAGGGTACATTTGAATTGTATCCTTCCAAACAGAGGAGTTAATTTGGACAGCAAACTCACATAAATGCAATAATGAGCAGATAATCTGCATTAGGTCATGTTACTCGCCCTTAAATGGTCTCATTCATGCCTACATGAAAAAGTCTCAGTTTAAATCACATCCAAAAAAGGCTGGTTCCTCAGTACGTCACCACATCTCTGCTCTCATCTCTGAAGACTTGAATCTGCAGTCCTTGACCTCTGAAGCATTAATTCATGGCCGACACACAGGAAAAATGCCAAAAAATTAATTCCTGATTGGGAGTACTAAATGCTTTAAATAATTTTGCTGTGAATTGTAGTCTGGTATTGAAATTGAAGTCAATGGAATTCATTTCATCAAATTTGGTGTAACTGACTGAAGACACATTTCTGTGCAGACGTTATTCATCCAAGAGGATTAAAGTACAATTTTATTGCGGATTAAACGTAAACAGTTCATGAGTCATTACTGTTTTATTGTCTTGCATGAGTCAATCTTAAAAGCAAAACATTTTGGAAGTCTTTCCTTTCACTGTTGAGGTCCAATGGGTTTTGCAATGAAATGTTCCTTGGTTATAATATCAGTGCTTAGCAAAGGCTCCAATGTTCAGGTAACCTGTGCAGTTATTCTAGACATACAGCACAGTAACAAGCTCTTTTAATCATATAACCATTTACAGAGCGGAAACAGGCCATGTTGGCCTTTCGAGTCTGCACCGGGTCACTGATTTTGTGCACCCTCTTCAGGCATTGGTCCCGGTAGATCTTCATTCAATAACGATGGGCGAATTCAATGCAGGTGGAATCTTACTGAAATTGAAAGCAAGATTGTTGTCCTGGCACCGCACAACCAGATTCTTGATCTTTCTCCATCTGGTCAATTGTGTCAAACAGTCTCTTCACGGAGGTCTCAACCAAACACATCTGTCATGGTCACACCCCCTAAACTTCTTATTCTTAATCCAGGTTAGTTTGACCCATAAATCCACGCTGCCTAATTACAACCAATTAACCTACAACCCTGGTACATTTTGAATGGTGGGAGGAAGCCGGAGCACCCGGAGGAAACCCACTCAAGCACAGGGAGAACGTACAAACTCCTTACAGACAGCACCGGATTTGAACCTGGGTCGCTGGTGCTGTAACATCGCTGTATTAAACGCTACATTAACCGTGCTGCCCTCAGCAAAGCCTTTCCTGACACCTTTAGAATATAAACCAAGCTCTGGTTTCTGTTGTTTCTTTCAGCAAGAATTCATAAGAATGAAAATGACTGGACAGAGAACTTTAAAATATTGGATGTGTTGGTCGGCTCTGCCTTGTGAAGATGTGTAAGAGGTCTTTGCATGAATATTAAGATCGTGTCTTTTGTGGGTTCATCAAAGGATTGTTGCTAAATCAACAACGTGTTTGTGTACCTGGGAGTTTTGGGAAAGATCTTGAACCTGCAAATGTTAACTTGTCTGTCTGATCTGCTCAGAATTTCCACGAGCTTTTTTTTTTGGTTTTTTTCCCTTGTTTTCACCATCACTTGTGTTTTTTTTGCTTTCAAATTGGGTGTTTTTTGGGAAATGGGAAATCACCAAACTTCTGAAGTTGGATATGGGATTTAGCTATTAGACCGAAACCTTTGCAGCAAGTGAGGTCCTTGTTTGAAAGTGAAGCCCCTTGATGACCAATAACTTGTGAAAACACCCAAACTCACAGAGAAATGCAGCAGGCCTCGCAGCATCCAAAGGAGGTAAAGCTATCTTACCAATGTTTCGGGCCTGGGGCCTTCTTCAAGGAATAAGCAAAGAACAGGAAAAGTGTTAGAATAAAGACTGAAGACTGGAAGGGGGAGGAGTCCAGACCAACAAAAGATGCTAATTAGATCAGATGAAAGGTGAGAATTGATTTTGCTCTGTGAAAGGAGATCGAGGGAAAAGGGAAGAGATTGAGAGAGGCAGCTGGGGGCAAGGAGAAAGGGGAAGGGGGGCATTGGTTTAATGGAAACCAGAGAAGTCAATGTTAATCCATTCGGTTGGAGGGTGCCCAGTTGGAAGATGAGGTGTTGTTCCTCCAATTTGCAGGTGGTCTCAGTCTGGCAGTGCACGAGGCCGTGGACAGTCATGTCAGCAAGGGAATGGGTTGGGGAATTGAAATGGGTGGCCACTGAGAGATCCACGCTATTGCAGTGGACAGAGCCAAGGTGCTGAACAAAGTGATCTCCCAGTCTGCGCCCAGTCTCACCGATGTAGAGGAGTCCTCTATGATCAATATCCAGTGAAACATTCAGCTCTAAATTCACTTCTTGTCATCAAAAGTGCAGAGTTAAGTCTTGTTACAGCCACCCCTGTTCAGTGACATGATCAGAAACTGAGAAAGGGCGTTTATCAACACTACACAGTTAACCCGTGGTCTAATAAAGAAGTCAAAACTTGCATGGCTATGCTCTCAGAGCTTCCAGTCTGTGACAGTGACTTTATTTAAATACATGTGCGCACAGCCACAAGGTACATTAGTAACATAGTTTCACTGTTTTGAGGTTCAGCAGGCAAAATGAATAGATGCTGAACCCTTCTTTGAAAGGCAACAATACACATGCATTACATGGACACATGCTCCCAATAGCTCCCCCTCTCTCTTCAGCCAAGTTACCAGGATAGTTGAGAGACAGTGTAACATGGGATACCGTTTATTGTACACAATTCATTTTATGTGGATGGGTTCCTCATCTTAACACAGGGCCTTGCTTGAATGAACACCTGCGTTTGTGGGCTTGTTTTAAATAAAATGACAAATGTTACAAATGCAGAACATACAGGGTTTGGTACAATCCTCTCATGCAGGGTGTACAATCAGTTCCTCGTTTACAGCAAATACAATGCTCCAACTACAACATTTAGAAGCGCTCATTTCAGGCTTGCTTAGAATGTACATAAGAACAAATTAAAACAATGTGCACATACCCATTTCTCTCCTAGCGTTTGTGGGAGAAATGATCTAAATCATTTCAAAAGCAGTTTTACAAATTTGAAATTGCCATAAACTAAAATTAATCAGATTGTTTGAATACCATCCTTTCTTTCTCACAGAACTTGAACTGCTAAATGGTGAAATGAATGATGCAATATTACTATTCAGAATCATGCAACTAAAAGCCCCAAACTATTGGGTTTAGGATTGGTATGTGGTTGCCGGTGATTGGCATTTCTATTTCAGAAAGGAATGATCACAGAAAGATGATTTGCATCAAATGCCTCCTTTAATCAGTTGCCCTCTGTGATGTTAAAACAACTACCTACAGGAATTCCTTTGCAGCGTTAAGTCCACCCCAGGTGTATAGCTCCTGGTAAAAGCACAAGAAACAGGTCAGATATGTTGCAAGGTGCTGCACCTGTTCCAGCAGTTTTGGCCACCATATTCAGTAAAGTCAGACTCCATAACATCTCAGAGCTGTTTGAATTGGGTTTCTCCAGGGTTTGAATTGATGGAAAAGAATCATTTTTTTTAACCGAATAAAAGGAAGTAAAAATGTGAGAGAGGCACTGAAGAATGCAACGATTTGCAGAATGAAGAGGTTTCATGTGCTATGTAATCCGGAAAACAAACACGCAGGGTAAGAAATGACCATTGCTTTACAACTTCCTTTCTTCTTGCATCTTTACCCCAAACTGTTAACTGAGGAACTGGCACCGACTATCTTAAGATACCTTGTTCCTCTGTTTGCTTTCCAGTTAATTTTAACCTGGATTTGGGTGTGCCGGTGGGGAGAACTTTTTCCACTGTGGGCAAGTTGATCCAGCAACCAATCACAGTACTTGCTACAGGGGGTCTTGGAGTAAGGTGCCATTCAGAGGGTCTCTCAAATGAACCGTTGACTGAATGAACTAACTTGCAGAGAACGAATAAGGGGCTTGGATTCTGCAATCATTGTGGAGCATTGAAGAACAATCCAGCAAAACTGTGCATCAGGGTCAGGTGAACTTCAATCTCCTGCATTTATAATTGGTATGGAACCAAACCACTCAACATTGGAGGTACATTTGTAACACGGTTGACGTAGCAGTTAGCTCAATGCCTTTAAAGCACCAGCAATTGGGACTGGGTTTCAAATCCCGCCCTGTCTGAAAGGAGTTTGTATGTTCTCCCCGTGTCTGCATGGGTTTCCTCCGGGGGCTCCGGTTTCCTCCCACCATTTGAAACATACCAGGCATAGTAGGTTAATTGGGTGTAATTGGGCGCCACGGACTTGTGGGCCAAAATGGCCTGTTACTGTGCTGTATGTCTAAATTTATACATTTAAAAACGTTAAATTTCAATTTCAGTTTAAAATTAAAAAAAAGGTTCTTTTTAGGCTGTGGTAATCTGACATTTAGAATAGTGAAGAAATTACATTTAGGGCGAATGAGTGTCAGAAGAAAAGGCAATTTTTCACTCTGTCCCACTCACACAGTCCCGACGTTGGAATTGTTTTGTGTTCAGTGACATTTGTGCTGTAATGTGGATCCCTCTCTCACTTGCTGTAGATGGTACTTCTACAATCGGCATATCAGAGTCTGCCGTTCTTTTTTTTAAACAGCCCTAACATTCCCTATTTATATCAGGGTGATATTTCTGTTTCTCAGGGAGCAGCCTGGGTGTAGGGGCCTTCTAGGATGGCCAACCATGGAGGGTTTGAGCAGAGAGCTGAGAATCATCCCAGAAACTGGCATCAGGGTTCCAGGCAGTTGCAAGTATTAGAAGGGATTTGCTTAATTTCCATTCTCCGGCAGAACATTAGATGTAGGCTATGAATTTTCTGCACCTTAAAGGATTTATTTTTTTTTAAACTAAAGGGAAACATTTTCATGGCTGCAAGTAGAGGATTTTCCCTTTAAAACAAAAGAAATTCTCTGAGTTTAAGGTTCAATTTGGGAATATTATTCCATAGGTTTCTACAAGATTCTAAACTGGTTTCTGGTTTCCAGGTCCCCCCTTTACAATGACCTAAAATTTAATAAAAGCAAAACTTCTTTTTTGGTACTTTTTCAGGGCTGCATACGCTTCGTCTCTCAAACATTCACAGTTTCATTAAAATGAACACGCCCCCCCCCCCCCACACATGCACGCGCACACACACACACACATACACATACACACACATACACTTGCACGCACGCGCGCGCGCACCCACGCACACCACTGAAATATTTTTAAAGCTGCTCTTGTTTACTCAGGACAAAATATAACACGGCTTATATTTTATTTTGCACGTACAAGGACATATTTTGTCAAAGTATTTATTCCCCTCGAAAAATAAACCAAATCCATCTTTTTTTTGCTCGTTTTCTAGTTCCGCAGGCTAGGAAATGCAAGGCTTTTATGCAACAGACCTTGTGATTGGATAATGGGGCAAGCACTGTATTTTCTACTATGCACTTCACCAGTTGGCTCTCACACCATGCACTGCATGGAGCCAGTTGAATAACATCAAAACAGTCATTCTGTTGCTTTTGTGTTCATAGCAAAGAAACCATATTTCTTTCTCATTTGAAAATAATTAAAGTGGTGAATGTATTGCATCTTTGAATTATTCAGTTTGCATGTTACATTCCAACATTGTTTTAACCTGGGGTTGATGCAGCTCCAGCTCACACTGTCCAGCTGTTAAGTTGGTCCGAGACTTCTTGTGACATGTCACAGGTTGAAAATAAGATCTTCGGAATCTCATCCCAAAGGCACAATGACTAATGATTATGCTTGACTTGAAATCGAGAAAAAAAAGGCACTGGATCTTGGGATGCTTTGGTGTTTTATATATTGGCTGGGAAAACAAATCTCTTATTTGACAAAATTTTTTTTTTTCTTAATATAAATGTTCTGAAATAGAATTATATCTTTTATTTTTTTTCACTTAAGGATCAGAGCTGTTTGAAGCACCTAATACATTTGGAGCATGTGGCCTACTTGAATCAACCCTCTTCTGAGGCCTGCGGTTATATGTGGCAGCTGGAAAAAAATAAATAAAAGTTAGTGGTTTATCTTTATATTTCGCTGATGAGAATTATTCATGATTTGCTTTATCTTTGGAATTTGCCGATGGTTTGTGGCAGATTTCACAATTGGACGAAATTTATCAGAAATCACCCAAATCATGGCAAGGGATGAAAGGTTTCAAGGACTGTTTTGTCCAGTGTAGATTAATCTTCCACAATCTTTTGCTTTTGAAGATTCACCAGCCAGAGGGCGATGAATCTGTGAAATTCATTGCCACAGATGGCTGTGGAGGCCAAGTTACTGGGTAGATTTAAAGCAGAGGTTGATAGGTTCTTGATCAGTAAGGTGTTGAAGATTACGGAGAGAAAGCTGGACAATGGGGTTGAGGATACATTAGCCACGATTCAAATGGCAGAGAAGACTCGATGGGCCAAATGGCCTAATTTGGTCCCTTGTCTTATGGTCCCCTGAAGTTTAACGCTTCCACAAAACTGGCCCCATCCCTGGATTTGATTCATCAAATGGAAAATTTTAATGAAATGCAGACGTCTGAGATATTTTAGATTCAAAAAATAGCATTTTCATTTGGCATTGGGCATGAGGTAGTCATCGCTGTCTCAGTGGACCAAAGGGTCCTTTTCTACGCTGCACCCATTTGTGATTCTACCACATTTATCCAAGGCATTTTGCCTTACCAACCAGGACCATGACAGGAAAGATGTGGAAGCTATGGAGAGGGTGCAGAGGAGATTCACCAGGATATTGCCTGGATTGGAAAATATCTCTTACGAGGCAAGGTTAGCAGAGCTAGGACTTCTCTCTTTGAAGGGAAGAAAGATGAGAGGTGCCTTATAGAGGTTTACAGGATTATGAGAGGCATCTTTTTCCCAGCGTAAGAATAGCAAACACCAGAGGACATCTGTACAAAGTGAAGGGAGGGAAGGTTAGGGGAGACATTTGGGGTAAGGCTTTTGCACAGAGAGTTTGAGTGTGTGAAATGCATTGCCAGGGATGGTGGTGAAGGCTAGAAAAATAGGGGCATTTAAGAGACTCTTAGACAGGCACATGGATGAATGAGAGGGCTATGTAGGGAGGGTTTAGTGTTTGGTTGGTCAGTATATATGGGTGAAAGGGCCTGCACTATACTGTAATGTTCCATGACTTGCTGAGTGAAATAATTTATTTTGCAACATGAGAGGAGAAGGGTGGGAAGAGACCTTAAAACGTTTTCCTTTTGTAAATCATTTATTGTGAATAAAGTCTATTTTTGTTCATAAAAAAAATATAGAGGTGGCAGTGAATCTTGCATTATGTGTCAGTGAACACCATGGCACATACACTCCATGCAGGAGTGAGTCGCGAAGCCGCCCAAAAAAGTCGTAAGGCATGTGCCTTGCAAGCTACGATGCTGTTCCACAAGCACTGCTGCCCCTTCGATTATACCCCAGCGGCAGTATCGCAGTAACGGATCATGCTCCTGGACTTCCTGTCTGCTCTTCCTTTTTGGAAGAGAAGGAATTCCAAAATGATTTGCTGTATTTGCACAAATCATTCAGTAAGTTAACTTGGAGGAACTGCAACCAGTATGAGACTGTACAATCCATTGAAGAGATTTGTGTTTTTCAGTGACCAGAGGTTCTATGCCTATCTGGTGATATATTGCAGTGGATCCTTCTGCCTCCAATGTGAAGTAGGTTCATAAGGTTACAAGATATTATTAAAAGAAGGTTTAAAGAAGGTTTAAAGAAGGTTACAAGATATTATTAAAAGTAGGTTCATAAGGTTACAAGATATTATTAAAAGAAGTTCGAGCATAGGGTGTTGGGAGCAATAAATAGTCCTTCAGTCCATTTGATCTCATCCTTCCATAAAACCAACTGTGATGTCCCCTCTTTACAACATGCATTGTTGTTACCTCCAACTGGTAGATTTGCTTGCTCTAACTGGACTAATTGGAAGCCGTGCTTTGAAAGATGGAGGGCAGTGTGGGATAAGTGTCAAATGAAAAGAGAAAATTAAAAAAAATCAAAGAGCAATTTAAACCTGTACTTACGGTCTATGCAAACTATCCGTGGCTGTTCCCACTGGCCGTTTGGCTGACATTTGATGTTGGGGAAATGGCGCTGTAAGAACCCATGTTTACACTGATACCGTACCAAGGAATTGATTTCAAAACGGGTTTTCTTCTTTCCAAAGGGTTTGGCATGTTCCACCTCTGGAGGATGGCCACAGGCAACTGGTTAAAGGGAAGGGAAGGGGAAAAAGGAAGTTACTATTTAAACTGATGCAGATTGAGAGCAATGAGAGGTAATGTCATGTCCATCAATGGTGCACTGGTGTACAGGTGCACTGAAGTTCCTCCTTGTTGCAAGTACTCAGTAAAACATACTAACCATCAGTAAGTACTAAATAAATTAATGCAATTCAACATAAGAGAGGAAAAATTTAAAAACAAAAGGATAAATTCCACAGATTCACCACCCTCTGGGAAAAGCAGTTCCTCCTCTTCTCCATCCTAAATCTACTGCCCTGAATCTTGAGGCTACATCCCCCAGTTCCAGCCTTCCCCACCAATGGGAACAATTTACTCACCTCTATCTAGTCTATGATTTTCTTCATTTTATACATTTCTATAAGATCCCCTCTCATTCTTCTAAATGCCAGCAAGTACAGTCCCAGATGACTCAATCTCTCCTCATAGGCTAAATTTTTAAATTTAGACATACAGCACAATACCAGGCCCTTTTGGTCTACAAGCTCGTGCTGCCCATTTACACTCAATTGACCTTCAAACCCCAGTAAGTTTTGAAGGGTGGGAGGAAACTGAAGCACCCAGAGAAAACCCACACCAACATACAAACTCCTTACAGACAGCCCAGGATTCAAACTCTGGTCCAGATCGCTGGCGCCGTAACTGCTTCACCTACCGTGCCGCCCCATCATCTCTGGAATCAATCCAGTGAACCTCCTCTGCACTGATACCACATCTGTATTACCCTTAAAGATGCCACAGGACATGTACAAAGCAACTTACCTGTTCCCTTCTTGCAGGTGTAGGGCAAGTGGTAATTACAGGGAACATCATTCCATTCGCCATTCTCGTGCCATATCATGACTGCACAATCTTCTCCAGTGCTGAAGAAACTATCAGGTTGATTGGGCCGCCAGTTCTCATATAACTATTTGAGAGAAAGAAGGATTTATTTCATCTCAAGTGACTAATACCATTCCACTGAAGTGTAGGACAAAAATGAACAAAACTATGGACTGTTGACGATACCGCGGTAGTGGGTTGTATAAAGGAAGGGGATGAGTCAGCCTACAGGAGGGAGATTGAAAACTTGGCTGAATGATGCACCAACAACAACCTCACGCTCAATGTCACCAAAACCAAGGAGCTGATTCTTGACTTCAGGAAAGGAAAGCCAGAGGTCTACGATCCAGTGATCATTGGGGGATCAGAGGTGGAGAGGGTGAGCAAATTTAGGTTCTTCGGAGTCACTATCTCAGACGATCTTTCCTGGACCCAACACACCAATAGCATCGTGAAGAAAGCATGTCAGCGCCTCTACTTCCTCAGGAGTTTGCGAAGGTTTGGTATGACATTGGAAACCCTGGAAAATTTCTACAGACGTGTGGTGGAAAGTGTGCTGACTGGCTGCATCATGGTTTGGTATAGGGACACCAATACCCCTGTGCATAAAACCCTCCAAAAGGTAGTGGACACAGCCCAGAACATCATAGGCAAAACTCTCCCCACTATTGAGTACATCTACAGGGAACGCTGCCGATGGAGGGCAGCAGCCATCATCAAGGATCCACACCACCCATCACATGCTCTGTTCTCGCTGCTACCGTCAGGAAAGAGGTATCGGTGCCCCAAAACTCGCACCACCAGGTTCAGGAACAGCTGCTCCCCCTTCACCATCAGACTCCTCAACAACAAACTCAATCAGGGTCTCATTGAAGGGCTCTTACTTGTGGACTTTATGGATTTTCCTTTTTGTTCTCTCTTTATTTGCACAGTCAGTTTGTTTAACATTCATTATTTGTTCACAGTTCTGTGTTTATGCTGTGTATAAGTTTATTTCTCATGTACTAACTTTTTTCAGATGAGTTTTAGTTACTTTTGAAAACAACAGCTCGGTAACCTGAGGCTATAGCTCACCAGTGGGCTGGAATCGGACCAGCGGAAATCCCCCTCTATAGCCTTGTCATTCAATCCAATCCATTGATAATCCTGGGCATAACCTACAAAAAGGCAGCATAAGGATTAGCCTCACTGGTGACAACATTTCATGGTTTGTGCACGGATATTTGAGCTGGCATTTTCAACGGTCATTACCAGGTACCCTAATATCTCTGGAGTTTTGGGTGTTGTGAGACCCAGTGAGTGCTGACCCAAATGAGCAGAACATCAAAGTTCAAAGGAGTAAGAGGACTGTCATATCATGTTAGCAGTTGATAAATGCTCTGTGTGTTTTATCACTAAATGAATGGAGGATTGGGTAGATTATGTTGAACTTTCTCAACCGGACACAATAAACTGCAGCTACTCGAATATATATTTTAATTGTGTGATACAGCACAGTAACAGAGCCCACATTTTCCCAAATACATTTATTGAGGGGGAGGACGTGGACCTGTCCTCGGGCCTGCGCAAAGGAGCTTTTAGGTGGAGTGCAGTGTGCGCAGTACTGGCCCCACCCTTTACACCCATGGTTCGTGTGCCGTGGCCAAGCAAGCTGGGACGTGGCAGCGAGGTCCTTGGGTCGTAGGTTTTATATTGGAGTGGCCTTCTCCTATTCAGGTTTCTTACCCGGGCTGGAGAGGCCTGCCTCCCCTCCTAGGTCGGACCATACTGCCCGGACCGGGGCCGGGGCCGCCGCTGCTTTCCCTGTGCCCGGACCGGGGCCGCCGTCTCCTTCTTTCTGTACAACCAATTAAACTAGCAACCCTGTACATCTTTGGAACATGGGTGGAACCTGGAGCCCTCGGGGAAGATCGTACAAACTCCTCATGGACAGCAGTGGATCCAAACCTGGGTTTCTGACGCTGTAACAGCATTGTGCTAACCTTCCCACTCCCAAATCACGTAGAAGAAAATAATCAAAGTGTTGGAGGACCACAGCAGATCTTGAACCAAAATATCAACAATATTTATTCCCCAGAGATACTAAGTTCGTCCAGCAGTTAGCTTTTAGCTGAGCCCACTGTGTCAACTTGGCAGACATGAAGATGCAACATTTGTGAAATAATTAACAAATTACAACAATCAAGGTTTGTCAATTTGTATCAATGGAAATAAACAGGAGGAGAGGAAAATCAACACTGGGAAGTTGTGTCGACCATGAACCTCAGTCACCCGCTCCTCTTCAGTATTCAGAGCATTGACCAAATCAACATGGTCAAAATAGAAGACTGAGGGGAAATAAGGAAAATAATCCATGTTCTCCTTAAAAATGGCAATGAAGAACTGGAACAGCCTACATTCACACGCATGGATTTTGGATGGCTCCAGCAGAGTTATCTCTTTTTAGGAATCACGCATTGTTGATGGATGGGATGGAAAACTCAAGCCTGTTGGAAGCCAGTTCAATGACAAAAGAAAATGGGGCATTTCCTCGGAGTTCCGAGGTCATTAAAAGGCGGGAACGATCCCAAGGTGAATGTGATGGAAGAAGACAAGTTGAAGCGGGATGAATGAATTAGAACACTCACTGTTAACAAACGCCTGCTCCTCTGGAGTGTTGAGGCTGGCCAGGTGAGCTTTGTACTTCCTGCAGTGCTGTTCTGCTTCTTCCCAGGTCTGTCTTTCGATGAAATGATTATAACAGTGCCCCTGAAACTTAGCCCAACCAACTTCACACTTCTCCAGATCTACGGAACAAAATCCTTCCATTACACACTGTACAGTGTTACAATCCTTTACTAATGGCGTTCTGAAACATCATTTGGGAATTTGCTTTCATAAACCATTATAACAAAACAGTACATTTAAAGATTTCATAAAATCATTCCCTAAATCCAGGAAGATTTAAAACCGTGCTTTGAACAAAACCTTGCCACTAATTGCTGTGAGTGCATGTGTGGTAAAGTTTGGGCACTGGATGCCCCTTTCCTTATTTGGTATGTGAATTGTGCCATGTTAATTTGAGGTTTTTTTGACCGTGACTCATCTCGGACCACTGCAATCACAGCTCATACTGGAAAGAACTTCGAGAGGCTTTAGCACATTTCTGATAGACTGGCACTATTCTGCAAAATGCTGAGTCTTTATAGTGCTCTTGACCTCACAGCTCCCCCCACCAAAACATTTTAGAGGAAATACACTTGCTATGCCAAGAACTGGTGCAAATCCCTGGTCTCTGTTGGAAAACCTCCAGCAAAGCATGACCCCAGCATTCTCTGTGGAGAAGTTCCTCATGAGACCCGGTGTTGGGTGCTGGAAGCAAGTGATCTGGCTGTTTAACTACACGTGGAGCTCAAGGCCAGACCTCAGCATGCTTAGTGATTGCGACTCATTGCTGGAAAGTGGCAGCTCCTGTTCCCTGCTCCACCACTGGGCATGTTATTATGGAGACATCCCTGGGCTGGGGAGAGCTGTGCTGACAAACAAAGGGAGGGGTAGTCGGCAGCTTCCATCACAGCCCCGATGGACAGTAGCATCTGGATGCAGAGCAGATGCTGCCAATCCCATGTGATGCTGAGTGTCTACGCTTCCTGTTCCAGCCTGACCAGCACCAAAACCCATTGGCAGCCTCTCCACACCGAGCTCCCAGCACTCAGCTCGATCAGGCATGCATAATGCTACATGCATTGCTTCAATCGTACTTTTCAAGGTTGATTCCATTAGTTTCCTCCTTCCTGTAAACTCAGTTTGAAAGCTAAACAAAGTATAAGTGTATCACATTTCCCAGAATAATCTTCATAATTATTTTAGTCAGTGTATAAAATGATACAATCCAACACGGAACAGAACCTGCAAAGAACCAGAGTCAACGAAGGGAATGACTTTAACACTTCAATAATCAGATCTACGGATAATTAATGAATATTCAGTTAGCACTGTAAACCAAGCAAATCTGCAAAATTTGTCAAGATTAATGGCAGAATTTTCACCTTGATGTGGCAAGAATTCATGTTTGGAGTCACGAACAGCATTGATTAATGTCCTTGAAACCTGCAGAGATTATTGATGTTACCTGATGTAATTTGGTCATGAGAAGGCTGCACTAAAACATTCATTTTGCCTCCACATCATTGCTACACAGATCACCTGACAAGTCACAATTGAGCTGGAAGATCAATTGAGTAGACAGAAAACTGGAGACAGCATCAAAAGTAACCTGAGTTGCTATCAGTTATAATGATATTTACAAACTGTTGAAACATTAATTCTTATAAACAACACTGTGGCAAGTGGACATGGAAAGTTTCTTGTAACATCAGGGATAGATGCCTTTTATCTTCAAATGTAAATGCCAACTTTCTATCCATACAATAACCCAGTACCAGTTCACAAATGGAATTATTCATATATTTGCTGGTTTTAAAGAAATGGAGGTAACTCTCAAATCCGTCAGCACATTTTCCGACCTGCTTAGCGAGACTCCCAGTATCTCAGGGCAGCATTGGGGGAGACCAAGGCATTACTTCAGTCAGTGCTGGAGGAGGAGGATTGACACCAGGCTCAGAAATGCAGTGACAGGGTGCAACTGCATGTCATTCAGTATTTGTGCGAGAGAGAAACAGTACTCAGGAAAAGGTATCAACCTGAAATGTTAATTTTGTTCCACAGGTTCAGCATTTCTGTTTTTATTCCCCATCTCCCGTGTCTCCAGTGTTTTGCTTCTCAGAGATTAAAAAATAAAATCAGTGCCATTGAATCATGGTGAAAATTTTGCCAAAGAGTCTACAAGCAAAGTTAGATGGAAAAAAAAAAGACCAATTATAAAGTTTTGAATTTTAAATAGCATTTCAAAGATATCAGTGATCTATAATAGTTTGTTCACAACACGTGAAGTGGAACAAGGGAATATTTATGCTGTTGAGTTTGGAGATTTAACCCTTTGCCTCAGATCAGCTTAAAACAGACTGAAAATAACAGTAACTTGATATTTTTATCTAACTAATTTTCAGTATTTCTTGTCAAGTGTAAATTTTACATTTGGTGATTACATCACCATAACAGGCCATTTCAGCCCATGAGCCTGTGGCGCCCAAACACACCCAATGAACCTACAACCCCCCCCACCCCCCCAGCACTTTTGGAACGGTGGGATGAAACCAGAGCCCCTGGGGAAATCTCACATAGACACGGGGACAACGTTCAAGCTCCTTACAGACAGCGTGGGATTCGAACCCCGCTCCCAATTACTGGTGCTGTAACCGCTACACGATGGTTCGTGTAGCAATGATCAGTTAATCAAGCAGTGAATGTGGGCTCAGTTAATTTAGGGAACAAAGTAAGGATTCTAGATCATATCATGAGCAAGTCAATTCAAGAGTTGAAATGACAGGGTATTGTATTGTTGGGAAAAAAAATCCTGGTTCACATCTTATGAATTCCAGAGCAAAATGAACGAGAACTTTGAAATACCAAAAGTGACAAAAGGCATGAGGCTGGGTAAAATTTTACATTGGAATTCAATGAATCATTGCTACCATCTTGCAAAACTTTTCTTCTGAACATACTTATCCATGACAACCAGGTGGCCATTCTTCATGTACAGTAGCTTTTTGACAGAAGGGGTATCTTAGCTGAGCCCAACCTTACAACACATGGCCATGAAATTTTCGATGTGCGCTTTAAGAATATTAACTTGTAACCGGCTGTGGAACAGGCTTGGTAATTATGGTGGTTGGCAAGAGTGGAAAGATGCCTCTCTCGCTGCTCGTGAGATCTTTTGTGTAATGACATACTATGTTGATATGAGTCGCTGATAATATTCCAGTACTTTCAGGAGGTCACCTTGTTCTTCATCCAATTTGAACCTTTCGCTACTGCAAGGTCACTTGATAAAGAAATGAATTTGTAATGTCCTGTTCCTCACTCAAATTTGTAGAGGGTAATGATATTGCCCAATTTGTTGCAATTTAATAAATGTTTCCAAGCTCATCTACTCTCTATCCGCAAGGCTGTTATAAGCTCCCATCTCTTGAGCCAAGGTTTAAGGCTTGATGGTTTACATTGCGGAGACCCAGTGACTAAGATTGTCACCTTAGAGACAGAAAAGATCAAACCAAAAGCAGGACAGCAGTTGAGAAAAGCTTGATTTTTACCCATCAAAGCTGAACGACCAGTGAATTTTCTTGATCAGGTGTAACACAGATAAGAAACAAAGGAAAATTAGAGAAAAAAAAACATTTTCATTCAGATAAGTAAATCAATCATGTGGCCATACACTTCATAACTATTCTATAATCCAATCAATTTTGCTGCAGATATGTTTGGGCAATATCACTGACCATTTTGTCTATCCAAGACAAAGATTTTTTTTCTTCTTCAAAGGAGAATCTGATTCAGAACCTGAAATGGCAGTGGGTAGTCATCTAGAGCAGCCATTCTCAACCCTTTTTTTTTGGCAATGGTACCCTTTTGTCTCTGCTCAAAGTTTATGAGCCCCCTTCCCTGTGAAGCAATCAAGTTTAGTTGGTTTCTTCCGTACTTCTACCGACTACATAACAAATATTTTATGATTACAGTCCATGGCCTCCCTTAAATGCGCTGTGGCTCTCAAGGGATTCCCCTCAGGTCCCCTTGAGAATGACTGGTCTGGACTGATTTCAATAAAGACTAGTTGAATATTGGACAATATTGCATATAACTAGGCAATCTGAGGGAAATGGTTTGTTATACAGAATTCCTAGCTTTATTGTCATGGGAATTTTATATATATATATATATCCAAATATACTTTAGGATGGTTTGCTCTTTTAAGATGAACAAAAAGAGTCTTTGTTCCAGCCAGATCAGAAATGTAGTGGTCCTCCATGTAACCTAACAGGTAAGAAATGTAGAACAACGTGGAAACATGAACTTCAATACAATTCAAGATTTTATTTGCTGATCTTTTTCCATCTTCGTTGATCTCAAGTTAGACACTTCTGGAGAAGATGGGCATTAGAAATGGCTCAGTGCCTGGGGTCAAAAAGGGAAAAGACAGAAATTAAGAAGCATGAAGAATGGTCACCATAGGAAATAGAAGGATAAAGAATCAAATGTGAATCAACATCTTCAGGAGAGAGTGGGGTAAATGTATATTGGAACTGAGCTGAGTGGAGATATTGTCTCAGGGTACATTCACTCATCTCCTTGTCTCTTCACTCATGTTGGACAAATTTACCAGTAAGATTGTCAGAAATTTATGAATCATGGAGGCCAACCATGTCTCTTCAACTTAACACCACACCAATGCTTGAACTCTGGATAACATGACAATCTGGAGTTGCCCTTATTTATCACTGCACAGAATTTTACAAGTTCAAATTTAGTCATTAATCTAGAACAATGTTTTAAAGTGAAACATCTCTTTTGGCTAGAGCAGAGTTCCACAGAATAGTCTAAGAGAGAGATCCTCAACCATTTTTCACTCAAGTATTCCTGTACTTACCATCACTATCTATATAACAAACCCACACACCACTAGTGAGGGAGAGAAGAGCTGAGCCCCTTCCCAGACCACCGACAAGTCTTTTGCTTTGCTTTGGTGGGAAAGCTTTTTGAGAACTTTTGTTTCCTGTCATCATATTTACAAACTTATTTCAAGTGTTACTTATTTATTATATCAGAAATATGCTTCCTTGTTGTGTTTTCATGGAACAGCTATAACGAACCCACAGACCACAGAAATCCACAGACCATAGGTTGAAAAATGCTAATCTAAGGTATCTGTATAGGCCTATCTTTTTGCAAGTCAGGTCTTCATGGGGCAGAGAGGATGATTTCCTTACCAGGAAGTGTACCATCTAATAAACTGAGAAAGTCCAGTAAATAACCATAGGACATAGAACCAAAAAATAGGCCTTATTGCCTGCCGTTGTTTATTGTCAATTGTGCACAAACTATCAAGATCACAGTTGAGTCTCTAAGAACCAAAGAAAATGTTAATCAGAAACAAAAAGAAATACAATGAAAGTCAAACCCAGGACCAATTGCCCACAGAAAGGTGGACGAGTGTTTTTTAGCTGTTAGTAGAATTAGCTGAAGCCTCTCTCTCGTACCAATTTCACAGAGGTCCCCTCCATAGCTGGGCAGGCACAAGCATTTGAAAGAGTCGATGCCATCGAAACAGGTAGCTCCATTCAGACAAGGGCTCGAGTGGCACTCGTCAATGTCTGCAAGAAATCAAGTTCTGCCATTAGGATTTCGAGCAGGAAATCATTGTCAGGATTGGGAGAAAGAGAAATGGCGTCCCTCTGGGCGCTTATTCTGGAGGCAGCCATTTGATGCCATGAATGATTACATAAAACACAGTCTTTGAAGAGAGACATGCTGAATAGTTTAAACCTTACTGGTTCCTCATTATCATCTTTTAATTATTTTTTCTATTAATCTTTATTTCTAATCTTCCTAAAATTGTCCTCATCTCCCTTGGGTTGTGTTTGCCTGCTCAGTTCATCGCTTGAGAATTTGAACTAGGGATTTGCATAGACAAGTAGTTGATATGGGAATTATTGCCAGGGAAAAACAGTATTCCTACCTTTCTCCTCAGAATATTTATTTCCAATTATTTCTTCCCAGATCTGTTGCAATCAGCAGGTGAAGTGACTTCGTACTATTAACTCCACATTTTTGAGCCCACTAATTAAATAAGTGTGGATTTCATCTGATTTAAAGAAACCTGTTCAATCTAGATACCAAATGGATTTTGTAATTTTTTTATTGAACATAAGATTCTTTAAATTCAAAAGAATTGAGGAGGAATGGGTGACAGAGGTGGAGGAGGAGGAGATGGAGGAAGTAGGGTGGGAAGGAGATGGTGATGGAGGGGAGGAGGAGGAGGATGAGGAGGAAGGGTAGGTGGGGGTGGAGGGGAGGAGGTGGTGGTGGTGCAGAAAGGGGAGGGGGAGGAGAAAGGGGTGGTGGGGATGAGGGGAGGAGGGGAAGGAGGTGGTGGTGGAGGAAGGGGGAGGTGGGGGTGGGGGGTGGAGGGGGGAGAAGGTGGTGATTGTGGAGGTGGAATCCAATCCAATCATTATGTTCAAGTGACCACCTGGATAGACACTGACTAGGCGCTAAAGGATACAATGGAAAATGGAATTCAGACGGGCAAAAACTGTGGGTGTGGATGTGGACAGTTGAAGGGTCCATTTCTGTACTGTACAACTCCGACAATGCTCATGAACCCAAACCACACGTAAAATCCTAATATGCATTGTTCAGTGTTGTACAAAAAGTGAGAGAATTACCATCAAGGCCAATAAAAATCTAGGGAAAAAATTGGATATGCAATAAACTTTTTGAAACTGTTTTTAAGTTCACTTGTCATGGTGGAGTTGTGTTCCATATTTGGCCATTATTGATGGGAAGTAACTTGGATGAAAAAAAAAATCTGTTCTGGCCACTTTAAAAATATTAACAGGAGAACATTTACCATAATTTGACCAATTTTAATTCCTCATGGTTTTGTTGCATCTACCTTTCAAATAGTTCATACTTCACCGAGGGTTTCAACATGCTCAGTGAATGAAGAACTAATTTTTACAGAGTCAGAATTTGATTGGTGTATTTGACCGATGAGATTCATTGTCATTAGACAACTCGAAGCTGTATGTTGTTGAGATGTTGTGAAGAAGTAATGAAGGAAATGAGGATGGGGGGTGGGGGTGGGGAGATGGTAAATATAATGAAGGAAATGAGGATGGGGTGGTAAATATAATGAAGGAAATAAGGATGGTGGGGGTAAGTATTTTGCCAGGCTGAACTGACATCTGTAGGAACTGGATGTGTGACGTAAACATATCTTCACGTCGGTATGCAGGTTTGAATCTTGCCTCTGATGTCATGGCACCAAGATCAGAGACTTATTTAACGAACCTGTTTTTATGCACATGTTCCTATTGCCACACGTGGCTTGCAGTTGAAATTACCTAATTTTCATCTTGTTTCCGTCCTTAAAGCTGCATTCAGCATGCATCTCTTCAGCAGTGGAATCAAACATGGCTCAGAATGGAAGCCAAAAGAAAAGCATATACGTGTTTCCCTTTCATTAGTACTGACTAAAAGCAGAGTGTTACTGTTTTGCAAGAGTTTAGGAATGAAGAATAGGTCAGGAGCATATTTAGCATCAAAATGCCATCTAGTTTGTTCAAATTTAATGGCACTGAGGAGGGAAAGCGATAGCTGACACGAGCTTGTAGCAGAGCAACTTTGATTCTGTAAAACCTCAGTGACTTACTGAAGCAAACCTCCAAGAGTGAATGCAAGGGCTTAGTAAAGATACAAAAATAGTTATTGAGCAAACTTGAGTAACTAATGAAATAGGTGATCTTTTGGAACAATACAATATTCTTCACAAAATGCGATGAAGTGTCAAATGGTTCAATCACCAGTACTCTTCTTGCGTGACATTTGCATTAGATTTTGATTGACAACATCACAGAATCTGATATTTACAGCAGTACATATTGTGGGCAACCTGTATCTCCATTTCACGCAAAACCTTTGTGTTTATCCTGTAAAGCAACTCTTCAGATGCAAATGTTAAGCATTTTGACGTAAATGGACTGCAGTGAGCTATCCCCATCTTATCTCAATGCAACAAGACAGAGGTTGGACGTTCATTCTTCACCCTGGTTCTAGTCTCCAGCTGCTTTTTCAGCCTTTCACTGATGCATCTTTATAAAAGCACGGGCTTGTACAAAAGGTGGAGATGCTGAGTGACTTTACATTAACCCTCCCCTTCATGTAACTCAAACAAAAGCCTTGCTGAACATCACATCATGAGGTAACATTCCAGATTTCTCAATACAACAGGTCAGATCGTCCAGAGAGAATCCTAGAATTATTTAAATTCTTGGCATTCATGCCTTGCTGACCAGTGGTTTGATATCACAATCTGCAATATGCTCTGATTTAATTTTTGAAAACTATAACACTCAAGTTGAAATTTTACTTGTTTTCTTATGTGGGTGAATCCATCCAAAATAATCAAAATGAATAAGGGCAGTTGAGCATCCAATTGCATGAAAGCAGGATTAGTTTTCCTATTAATGCACTCTTGTTGAAGTCAGATATCTTAAACCCTTTCCATTTAATTTCAATTTCATATTTTGTGATTTCAGAAACTTACAAAAACAATGGATTTTTACCAAGCCTTAGACTGCAGTTTAGCAATTTGAACCTTATTGTCAGATGTTCTTCTATTGTCTTGGGTGCAGTCTGCTATGTCTTTAAAGGTGTTGGCAAAATTGGAAGTGCCTCCACTGGAACCTTTAGAACTTGAGATCAGTTATTTAGTAGAGCACACAAGGAAGCCACTTGACCCACAGGTCCAGTCCAGCTGCCCACAGAGGAATTCTACTAGTCCCATTATCCCTTCTTATTTCCACAGCACAGAAACATTTGGGCCATCTAATCCATTCCAAACGATCATTCTGCCTAGTTACATTGACCTGCAGCTGGACCATAGCCCTCCATATTCCTCCCATCCATGTATCCAACCAAACTTCTCTTAAGGATCAAAATCGAAGCCACATCCATCACCTCAGCTGGTGGCTTAGCCCACATTTTCTCCTCACCCTCTGTGAAGTTCTAATACTTTAGACTTTGATTTATGAAGCCGAATGTGGCAAAAACTCTAGTTATGACCCTGTCTATCTGTGACGCCACTTTCATGAAATGAGGTATCTGTATACCCAGATGCCTCTGTTCCACAGTCCTCTGCAATTCCATGTTGTACTCTACCCTGATGTTTCCTCCCAAAGTGCAACATCTCACCCTTGTCTGCATTTAACACCATCTGCCATTTTGCAGCTCATTTTTCAAGCCTTCCTCACTGTCCCAATGCCCCTAATCTTTATGTCAAATTTGCTGATCCAATTAAAAACACAATGCTGGAAAAAAACTCAGCAGATCAAACAGTGTTCTTTATTAAGCAAAGATAAAGATACATAACCAATATTTTGGACTTGAGTCCTTCATCAATCATGATGTCTACAGACTTTTGCCTTTTATTTATGTATCTTTATCTTTGCTATATAAAGGACACTGCTTGACCCGATGAGTTTCTCCAGCATCACGTTTTTACTTCATTCATGGTGTCTGCAGACGTTCATGTTATATGCCACTTGCCGATCTAATTGACCATATTATCATCCAATTTCCTTACAATTTATTCTTGCTCACATCCCCTTCATCTCCCCACGTCATCCTTCTGTTATTTACTATACCAAAGGATACATTATGGAAACCAATTCAAAGACAAACACATCTTTGGGATGCAGGGAGAAAACAGCATCTTGGAGAAATCCACATGGTCAGAGGGAGAATGGACAAATTCCACACAGTTAGCACTAGAGGTCAGTATTCAGTCCAGCTCTCTGGAGCAATGAGGCAGCAAATCCATTTACTGTGCACTTTGTTGTCCCTTTTGTAAAGTCCACACAGAAACGCTGGAGGTCCAGATTGAACTTAGGTCTCTGGAACAGATAGACAGCAGGGCCAACTGTTCTACCACTGTGTCACCTTTTAATGCTTGGTCGCCTAAACCGTGTAGTTTCTGCAGATGAGATCATGTCACCTTGTTAATTGCCATAAAAAAAACTTGACATCCGTGGTTTCAATAAATTTGATTAATTCTTACAGTATTTCTTCTCCATTTAGTGTTGATTCTTGAGTGAAATGTTTCCTAAAGAACCAATGGAACAATGTCAGTCAGTGGACACGTTGAAATTTCCATTTCTGAGAATCTTATGAAAGATTCTCACCCTGGGCCAAATCTTGAGCATGCAGTCCGATCCCTTCAGGTGTGGTAGAATGTTCTTCCAAACAGACTGTTAATTTGCAAACCCAATCAACTGTGGGTTGTTCAAGATGCAATGGCCTATTTACTCATCCACAATTCTGCAGGGAATAAAAGAATTAGTGATAAGAGCATGAGAGGTATGAAATTTAAACTGTCCAAGACAAAGAAGTAGATGTTGACAGTGTCGCTGGACAGCAACATGCCACGGATAACAGAAACACTGCTCACCTTATTGGTGTTCATTGACAAACTTGCTTCCAACCTCATCATGTTTTCATGTGTTGGCCTCAGTGGGAGGAAGGGATTGGAACAATTGTAATGGGAAAGAATGGTAAGCGAATACTTACCAATGTTGATGAGCTATCATAATGTGAACAGGTATCTTTGAACAATGCTGAGTCAGCGTACAGAGATGAGGTGCAGTTGGTAACGAACTGGTGCAGAGCCAACAACCTGTATCTGAACGCTAAAAAGAAAGAGATGGTTGTCGATTTCAGGAGGGCCCAGGGGGACCATGCTCTGCTGACCATTGACAGCTCCACTGTTGAGTTTGTCAAGAGTATCAAGTTCCTTGGAGTGCACTTGGTGGAGAATCCCTTAACACTAGCTCCAGAGTCAAGAAAGCCCAGTAGGGCCTCTACTTCCTGTGAAGGCTGAGCAAAGTTCATCTCCCACCCTCCATCCTCACTACATTCTACAGAGGATGTATCAAGACCTTCCTGTGCAATTGCATCACTGCCTGGTTTGAAAGCTGTATCTCCTCACACCATAAGACCCTGCAGAGGACAGTGAAGTCTGCGGAATTGATAATTGGGGGCTCCTTTCCCGCCAGGAAGGACATCTACAGGCAAAAGGCAATAAACATTGTGAAGGACTCCACTCACCCCTCATGTAAACTGTTCTCCTTCTGCCATCTGGTAGAAGGTACCATAGCACTCAGGCCCTTACGTCCAGATCGGGCAACAGTTTTTTTCCCCCAAGCCATCACACTCGTGAATTCCCAGAACATTTGTGGATAGGGAACCGTGGACTGTTACTATATATGTCAATGTGTTTAATATTTCAATGTGTTTAATTTCTAACATATCTATGTAAATATACTCCGTGGTCCTGGAGAAACGCTATCTCATCTTTACAGTGCGAGCATGGAATGAGCGGTAAATAAAGGGGACTTGACTTGATCTTTGAATAATATACCTCCTGAGGCAGAATTGAATCAGTTAAAAATTGCATCGAACTGTATAATCCATGAATTGCTTCTGCTTCAAACCATGAGAAAAGTAAATGATCAAACTTTGGTAATATGTTGGTAAATATTCATTGAAGAGGACAGATACATCTATGCAGAAACAGAATAATGTATTATTTAATACACCAAACAAAATTCTGCCCCTTTGAACAGAGATAAATAGAAAAACACAAACACAAAAAAAGGTTGGGAAAAATAATTTATTTTCACATATTTTCTTCCGATTGTTTTGGTTTTCCTTTCTTTGCTTCATATCTCGTAGTGGTCCCAATGTTTATAACATAATAATTGTTGAGAATTAAAGGTGTCATCTCACTTCAACCCAGCCGGGGCTTGGCACAAGGCTTCATGCAAATCCAGTACTCAAGAATTCTCTACTCTAGTTTTAGTTTCCATGTCTACTGACTTTCTCACCAAGTAACATAATTTTACAATAATTAATTTTATTTTGATCTCTGTGAGATATTCTTTAACAATAAAGCAAGATGAACTGTGTTTGAGCAATCTCTTGGTATTTGCAAAGGGCATTTCAGGAGTAGGTCAGTAGGGTTGGAAAATGCCTACAGTTGACAGCAGAGAAGGTTCAAAAAATAGAAATGTGTACATTCAAGTCCTCTGCCTTCCCTCTCACTCTATTCCTCCACATGGTCTGGAGATATAGCATAAAATCTGAAGTAACTGCCAAACATTGGAGGCCACTTGAATGGAGTGAATTTTCTTTATGATAAATGGAAGTTGGTAGCTCTGGATCACTGCCCTGTGGTTCAGGTAAGAACCAGTGGAGATTATTATACAGTATGTTTCCCCTTATCTGAAGTTCTGTAACCAAAATGATTCATTAACCAAACTTTTTTTGCAGGGCTGACATGACATCAGAAGTTGGAAAACATGTTTCAGCCAACTTGACCGTGTGGGGCTCTGATGCTCCGTTGGCGCCATTCTGATAACAAAGGAGCTCCCGTGTACTGTACAAAGATATAGTTGCAAATGACAAAAAAAGGTCTACAGATAGCACCATGGATGTCAGTGAAAAGAAAAGGAGGAAGCACTTACATTTGTCTATAGAACAGAAAGTCAAGCTGTTGGCGAAACTGGACAGAGGCATAAGTGTGAGATGTCTTACGACCACAATCTAGTGTTTGGCCCTGCATTTCTTTGGTATGAAAAAGCCTGCTGTTATTGTTGCTGTTGTTTACCCGCTGGTACAAGTATTCTGTTGATACTACCGAGCAGCTTAAAGCCATTGTTCCATTAACTGAAAAAAACAACCCAATAGCCGAAAACTGTCCGGTCCCAAGCTTTTCAGATACAGGGAAATGTACTGTCCTTGTAAAATGGAACATTTCAACACCAGTCAGCCATCTCCTCCAGTCCTGAGCTTTCCAGCAAGCTGATGATCCTTCAATTCAGCATTTTAATAATTACTGAATGAAATTGTTATGACCTTTGGTGCCCTTTGGCTGTTAAAACCTCATACACCCATTGGTTTACTGCATCTCTTTCCTCTTTTAAAGCTTTCTTTAAAATCTGCCCATTTGACTATGACTTTGTGCCACATGTGGATAAGTGTGATGGACTGCTTTTATCTAACACTATTATATAAGCTGTTGTTGTATCTTTTCTAATCAGTCCTCTTCTTTCAAGAGCCAGCTTTTTTTAAAGCTTAAATCCCTGAACACCTTCAGGGATTCAGAGAATCTCTGTGTTATGATGTCCAGGAGTGGTCATGAAGCACAAAAGTCTTCAGATGCTGTGATTATAGAAGTACTGGAGGAGCCCAGCAGGTCTCACAGCATCCATAGGAGATAAAGATATATTACCGATACTTGGGGCCTGAGCAAGGTATGAGCAAAAAACAGGAGGGTGTCTGAATTAAAAGGCTGGGGAGGGAAGAATGGGCAGGTTCAGACAAACAGAGAAAGGATGTTAATTGGATATGGATGGGAGGACAGGAACAAGGATGCTGTAAAAACACCAAAATGCTGGAGGAATGCAGTAGATACATTTTTACATGATAGAGGAATTAGGGGATATGGGGAGAAGGCAGGTAGGTGGAGTTAGGTCATAAATTAGATCAGCCATGATCGTATTGAACGGCGGAGCAGGCTCGATGGGCCATTTTTGGCCTTCTCCTGTTCCTACTTCCTATGTTCCTATGCTCCTATCATAGATCCAGGGGATATATTCTTGATGATTTTGGCCTGAGCCTTTCTTCAAGGTACGAGAAAAAGCAGACAGGGACCTGAATAAAAGAAGCAGCAGGGAAGGGCTATAGACCAACAAACAGAAGGTGATAATTGGCTGTGGAGAGAGGAAAGGTGAAAATTCACAGGGAGGGGGGAGGTTTGGCTCTCTGAATGTAGAGCTGGGATAAAGGAGACAGGGGGAGAGAGAGAGGGAGGGAAAGAGAGAGAGAGAAAGTCAAAGCTACAGGAAAGGAGACAGAGAGAAAGATGAGGGTGCTGAGGTCATCCGGTTGAAAGGTGCCAGATGGAATGTGAGGTGTTGTTCCTCCAATTTGTGGGTGGGCTTGGCAGATGGAATAGGAATATGAAATATAGTCTATACACTGCACTCAGATGAGACACCATGATATCTGCAATCAATAAGCTGAATCAACCTCCACAACTGAAGCTGACATTGCGTCCATGCTACCTATTACATCTAGCTACACAAATCCCACGCACCACATGTTGGACTTGCCACTGCAATAAGGAAGGATCAATATTAGTGACAAGTCATCCTCCATGGGATTGAGCAGACTTCCCTCTTGACTCCACAATATATAATGATTGGCTCACGTACCTAATTCACATTGTTCACCTATCCATCCAATTGGGCATTTACAAACCAAGCTGCCATCTCTCCCCACACATGTTCCTCGACCACAGGGGCTGTCTTGACATGGGTCAGGGACAACTACGGAGAAATCAGTGAAATCACAGACCATGTTGAATTAAATGGAAATGGAAAAGCAAAGGAACTGCAGACACAGAGCATCTAATGCTGTTAGAACTACCCAGTAGGTTGCCTGTGGCATTTCTACCCTACCACAGACATTCGTTTCATTCTATTCCTCTCCTTCTCTAGAAGATGTGATTATTTCCCCACCCCACACACAAACCCCATTTGCACCAACCCCCCACACAAACCCCATACACACCAACCCACCTCACACTAACCGTTCACACACCAACCCCATAGAAAAACCCACCACACACAAACCCATTGAGCAATCTAAAATCAAGCAGCATAATCTCTTCACAACAGTGGACTATACACTTGAGAAAAATCCAAATGAACCTACTTTGTTATTCACAGTTTCAGATTTAGTTGTTCCCTAATGTTTAAGCCACTGACGATATATAAGGGTCCATCTCACCCAGATCAGCCAATTTCCACACAGTGAACTTCCATACCAGCAAAGTGCTAATGATCATGGTTTTATTACAGAGATGTTGATTGAGGACTAAATATTGCCCAAGAAGTAGAGGGATGAGATCTGTTAAGAGATAGAGGGTCACTGCTTAAGGCCAGTGGCAGCTGTCTCAGGATGGGATTTCTGTGTCAACAAAGTGGAATGGGCCTTGAACCCACATATTTCTGACTCAGACGTGGATGTACAGCACATTGAGTACAGATCAATTAATAGAAGCCTGATTAGGGTAAAGGTTTCTTTCCCTAAAGGACATTAGTGAACCAGCTGAATGTTTACAATCAAACAACTTTACATTTACTGACACCATATCATATCTCTGGAATGGAGGACCATCGCCTTCCCAAGATCGTGTTATATGGCGAGCTCTCCACTGGCCACCGAGACAGAGGTGCACCAAAGGAGAGGTACAAGGACTGCCTAAAGAAATCTCTTGATGCCTGCCACATTGACTACCGCCAGTGGGCTGATATCCCCTCAAACCGTGCATCTTGGCACCTCTCAGTTTGGCGGGCAGCAACCTCCTTTGAAGAAGACCGCAGAGCCCACCTCACTGACAAAAGGCAAAGGAGGAAAAACCCAACACCCAACCCCAACCCACCAATTTTCCCTTGCAACCGCTGCAACCGTGCCTGCCTGTCCCACATCGGACTTGTCAGCCACAAACGAGCCTGCAGCTGACGCGGACATTACCCCTCCATAAATCTTCGTCCACGAAGCCAAGCCAAATCAATCATCTTTCCTTGTTTTTAAATCTGCATTCCAGTTCTCTGACTCACCTCATTCTCAAACAGACCAGATTTGAACATCACTATGATTTCCCAGTTGATAACTAACTCATCCATCTTGATGAAAAGAGAATTTAGAGGTTGTTTAATAAAAGAGAACTGAAAGGAATCAGGGCATTATTATATTAGATACCGAATCCTCCTTATATTTCTGAAATTTTTTCTTCCTGAACACTTTTCAGTGTATTTTATGGATTTTGGGCTGATCATGGAAATCATCTTTAAAATTTCCTATCATGCACTTTTTTTTAAGATATAACCTATTTTTGTAATTTTCTGTCCTATTTTAAGTTTACTTCAAGCATTCAAAACTATGAAGTGCAACGTGTCGTTGAAAATTCATTCTCTGCATTCGCACTTGGACGTCTTCCCTGCTGAACTTGATGCAGTCACTGAAGAACATGGCGAAAGGTTTCACCAGGACCTTGTTTATTATAATCCCAAATTTATTTTTTTTATCAAGGAAGCAAACCTTTTGAAAGAGAATTGTTCAGTTTAATGGACTGATTAGGAAGAAAATGCTTAAAGATTTGCTCTTTTATGAACAAAACTGGCATTAGTTCATGGATCATTTATTAAGTCATGTTGACAGAGAACTGAATGTCTGGATTTCCCTTTAACCCACAAAGATGGATAGAGACTCCAGATTTTACTTTTTTACAAGGTCTCTTTTTATCTCTCTGTGTCTCGGAACAAATAGCCATCTTAAATATGCTGTATATTTCGGAGGATAAGACAACCTCCAGATGAGTCGAGATCCAATTTCAGTCTGAATTTCATGGTTTTAGCTCATATCAGTGGTATAAGGACAACCCCCAATTTTTTTAAAAATCAAATTGTCATCATGGAGCCACCAGCAAAATGAAGAAATTATAGAGCAAATTTTAGGTTAAAAGTCTTTAGTGCAATGAATCTATGATGGTATGGAGGATGATATTTTGTGGGACACTGAGACTGGGACCAATATGATGATGTGAAAACAGTGAGAGTCCGGATGTTCTTGTTGAGGTCTTTACCTCAGACAATGAGTCTATTGATTTTCAAGGATTTTAAATGAGTGTGATGTGCTTTTTTTATTTTACAATTCTTTTATTGGTTCAACACCACATTTAATATACTAGTAGCTTAAAAAATTTGTTATAGGGTGGAGTCTGGGTGGGCTATGGAACTGATCAAGTGGTACTTTGAGTAGAATTTTAAGGTCACTGTTTTTGTATCTGACCTTTAGGATGACCCTTTTTTTTGTTTTTTTTTGGGGTGCATCGTGTGTCATTTTATCTGCCAAAATATATGGTTCAGGGACTAGTGAAGCAGTTCAAAGTTTAGATCATAAGACCATAAGACATAGCAGTAGAAATAGGGAATTCAGCCCAACAAGTCTGCCCCACCATTCAATCATGAGCTGACCAATTTCCCCACTCAGCCCCACAGCCCGGCCTTCTCCCCATAACCTTTCATGCCCTGCCTAATCAAGAACCGATCAATAAATACACCCAGTAACTTGGCCTCCACAACTGGCTGAGGCAAGAAATTTCAGATTCTCCACCCTCTGGATAAAAATAAAATCTCCACCCTTCAATACTGAAGTTGTGCCCTTTTGTCCTAGACTCTTCCACAATGGGAAACAAACTTTCTACATTTACTCTGTCCATGTCTTTCAACATCCCAAATGTTTCAATCCCCCTTCATTCTCCTAAATTCCAATGAGGACAAGCCAAGAGCCTGTCAAATACACCTCATGATAACCCTTTCATTTCCAGAATCATCCTTGTGAACCTTCTCCTCCACCATCAGCATATCCTTTCTTAAATGAGGAGGCCAAAACTGCTCACAGTACTCCAGTTTAAGATGTAACAGTCAGATGTAAGCAGCATCTCCCCAGATCAATGCACTAAAAAAAAGCTTCAGTGGAACTGAGTTTTTGGTTGATTTCAATGCCCTTGGACTTATATGTTGAACACTTTTCTCTGTGTTTGAGGATGAATTTAAATTCTGTGGCAAGTAGAAGCTCTCACATATAAATGTGAGAGCTTTGATGACTGAACTTTCTTATATTCACACATTGAGTTCAAGGAACTTAATGTCAGGGCAGCAGTAAAACCAATATAGTTGCTACTGGTGACAACATTTACCTCTTGATCTGCCTCTCACCACAAAGCAAGCTTGAGGACAATGATATCTGACCTGTTGTACTCTCATCAGGAGGTGGACAGCAAAATATATGTTGCCAATCTGCCAGCGTCCCTCAGCAGATGCCCACTGACCTCTGTGGACTTAGAGCACACAGCTTCCCCATCCTTAAAACCACAGGTGATCTCAAAAACTACAGAATACAGTAAATCCCCTGGTATCCAGAATTCAAGCAACCGGCAACTCAAGCAACTGTCAAGAAATATTGAGGAAAATAAGTGAGTTTAAAAAAAAACCGAATAAAATAAAAGGTAAAAAATACACAAGTTTAAAATTGTAAATGTTCTCTCAAGTACCACATCAACCTTTGGTGAAGATGGCAACAAATATTCAGCCAGTGGAGGGGGGCCTTGGTTGGGCTTTGCTTGTAGCACCTGTTTGAATAAAGTTGTATGAAACAGCGATGGCGTCGACGCCAGGATGAAGAGCTGGTTGATGCCGCTCGCCGTTGGGGTGACTCTCTTAAAGTGTCTCCTTATCTCTGCTTAGTAAGAGTCGCCCCGATCAGAGGCTTTAATCTGTAAACCTGGGGGTTGGGAGGGGGGTAATTAGTTATAATGTTACTGTTCATCTCCGTTGAGGGGGAGGAACCTGCTGATGCAGCATCAGTTAAATGTTTTCAAAGAATGCTACTGAAAACGAAATAAAATGCTTTAAGGTTTATATATTCATTCAAGTGAAGTTTGTTCATTGGAACTACAGTCTAGGATTTTTGACTTTTAAACTTTATTCTTAATGCAGGTGTATTAGTTAGACATTTTAAAAGTGAGTCTCAAGCAACTGGAAAATACCATTATTCAACATCTACCAATCCTCATAGGTGTTGGATACCAGGGGTTTTACTATCCCCTAATATATATTATAGTCTCCAGTTTTTATAACGATCACCACTGATAACGGAGAATACGAGTCATAACATTTTGTACCTTCTGTTGTCACAGGTTGATCCACAGTTGTCACAACTTCAGGTGAGATTTGAGGAGGAACTATTGTGAGAAGTGGAGCGGTTGGAGTAACCTCTGGCATTTCTACAATCCTAGGCTCTTCTCTCACTCCTGTCCTATCTGTTGATACAGAAGGAACCTCATCCCTTTTATGTTGAGATTGTTCTGTTGCTTTCATTTCTACATGGCTTATCCCAACGTCCGCATGTCTTGTAATCATGACCACGTCAGATAATGAAGCATCTGTAACTCCAAGTTTAATAGGTAGGGACACCACTGGAACTGCGGTGGTAACTTCTGGAGCTCCTGAAGGCTCTTCAATTACTTTTGGTTCTTTACTTATATCTATAATTTTTGATGTAATAGTAGTTTGGGAGAATCCAGAAGGTTCACCACTTGTATCAGATATACCAGAAGGTTCACCACTTGTATCAGATATACCAGAAGGTTCACCACTTGTATCAGATATACCAGAAGGTTCACCACTTGTATCAGATATTCCAGAAGGTTCACCACTTGCATCGAGTATACCAGAAGGTTCACCACTTGTATCAGATATACCAGAAGGTTCACCACTTGTATCAGATATACCAGATGGTTCTCCACTTATATCAGATATACCAGATGGTTCTCCACTTAGAGCAGGTATTCCAGAAGGTTCTCCACTTGCATCGAGTATACCAGATGGTTCACCACTTATATCAGATATACCAGATGGTTCTCCACTTATAGCAGGTATTCCAGAGGGTTCTCCACTTGCATCGAGTATACCAGAAGGTTCTCCACTTATATCAGATATACCAGATGGTTCTCCACTTATATCAGATATACCAGATGGTTCTCCACTTAGAGCAGGTATTCCAGAAGGTTCTCCACTTGCATCGAGTATACCAGATGGTTCACCACTTATATCAGATATACCAGATGGTTCTCCACTTATAGCAGGTATTCCAGAAGGTTCTCCACTTGCATCGAGTATACCAGATGGTTCACCACTTATATCAGATATACCAGATGGTTCTCCACTTATAGCAGGTATTCCAGAAGGTTCTCCACTTGCATCGAGTATACCAGATGGCTCACCACTTATATCAGATATACCAGATGGTTCTCCACTTATAGCAGGTATTCCAGAAGGTTCACCACTTGTATCAGATATACCAGAAGGTTCACCACTTGTATCAGATATACCAGAAGGTTCACCACTTGTATCAGATATACCAGAAGGTTCACCACTTGTATCAGATATACCAGATGGTTCTCCACTTAGAGCAGGTATTCCAGAAGGTTCTCCACTTGCATCGAGTATACCAGAAGGTTCTCCACTTATATCAGGTATTCCAGAAGGTTCTCCACTTATAGCAGGTATTCCAGAAGGTTCTCCACTTATAGCAGGTATTCCAGAAGATTCTCCACTTGTATCGGATATACCAGATGGTTCACCACTTATATCAGATATACCAGATGGTTCTCCACTTATAGCAGGTATTCCAGAAGGTTCTCCACTTGCATCGAGTATACCAGAAGGTTCTCCACTTATATCAGGTATTCCAGAAGGTTCTCCACTTATAGCAGGTATTCCAGAAGGTTCTCCACTTATAGCAGGTATTCCAGAAGGTTCTCCACTTATATCAGGTATTCTAGAAGGTTCTCCACTTACATTGGGTATACCAGAAGGTTCTCCACAAAAGTCAGGTATTTCGGAAATTTCTCCACTGACATCAGATATTCCTGAACGTTCTTCACTGACATCAGCTATTGTAGAAGGTACTTCACTCACTTTAACTTCTGGCAGATGTGTTGTCTCAGCAGGATCTGAAAGGAAAGGCAAAGGGAAATTTAAATCTCAGTTAAAATATACCGTGAGCATTCCTCAGTCAGACAGCACTCTGAAGAACATTCTCTCATGCCACAAATCCCATATCCTTAAACTCTTAGTTATTTCAAAATAAGGATTGCCTGAATAGAATTCCACAGAACAAAACCAACTTTATCTCTTCTGCCCCAAGATTTCTGAATGACAATGGACACCTCATCACTTTCTCTCTTCTTTGCACTAGTTATTTATATTTTTATCTCTTCTCTCTTCCCTTTTCTCTCTATCTCCTTTCACAGAACCATATTTAAAATATATTTTAAAAAATCTTGCATTTACATAATTGTAATTTTATAGTGATTTTGCACCTTGTCCTGAGCCATACCACTGCAGCAGTAACAATGATTTCATGATGTGTTCATGATTCTGATTTGAATTCTGATTGGCATGTTGAACAATGAACTGCCACTGACCCATCTGTTCTACATTATACCTTCCAACGACCCATCAGAGCGGCACCCATTGCAAAACAAAGAACAAGAAAAGGTTAGCCAATGTTCAACGTGTTTCTTACCATGTGCTCAGATGTGCAGAATTCTTCCAGAAGGTGGCTATCTGAACCACTATTACCAAGCTAGGAAAAATCAGACTGTAAATCCAATCAGCCATTTCTTGGCCCAGAGGTTAGAGCACACCAAATGCTCCTATTAAATATGGAGAGGGTTTCTGCCCTTCCTAGTGAGTCGTCTTCCCTCAGTGTCTAGACAGACCTACCTCCCTTATCACCAATGACACCAACTTCCGTCTGGGCACCCTCCAACTGGATGGCATTAACATCGACTTCCGGTTTCTGTTTGACCCCTGAGCCCATCTTTGTCTCCCTGTGGTCTTTCCCCAGCTCTCTTCTCTCTTCCCTTTTCTCTCTGTCTCCTTTCACAGAACCATAATCAGTTCTCACCTCTCCTCTTATCATATCTAATTAACACCTTTTGTTTGTTAGTCTGGACTCCTTCCCCTTTACTTCTCCCAATCTTTACTGAGATGCCTGCCTGGTTTTTGCTTATACCTTGAAGAAGGCCTCAGGCCCAAAATGTCAGTAATATATCTTTACCACTTATGGTCGCTGTGAGACCAGTTGAGTTCCTCCAGCATTTCTGTGTGTTTTGACTCTAATCACAGCGTTTGCAGACTTCGGTGTTTCACCCCACCTTAAATCTGTTGCCTAGAGATACAGTGTTCTCTGTAAATAAAATGGGTCCTTCCTGATATATCTGCTGAGGCCTCTCATAATTTAATGCACATTTTTCACAGGCACCTTCAGAAATGAAGGGGTACATTCGGAAATAGATAACTTGCAGCTTCTTAGTGGTAGAACGTTCTGTTCCATTCCTTGTCACGGCTTATTTCCCTGCTATAAAACTTCATGATTCGTCCTGTTGAAGAGGGAAGGCAGCCAGCATTTTGAAGGACACATCACATCGCCAATCAGGGTGATTGAGTGTGAAATCGCACATAAAGACTTACTCGTAGCCATTAAGCTCCTGAATGAACCCCCCCCCCCCCACCCCCCCACATTCCAACAGTGTTCTCATATTGCCCTTGCTACACACTGCTCTTTCCCTTTGTAACTCTAAACACTGTAAATGTGCTCCTGCCTTTGCTACTTTACAGCTGCGTGAGTGTTAGAGTTGACCTGTTAGGCTGCTTGCAGAGGAACTCTTCTCTCTCTATCAGGTACAACGTAAGAACATCAGAAATAGGAGCAGGAGTCGGCCATCCGGCCCGTTGAGCATGCTCTGCCATTCAATGTAATCATGGCTGATCTGATGATCGGCTCATCTCCACCCACCTGCCTTTTCCCCCGATCCCTTAATCCCCCTACTATGTAAAAATCTATCCAACCTTGTCTTAAATATATTTACTGAGTTAACCTCATTGCTTCAAGGACAGTGCATTCCATAGATTCACCACCCTCTGGGAAAAGTAGGTCCTCCTCATCTCAGTCCTATATTAAATTTAAAAAAAAATTAATATACACATAAAGCACAGTATCAATCCACTTTCACTTAATTAACCTACACCACTGGTATGTTTCGAATGGTGGGAGGACACCAGAGCCTCTGGGGAAAACCTATGCCAACACGAGGAGAATGCACAATCTCATTACAGACAGCACCGGAATTGAACCCTGGACCCGATCGCTTGCGCTGTAAAGGCATTGTGCTATGGTAACCTGGCATCCCTACTAGGGGACTTAGTCTCTACCCTGAATATTGAATCTAGATCAAACCTCCTCCAACAATGAAAACAAATTCTGAGCCTCTAGTATGCCTTTCATAACTTTATATGATCCCCTCTTATTCTTCTAAGTTCCAGTGAGTACAGTCCCAGACGACTCAAGCTCTCTTCTTAGCCTAACCCTTTAATCTCTGGAAACAACCTGGCAAACTTCCTCTACACCACCTCCAAAACCAGTCCATCAAGAGTCCAGTCCATCAAGAGACCAGTCCATCAAGAGAAAGAGTCTCCTCAGCAAACTCACCAGGCTCTGCTGTGGGTGTTGCGGTGACCTCTTCGGTTGTGAAGTCCACAGTGGGGATGACTTCAGGAGCCTGAGGTACCTTCTCTTGGGTTGCCACAGTCGCTTCAGTCCAACCTGCTGTAATGGTGGGCTGCTCGGTAGTTTCTTTGACAAAGATATCGGTTTTGCCTTGTTCGGCTTCCTCTGGTCTCACTGTCTTGGCCACTTCCACCTCGACCTCAGACGTCAATGTGGCCTCATCCACGAGGATCACAGGTATTATCAGCTGTGTCACTTCAGTCACAATGGATGCAAGGTCTTCTAAAATAAAAAGGCCAGATGGTTAGTGTAGTGGTTAGAGTTAGAGGGGGTTGAACCTGGTGATATCTGTAAGGAGTTTGCACGGTCTCCCCGAGTCTGTGTGGGTTTCTCCTGGCTGTTCCAGTTTCTGCCCACCCTTCAAAATGCACAAGGGTTGTAGACCAATTGGCTCATGGGTTGGAAGGGCCTGTTACCATGCAGTACGTCTACATTTAAAATTTAAAAACGACAATGAAAAATTAATTTTGAAGATTCAAAGATAAAATATTACAATTAAAAATGTCAGAAAATCCCAGAATAGAAATTTTCCAAGGCAATTTCCCAACCTCATACAATCTCGTTCTGAAATGGGTGTCAAGTGTTACTTATGCCTTATCTCTGGGACCTCTGGCAAAGATGGGTAAAACTTTGGGTACATTTCTGGTGAACAAAATTAGTCACCAATAATGAACAATGACTAGTATGGACGAGATGGGCTGAAGGGCCTATTCTGTGTTGTAGTGTTTATGGTTCCATGGTTCTGAGTACGCGTTCTCAATTTGTTTATATATACCTAATTTGTTTCAATCCAGACAGCTTCCCCACTCCAGTTTCTTTTTAGATTTATAAAACAAAAGTTTACAGAAAGCCACAACAGATAGCAAGATTAATCTTGAAAATGGTCGTATTTAATAGAAACGTAAGAGGGAAATCAATTTATCAATTTTAAAATTTAAATCAAAATCCACAGTGGATTCCTGAGGGGAGCCCAGGAAGGCTGTGGAGAAGCCATTCTCAACCTTTTTGTGGCTATGGCACCCCCCGCACCCCCCCCCCCCCACTTCCCTGTGAAGCAGTCATGTTTGGTTTCTTCTGCACTTTTGCTGCTTTAAAAAAAATATTTTTTATGTTACCTGAGGTGAAAAGAAAACAAAGCTTTTACTTAAATGTGCTGTGATCCCCATTTCTCACAGCATCTGCTCTTAGGGGGGAGGGGAGGGGTGGGACGGTTGACATAGTGGTTAGCGCAACACTGTTAATGCCAGCAACCTGGGTTTGAATCCGGAGCTGTCTGTAAAGAGTTTGTATGTTCTCCCTGTGTCTGTGGGTTTCCTCCAGGCATTCCGCTTTCCTCCCACTTTTCAAAACGTACTGGAGGCTGTAGGTCATTTGTGTATAATTGAGCAGCACGGACTCAAGGGCCCAAAGGGCCTGTTACCTTGCTGTATGTCTAAACAAAAATTAAATATAGGTTCCCCTGAGCCTTTTTGCAATTTATCTTTTGGGAACAGATTCAGACCGAGCCAATCTGTGTCAGCGCATTAGAGATGGATTTTCATTTAATGTTAGGTTATAATGCATTCATCCCACAGTCCCTTCATCTTCCCGAAGCCTTCATTCTGGGCACAGGGAATGGCACTCCCCTCTTGCTCACCTCGAAAGCAGTAAACATCGTAGCGTGACTCAAGGTCAGGGTATCCAGTCTGATCCAGGTTGAGGTACACCGTTATCACTCCAGTTTTCCCACTGCCGCAATACGGTCTGGGAGTCTGGATGGGGTATCTAACACTGCCATCAGACAGCCAACCTGCTCGACACCTGTCCATGCCCTGTTTCCAGGCTGCGTAGAGCTGGCCAGTGGTTGCAATATTGGCATTGTGGCTGAGGCAGTAGTCAACTGCTTCATTGTAACTGAATCCATCTGCCACAGTTGCATGGAATACCTTTCCTGTAAAAAGCATTGCAGAAACAGGCAAACTTAACAACATCATTTTATTTGCATTGGCATTTATTCCACCTTTCTGAAATATTTACCATATTGTCTCATTTTGCAAAAATCAAGCAATTCTTTTTGCAAAACTGAATGGACAGACTATATTATAATTTTACTGAAAGAACTATGAATTTCTTGCCATTGCCCTTACAATTTCTTCATAGAGATTGCTATAATTTATGATCCATGCAATAAAATTGTTGTGGCACCTTATTATAATCTGTCTAGTTACCATTGGAAAACTTCATTGTGCGTTTCACATTGGGTGTTGTCTGTCACCAGCCATGTTACCTCAACCAGCAGGTAGCATTGATCTTGGTGCTGAGGAGAATAACTTAACCCTTCATTTCCTGAGTGAAGGAACATCTGCTGAATCTAAAATATTACATCTGGCAACATCTCATGAATGGCCTCAACCATACTCTGAGTTTTCTTGTTTTGAGTTCCTTCACCACCACTGGGCCAAGATCCTGGAACTCACACCCTAGCCGTGAACTACAACCTGTTAGAAGAACTTATCGGGTCAAGCAGCATCAGTGGGAGAAAGGAAAAGGTGGACTTTATGGGTCGGAACCTTTCATTAAGATCGAATTTACACACGGTCCCACTTGGGCTACTCCAAAATTACCTCCCAAACATGTGCCTCTGTCTCCAAGAAAGATAAGATTAGCAGGGACCACCAACTCTTGCAGATTCCTCTCCATGTTACTCATTGTTCTGGTTTGGAATTCGATCACAGTTCCTTCAATGCCCTTACGTCTAAACTTTGAACCTATGCAACATTGACGCACCTCACTCAGGAGACAGTAGGAGTTGAAGAGAGTGGCTTATTGGCATTTTTTTAAAGGAATTAGGTTTGGGTAACATAGATTTGCTGGAAGGAACAGAAGAGAATAAAGAGATGCCAAATGAACAAATTTATCAGAGCTGGAGAAACCGAGGGATAGCGTTCCTAACAGAGGGTGAGAGTTCGTAGGCATGGACGTTGGTCACCCACCTATCCCTTGTGATGGAGATGGAGACATTGAGAAAGGGAAGGGAGACATTAGAGGTTGAGACTGGGCAGCAGAGATGAGATAGATTGTATAGAGTAGGAAGCGACACTGATAGAGTTGAAAGAGGTGAGGAGGTGAGCCTAAATAGAGGGCTGTTTCCTTAATTCACAAAGAGACAGGCATAACTTGGGCACATCTGGATTAATGAAGCTACTCCTTTGAACTGGTGAAAGTGAGTGAAATTAAAGGAGCAGGTTGAGCAATGCAAGAACAAAATTGAACCACACCAGACCACCAGCCCTTTCACTTGGTGTCAGAGCACCCTGGATCTGGTGTAAAATAAGAGAACGTTGGAGTGTTCCACATGTAATCTGCTGCCTTGCTTGCAGAGATGCAGAACTGGACTTTCAGATAAATGAATATTGGCTGGGTACGTTGCCTCATTTCACCCCTTTGTAGATACAACCCAACCTGCTGCACATTTTCACTATTTTACATTTTTGTTTCAGGTTACCGGCATCTGCAGATTTTTGTTCTTCATCCCTGGCCAGTTTTGATTTGTTCAGCTTTTCCTCTTTACGAACCTTGCCAGACTTTGCTGCAACTTTCCTACATTCTTCTTTATTTCAGATTTCCAGTAACTGCTGTGTTTACATTTTGAACAGTTGATTTTGTTTATCTCTCCTCTCTACATTTATACCTGGACAGATTAACTGCCATTAACAAGCCTTCAGCACCTTCTTTGATCAGCACCAACTTGTGGCATTGCACCTTTACATGGTCTCCAACCTATCATGGATATTCCCTATATTTCCCCATATCTCCCCCTTCTCCAACAGTTTAATTGTGCCAATTTTCTATATTTTCCCTTCTGAAGAATAGCCCTTTTCTCTCTCCACAGATGCTGCCTGACATGTTAAGTGTTTCCAGCGGTTCTTGTTCACTTTTAAGATTTACAGCATCTGCTGTCTTTGCTTTTAGGTATTAAGTAAAAATCCCTGTTATCTGGAATTCAAGCAACCATCAGCCTCAAGCCACTGGTTAAAACAAATGGTTGCGCTTTGCAGTTAGTGCTCCATTCACACAACATGCAGTGTCATGCAAATAGGAAATTAACTTATCCGGCATCTACAAATCTCTGCAGGTGCTGAATACCAGAGATTTTACGAGTTTCTTATGTTCCGGTATGGATTAGTGGGGCCAAACTGGCTTGTTCTGTGTTGTATATGGTTATATGGTTATAAAGATGAGGCCAAATAGGTGGATTAAATGACTGTGACTCCCAGGCATATCTGCACACTGTACCGTTTAGAGCATCAATGGAGCAGTAGACATCATAAGTTTCTTCAGGATTGCGGACCCCATAGCTCCTTATGCTGGGAAGGCCATCTTTGTCACCAAAGCAATGCTCTTGAGGGTCCACAACTGGGTACCTAGTCACAAGGAGTTTGAGATGTGAAAACTTTACAAAATTAACACCTGACCACTGATGGTTCTGTGGACAAAGAAAGTGCAGTTGGCCAGTTATTTCAGTGCATCCTTTGATTGAGAATTCCTGCTCTGAAAGTTACGAACTGCTTGAGCAGATGAAGCTGGGAGGAGAATAGATGCAGGAAATTGAAATACAAGGTCTATGGAATTCGTATTGTGAACAGCAAGGACGCAAGAAGGAGGCTCAGAACTGGCTTCCCAAGGGCAATGAAGGATGGGAAATAAATGCTAGCCTTGCTCTCAGTGACCATACGCTGGAGCAGAATTGAGGAAGGATACCCAATGTAAATAGGAAAGCTAATTAAACCCGTCTAAGGGATGGGCACAATTGATTGAAGGCCCTTTTTGCGTTCTTCAGATTTCTACAGATCTTTGGATGCCCAATGAGACTGATTCCAAAAGGATGTGCTTAAGTTTTGACCAATGGTTCTCTTTAAGTGATCCCTAGGCCATCGGTGCTCTGTGATTAGTAAGGGATTGCTTAAGGTGGGTTGTGGGTGGAAAGAAGTTTGAATACCAATCATCCCTCATTGACTCATTATGTGCAGGGTTTCAGAACTCCAAAGGAAATGGGCCAATGACAATTTTTCTCAAGCAAAATATTTCAGTAACAATTGGATCTAGAGTGGTGTTTCTCAACCTTCCCTTTCCACTCACATCCCACCTTGAGCAATCCCTTACTAATCACAGAGCACCGATGGCCTAGGGATGACTTAAAGTGGGATGTGAGTGGAAAGAAAAAGATTGAGAACCACTGGTTTAGACTTTTGGCTGCCACCTGACCTATTGCTGGGACACCAGTTCACTGATTCAGGGGGAGTTCACTGTTTGCATTATCAAAGTGATTTAAAGCACCTGCAGGCAAGGAAAGGATGCAGCAACATGCCAAAGAAGACATGGAAATCACTGGACATTTGGAGACAATTACATTTTGCGTACTGTAGTTTGAGAAGAAAATGTTCCTTATTCATTTGCACCTTTTACAGCAGGGATATCACAGAGCATTTTAGATTGATTTTCTTATAAAGTATTACAATGTTCAATACACAGCAATCAATCTATGAATAATATGCTCCCACAGTCTATAATCTGGTAGGAAGCAGATGTTCTGTTTTTATTTAATTGACTTTGGTTGAGTTATAAATATATACTGGGATCTGGTGACAATTCTTCTGATGTTACCATAAATGCTGGAAAACATCTATCAGAGGGAAGAAATCTTGGAGTCAGAAAGGGGTAGCTCAGGAGGGACTCTGTCCGGGGAAGTTAAATCTCCATTTCCTTTCAAAAGAACTGATGCAAGAGCAGAATCAGGAAATCTTTTTCACATAACGAGAAGTAAAAGCCTTGCCGGGGTGGTGGTAGAGGTTAAAACATTTAGGGCATATAAGAGATTTTTAGATAGGCACACGGATGAAAGGAAAATAGAGGGTTATGAGGTTGGAAAGGTTTAGTTTTTTTGTTAGGAATATATAGGTCGGAACAGCATGGAGGGCCAAAGGGCCTGCACTGTGCTATGTTCTTCTAAGTTCTATAAAAGTTTTGAACCAAAATCCGATTACCTGGAAAAGTGAGATAAGATAATATCAAAGGTTGTGCAATTACGGTTCAAAAATGGAGACCAGATCAGCCATGATCTAATTCAATGTCTGACCAGATGTGAGGGACTGTGGATAGATTTTTGGACAGAAGGGGGATTAAAGGCAGGTAGATGGACCCGAGTCCATGGCCAGATCAACCTGATCATATTGAAAGACAGACCAGCCTAGACGGGACAGATGGTCACCTCCTGCTGCTAGATCCTCATGTTTTAAGATCTTATGAATAACATCCCTCCAGTTGCTATTGCTATGTATCACATTAGAATCTGTAAGCAAAGGTTTAATTGTAATATCAGCCCTTGGGATATCTTCAATAAGCCAGTTTTATAAGATTGTATTGCCACTGGGACCAGGATAACATTTGATCCAAAGGAAATTGGAAAGCGGAGGTTTTACCTGACGGTCTGGTCAGAGAGCCAGCCTGCATCACACTGGTTGTATCCTTGCTTGTAGGCTGCTTGAAGCTGCTCAGGAGTGGCGATAACGGCATTGTTTTCCAAACATGCAATCTGGGCCTCGGTGAAGTTAAGGCTATACCTGCTTGAAATGGCCCGATAATGGAAAACAATCCCTGTTAAGGAACAATTAGGGAATTGAGCAAAGCCACATTAAACACATTGCAATAAAAAGACAGAATACTCCAAATACTCAACAAGTCAGCCAGCATCTATGAAGGGTGAAACGCAGATAACATTTCAGATAGTTGCAATATTATCTGTTTCTCTGTCCAGAGATGTTGCTTAACCTGCTCAATGTTTTTAAAAATTTTTTATTTTTCACACCTTGAACCATATTGACCAAAATACACACAAACATTTCCCTCTTGAATATACACAGTGTCATTTTCTCCCCTTTCCCCCCCTCCCTTCCCTCCCTCCTTCAACCCCCTCCCCATCCACTCAACGTTCAACACATATGATACATTAAACCCATTAAACAATGTCATCACACAATGAAAATAAACAAGAAATTTGTGTCATCTACTTTTACACACTGGGTCAGTTCATTTTGTCTTCTCATTCTGTCATTTTAGGGGGTGGAGGTCCGCAGTAGGCCCTCTCTGTTGTGTTCTGTGTACGGTTCCCAAATTTGTTCGAATACTGTGATGTTATATCTTAAATTATGTTATTTTTTCCAATGGAATACATTTATTCATTTCGATGTACCATTGCGGTATTCTCAGGCTATCTTCTAATTTCCAGGTTGACATAATACATTTTTTTGCTACAGCTAAGGCTATCATAATAAATCTTTTTTGTGCTCCATCCAAATCGAGGCCAAGTTCTTTACTTCTTATATTACTTAGAAGAAAGATCTCTGGATTTTTTGGTATGTTGCTTTTTGTGATTTTATTTAATACCTGGTTTAGATCTTCCCAAAACTTTTCCACTTTCTCTCATGCCCAAATTGCATGTACTGTTGTTCCCGCTTCCTTCTTACAGCGAAAACTGTCTGATACTGTTGGGTCCCATTTATTTAACTTTTGGGGCGTGGTGTATAGCCTGTATAACCAAATATATTGTATCATGCGTAACCTCGTGTTTATTGTATTTCTCGTAGTTCCGGAGCAACCTGCTCAATGTTTTCAGCACTTTCTGGTTTTGTTATAGATTTCTATCAGGTACAGATTTTTTTGCTTTGAAACCTTACCTTTCCATACACTCTAATATAGTGTATCTTAGCTCTTAGTTATCGACTGCAGACATATCTTACACTCTATCCCATGTCATCAAATGTGGCTCATAAATACCCATTGCATAAAACATTTTGCAATACTTATCACTCCAAATTGGGCTCCATACTTTGGGCCTGAGCTCTTTGTAAGAGCGAAAACCAGGCTGGGTCCTGAATGGAGAGGGAACAGGATGGGGGAGTTGGAGGAAGGAGACAGAGAGATCGGGAAAGAAAGAGACTTGGGGTAGGGGCCAAATGAAAACTGGAGGTCAATATTAATGCCACTTGATTGGAGTGTGCCCAGATAGAATACTCGGTGTTGTTCCTTTAATTTGCGATTAGCCTCTGTTTGGCAGACAATGGACAGGCATGCAGGAGTGGAATTAAAATGGTTGGCCACTAGGAGGTCTCGGTTATTGTAGTGGGAGGGTGGGCCTTTCCGGGCATTGGGGAGGTGCTGCGCCCCCCATACGCTCGCAGCCATCGCTCGCCGTCAGACCCACCCCCGCCCCCCACCCAAGTCACTAGCGTGCCTCAAGCATCACTGGTGTCTAGCTTGAGGCATGCTAGTGACTCCATGCAAAAAAAGCAGCGCTTTCAGCTGCTACATCAGAGGGATGAAGGAGGTTTACGTCCTTCGGCAATTAGGCCACAACTAACACCCACCACAACCACCCCCCCCCCCGACTATTTCCGACTGTCGGACTGTGCCCCCCCCCCCCCCCCCCCAGGTTACTCTAATGCCTCCCTCTAGCACTTGTTCTAGCACTGACCCTGTGCTTAATGGAATGACCTCCCACTCTGCGTCCAGTCTCTCCGATATAGAGGCCGCAATAATGTAGAGGAGGCTGGTACTGATTTTATTTCAGATTTTCAGCAGCTGTGGTGGTTTTTTTTCCCACAATTTTCAGAAGTATTTTCTTTATTAACAATTAAGTAGAAATCCAAGAAGGCAGAAGTCAGGGAATTGGGTGACTGTGAGGAAAGGAGGGAGAGCGCCAGTGCAGAGTACCCCTGTGGAAGTGCCCCTCAGCAACATGTATTCGGCTTTGGATACTGCTGGGGGGAACAGCCTATCAGGGACGAGTCGTGGGGGTCAGGTCTCTGGCACGGGGGGGCTGCCCCTGAGGTTCAGAAGGGAAGGAGAGATAAGAACAGGATTCTTGTAGTTGGGGACTCATTAGTCAGAGAGAAGGTTTGTGGGACAAGATCGGGGATCCAGGTTGGTCTGTTGCCTCCCTGGTGCCAGGGTCAGGGATATCTCTGATCGAGTTCATAGCATTCTGCAAGGGGAAGGAGAACAGCCAGAAGTCGTGGTCTATGTGGGGACCAATGACTTAGTTAGAAGTGGGGATGAGGTCCTGAAACAGGATTATGTAGAATTTGGTAGGAAGTTAAAAAACAGGACCTCCAAGGTAGTAATCTCTGGATTGCTGCCCGTGCCACGAGCTAGTGAGGGTAGAAATAGGAGGATGTGGAGGATGAATGCGTGGCTAAAGAGATGGTGCAGGGGGCAAGGGATAAGATTTCTGGATCATTGGGATCTCTTCTGGGGGAGGTCGGACCTGTACAAGAGGGACGGACTCCACTTGAACTGGAGGGGGACCAATGTGCTGGCAAGTAGATTTGCTAGAGCTGTGGGGGAAGGTTTAAACTAGTTTGGCAGGGGGGTGGGGAACAGAGGGTGAGAGCAGTGTCCAGGGAGTATGGCCACCTAGCTAGGAATAAAAAAGATAACAAAGGTAGGATGGGGATTAGGGTAGAAGGTAAAAAAGAGAATATATGTGAGGGTCATTCTCTGAGATATTTTAATGCAAGAAGCATAGTGAACAAGGTAGATGAGCTGAGAGCATGGAGAGATACTTGGGGTCACGATATTGTGGCAATTAGTGAGACCTGGCTACAGGAGGCGCAGGACTGGCAACTTAATGTTCCGGGATACATTTGTTTTAGATGTGATAGATTAGGGGGTAAAAAAGGAGGAGGAGTTGCTCTGCTTATTAGGGAGGACATTACTGCCGTGAGGTGGCAGGATGGTATGGAGGGATCGACCAGTGAGGCTGTTTGGGTGGAATTGAGGGGTGGAGGAGGCAAGAGGGTGCTAATAGGGGTGTATTACAGACCACCAAATGGGCCAAGGGAATTAGAGGAACAAATTTGTAGCGAGATAACGTATATGTGTGAAAATCATAGGGTAGTGATCATGGGAGATTTTAACTTCCCACACATTGATTGGGATACCCATTCGGTTAGAGGGCTGGATGGGCTGGAGTTCGTTAAATGTGTTCAGGATTGTTTTCTAAATCAGTTAGTAGAAGAACTGACTCGAGATGGTGTAATACTGGATCTCCTGTTAGGGAATGAGCTAGGTCAGGTAGCAGACATTAATGTTGGAGAACCAATTGGGTCTAGTGATCATAATTCTGTTAGTTTTAGGGTAGTTTTAAGGAAGAGCAAGGAGAGGCCTAAAGTTGAGGTTCTGGATTGGAAAAGAGCAAATTTCGAAGGAATAAGAAGGGCTTTGGGGAGTATTGAGTGGGACAGGATATTTTCAGGTAAGGATGTTAATGAAAAATGGAGGATATTCAAAAAAGAAATTTTGAGGGTACAGAGTAGTTATGTCCCAGTCTGGATCAAAGGAAAGGCTGGAAGTCATAGGGAGGCTTGGTTTTCGAGGAATATTGGAAATTTGGTTAGGAGAAAGAGGGAGGTGTACAAGAGGTATAAAGAGCAGGGAGCTGAGAAGTTGAAGGAGGACGACAAGGAGTGTAGAAGGAATCTTAAGAAAGAAATTAGAAAGGCCAAAAAAAGGCATGAAGAGGCTTTGGCTGACAGAATAAAAATAAATCCAAAGGGTTTCAATAAGTACATTAAAAGTAAAAGATTAGTGAGAGATAAAATTGGACCCCTTGTAGATAGCGAGGGTAGGTTGAGTGAGAAGTCTGAGGAAATGGGGGAAATTTTGAATGATTTCTTTGCCTCGGTATTCACTAGGGAAAAAAAATGTTGAACCAGTTGAAGTAAAGAAAAATAGTGGGGAGGTCATGAAGCATATAAGGATAACCGAGGAGGTAGTGATGGCTGTGTTAAAAAAGATAAAGGTGGATAAATCTCCCGGACCAGACAAAATATTCCCTAGGACACTCAGGGAGGCTAGTGGACAGTTAGTGGGGCCATTAACAGAGATATTTAGGATGTCACTGGCCACGGGGGTGGTACCAAAGGATTGGAGGGTGGCGCATGTGGTTCCTCTGTTTAAGAAAGGGTCCAAATGCAAACCTGGGAATTATAGGCCTGTAAGTCTGACGTCTGTGGTGGGCAAGTTGATGGAAAGTGTTCTGAGGGATGCTATTTACAAATTTTTGGAGGTACAGGGATTGATAGGGAGTAATCAGCATGGTTTTGTCAGGGGTAGATCATGCTTGACAAACTTGATTGAGTTCTTCGAGGGGGTTACAGAAAAGGTTGATGAAGGGAAAGCTGTGGATGTTGTCTATTTGGACTTTAGTAAAGCTTTTGACAAAGTTCCCCACAGGAGGTTAGGGAAAAAGGTGGAGTCATTAGGTATAAATAAGGAGGTAGTGAAATGGATTCAGCAGTGGTTGGATGGAAGGTGTCAGAGAGTAGTGGTAGAAGATTGTTTGTCCAATTGGAGGCCGGTGACTAGTGGAGTTCCTCAGGGTTCGGTCCTGGGTCCACTATTATTTGTTATATATATTAACGATCTGGATGTAGGGGTAGAGAATTGGATAAGCAAGTTTGCGGATGACACAAAGATTGGTGGTGTTGTGGACAATGAGGTAGATTACCGTAGATTAAAAGGTGATTTAGGAAGGCTGGAGGTGTGGGCTGAGAAATGGCTGATGGAATTTAATACAGATAAATGTGAGGTGCTACATTTTGGAAAGGCAAATTTAAATAGGTCATATACATTGAATGGTAGACAATTGAGGAGTGTAGAGCAACAAAGGGATTTAGGAGTTATCGTAAATAGTACCCTCAAGGCTGATAATCAGGTAGATGATGTGGTGAAGAACGCATTTGGAATGTTGGCCTTCATAAATCGGAGTATTGAATTCAAGAGTAGGGAGGTTATGATGAAATTGTACAAGGCATTGGTGAGGCCAAATTTGGAGTACTGTGTACAGTTTTGGTTACCAAATTATAGGAAAGATATAAACAAAATAGAGAGAGTGCAGGGAAGGTTCATGAGAATGTTGACAGGATTTCAGGGTCTGAGTTACAGGGAAAGGTTGTACAGACTGGGGCTTTTTTCTCTGGAGCGTAGAAGATTGAGAGGGGACTTGATAGAGGTGTTTAAGATTTTAAAAGGGACAGAGAGTAAATGTGGATAGGCTTTTTCAATTAAGAAAGGGGGAGATTCAAACTAGAGGACATGGTTTAAGATTGAAGGGATAAAATTATAAGGGGAATATGAGGGGAAATTTCTTTACGCAGAGGGTGGTGGGGATGTGGAATGAGCTTCCGGCAGACGTGGTCGAGGCGGGATCATTGGTTACATTTAAGGAAAGACTGGATCGTTACATGGATAGGAGGGGACTAGAGGGGTATGGACTGGGTGCTGGTCAGTGGGACTAGGAGGGTGGGGATTTGCTACGGCATGGACTAGTAGGGCCGAACTGGCCTGTTCTGTGCTGTAAGTGGTTATATGGTTATATGGTTATTATATGGTTAAGTGTTGAAGAAGAGTTGATCTTCAAATCATCGCTCTCCCGGCTGGAGACAAGAAAGTTAGCGGGGAATTTTGAGAGGGATTGGAATGGAAAATTGGTGTTCAGCGAGTTTATAAGTCGAGAACAGGATTCAAATTTAGGATCAGTGTGAGAACCTCAGAAAGTAACATCAGATAGGACATCCAGCCATCATATTCACAGATCAGAGAGGGCATTGCAACAAATTACACAGCACAACACATAAGGCAGAGTGAAGAAAAAAGGCCATTGTGATTAAACCAGTGGTTCTCAACCTTTTTTTCCACATGAATACCTAAGTAACCCCTTACTAACCCCAGAGTATAGGATGCTATAGGTGCTCTGTGGTTAGTAAGGGATTACTTAAGGTGGTAGGTGTGTGGGAAAAGAAAATTGAGAACCACTGGCTTGCAATGTGAACCATTTTAACGTACCAGTTGGAGCCAATGGGCTGATGGGACATAACACTGAACTCTCTTCCACGTCAATTGATTTTGGAGTGACTTCTATGACTGGGGTTCCTGTCTCAGGTGGACCTATTGTTAGTCCCTCCAGCAGTGTGGCCAGGACATTTGGAGTAGCCGTTACCTTTTGAACAAACTCTTTAATGGTGGCTAGCGTGTGAGGTGGAACCTCTGTGACTCCTGGTCTCAATGTTACTTCTTCAGTCGCGGCCACAGATACTGGCACTTCTGGACTGGAAATCTCCTCAGTAATGGCTGATAGTTCTTCAGGCAGGCCTGTAATGTTAGAAAGGGTAATTCCCTCTGTAACGGGTTCTTCGGGAGTTGGTGTTCTGTCGGTCTCTTGGGTGAGAACTGGTGGAATCATGGTCAACTCAAGAGTTTCCTCAGTGGAGGGCAGACTTATTGGAGTGAAAGGGCTAAGTGTAAAAACATTTCCCTGTACTTCTCCCTCTTCAGTAGTCCTTGTGAAGAATTCTTCCTCCTTTTCAGATATGGTTTGGATGGTGAAGATGGTTCCTTCAACAGTAGTCACCTCTTCCGGCTCTGTGGCTGGGAAGGCAAGGGGCGTTTCTGTGACTACTTCTATACCAGGCTTTGCTGTGGAGAAAAATCAGCATGTTACGGAGATTATCAATGAGGAGAAGATTACAGAGAAGACAAAGAGCACATAGAACACAGAAGAGCACACACAGGAAAAGGCCCTAAGACCCCACCATGTCTGTGCTGAACAGAAGGCCGAATTAAACTCAATTTTCACACAGAGGGTGGTTGGCATGTGGAACAAGCCCCCAGAGGAAGTGGTAAAGGCAACATTTAAGACACAGATTGGAATGGTTTTATCGGGACATGACCCACAAACCCTCATTTCCCTGCATGTTCGTGCACCTGCCCAATTTATATGTCAATACCCTATTGATGCCTCTCATAAGTTTATAAGCATCCTTCTGGCCACCTCTCCACTTGAATCAAATTGAACTCTCTATCTTGGTTCATCCCACAGTGATTTTCCTCATGGACTGTTAGCTCTTCCTATTGAGGAAGATAAACAGGCTAAGCTGAGTGTATTTGGGATCACGGCGGTGGTGTGTGTGTGTGTGTGTGTGTGTGTGTGTGTGTGTGTGTGTGTGTGTGTGTGTGTGTGTGTGTGTGTGTGTGTGTGTGTGTGTGTGTGTGTGTGTGTGTGTGGGAATGACATGGCTAATATAGTCATTAGCGCAATGATGTTTCAGCGCCAGCGACTGTGACAGGTGTTTGAATCCCACACTGTCTGTCAGGAGTTTGTATGTTCTCTCTGTGTCTGTGTGGATTTCATCTGAAGGCTCTGGATTCATTCCACTGTTCAAAATGTACTGTGGGTTGCAGGTTACTGATTGGCTTCCCATTGGCTTTTGAGCCGAAATAGCTTGTTGCTGTGCTGTATGTCTAAATTAAAAACAAATCCATTTGGAGTCATTGGATGTACATCGTTAGTCTTAAATGGTGGGACCAACAGTGGGCGATTGCCAGTCTTGGGAGACACAACAGAGTCCATGAAGCTGAAGGTTCGGGTTGTGGTGGAGCTGTGGAAGAATTCTGGTTCCCTTGAATTGTAACTTTTCCTTTGGCTGGTGGTGTATGTCTGGGTTGCAATGATCATTACTGCATTCATGTGTTCTTGAGTAGCCAGGCCATCAGAGGTTATGGAGAGAAGGCCGGGCAGTGGGGCTGAGTGGGAGAATGGATCAGCTCATGAATGAATGGCAGGGCAGCCCTGATGGGCTGAATGGTCTATTTCTTCTCCTATGTCTTATGGTCTTAATACAAGAGAATCAAGCCTTAACCTGGTCCAATCATCCAATGGATGGAATGGTTAGTGTAGCAGTTAGCGCAATGCTATTACAGCCCCAGTGACCAGGGTTCGAATCCGGCACTCTCTGTAAGGAGTTTGTACATTCTCCCCATGTCTGCGTGGGTTTCCTCTGGGTACTCCAGTTTCCTCCCATCTTCAAAATGTATGGCAATTGGGTGTAATTGGGCGGCACAAGCTCTTGGGCTGGAAAGGGCCTGTTACTGTACTGAATGTCTAAATTTAAAAATCAATAATCTTACTAATTAATAATTAAAATCTACGTGGATTGCTTTATACAGTTAGCTCAATTCACCTTACATGCAAATTTATTTTAGTTTCTAGCTTTCATCTAGTTTTTATGAAATCATAGTTTGCAGAGAGTTGTGAATATGGCTCAGGTCATGATGCAGGCTGACTGCCCCTCCTTCATCTCAGGCCATGATACAGACCGACTGCCCCTCCTTCATCTCAGGCCATGATACAGACCGACTGCCCCTCTTTCATCTCAGGCCATGATACAGACCGACTGCCCCTCCTTCATCTCAGGCCATGATACAGACCGACTGCCCCTCCTTCATCTCAGGCCATGATACAGGCCGACTGCCCCTCCTTCATCTCAGGCCATGATACAGGCCGACTGCCCCTCCTTCATCTCAGGCCATGATACAGACCGACTGCCCTTCTTCATGTCTGTCAGTGGTTCCTGCTGACTTGGGAAAGCTGCTAACAAACTAAAGGACCCACAGTCACACTCTCTTCTTCCCCTCTCCCCTCTCATTAGGCAGAAGGCATTTGACCTCGAAAACATGAACCTCTAGATTCCTTCCAGCTGTAAAATTTAAGTAGATCTTAAATAAACCTCACATTGGTGAAAGATGATTGCAGTGTTTTGACTGCACTGTTCTCTAGACTCTGCAATATTGCTGTAATATGTACCTTGCACTCTTTCAATTACTTTTACATGACTCCCTACAGTTGCTGTAGCTAAATATGGGATCACTTGCAAAACAAAGCTTATCACTGCATCTTTGCCCATGTGGCTATAAATACTTATCCCATTAAATGCATGGCAACAATCTCTGAATTTTCTTTCTGTCCCATGAGCCTTTTCCCCGTTATTTTGTATTCTAGGGATTATCCAATTCCTTTGTGAGAAACACATTTAACTCCCGAGGAATTCAATCCAAACCATCACCACTCACTCCCTGAGATTTTCCTTTTATTTCCACAAGTTCTGCTGCCAGTCACCCTTAACCTATGGCTTTGGTTCTTGAATGTTCTGCCAATAGAGAGGACCACACAGAGAGAAGCTCTTCCCAGGGTGTGTTTCGCCAAAAATTTAAGGGCAGGAGGACCTTTGAGGAGCAACTTCTTTAAGAGGCAAATGGTTAGGATTTGGAAAGTGTGGAGGTGGCTGGAGGTTTTGAGGATGTGCTGCCACTCCCCACCATCTCCTTCACCTCCACAGCAGCCCTTGTAGCCGCTCAGGATAGGCCTAGGAAAGGGCTTCTCTGAGGCAGCACCAATTTTCCCACTCTCTCCAATAGCAACTCCCTGGCAGTTGCCACTGGACCCCACAGCAGTGATGTTTTTACACAGGCATCAGGGTAAAAGGCTCTCTAATGGTTTCAACTGGGGGTTCACAAATCTCCCGATATTTGTGGGTCCACACATCACCTGTTTAAAGCATAAAGGATGAACTCCCATTTCTGTGTGTCCAGTTGAAAAGTAGAGGAGCGAGTCTATCTTCCAAACTGTTAGGGGAACTCAACTGAGCAGGTAGCATCTGTAGAGGGAAAGATGTGGTTCTTCTTTCAGTTTGAACCCCTGCTTTATCTGGGCTTCACTCAGCTTCTGGATTGCGTATCGAATTCTCCAACTCTAGGTAGCTCATTCGTTCTTTCCACGGGCATCAGAACCGACTATTTCTGCCTTTGTTCTGGTTCATTCCCCCTCCTGTTATTTATCACCTGACTCATGGGGATGCCCCATGGTCTATCTCTTCACAATACCTGGCTTAGACAAAGCAGAACCATTTATCCCATTAGCTCTCTCTCTATCAAAGTGATTCTACCAAATCCACATCTTCTCTGGTACTGGGAACCAATTTGAGAAATGATCTTGTCATAAACACTGACCTGAAACAGTCAGCGTGTGTGACATCAACTCTTTGGTCTCACTTTATCACTGTTTTTCTATTCCTCTCCTTTTGCCCTCCCAAAACAAACTTTTCTCTTTCCCAGTTCTGCTGAAGGGTCCTGGATAACAATAGGTTAACTGTTTTTCTTTACTCAGATGCCACCTGACCCGTTGAGGGTTTCCAGCCTTTTATGATTCTGCTGAAGTTCTTTGTTACCTACCACTGAAGCAGTAAGCATCATGGAGAGTGATGGGATCGGGATAGCCAGTCTGGTTGGGGTACCGGTACACGGTTCGAACACCCAACAGGTTGCCGCCACAGTTAGGTCTTTGCTTCGAGATCGGATATCGAACACTGCCATCAGCGAGCCAGCCAGTATTGCACTGATCCATGCCATCTTTCCAGGCCATGTATAACTGTCCTGTGGTGGCTAACTGGGCACCTTTGTCAAGGCAAGCTTCCATTGCTCCCTTGAAAGTATATCTTCCAGTGGTGGTTGTGTAGAAGACTTTTCCTAGAAACATAAAAAAAATTAAAGACCACGTCAATTATTCCAGAACTCCAGAAAATTCTTTGCACGCAGGCTAAGCACACGAAAAAAACAAGAGTCCAGAAACTTGGATAGGGTCAATTATAACAGTGTGTCTGTGTGACATGAAAATGCATAAGGGATTTTGGGGTTGAGAGAGAGAGACAGAGAGAGATGGGGGGTGGTGATGGTGGGGAGTTGGGGTTAGAGATTGGATCAGAAATGATTACTGTGTAGAAAAGGTGAGGCAAGGTTTGGTTCATGGCAATGGTAGGCCAGGGTAGTTGTTGGCAAAATGAATGCAGTAAGGTTTTGGGGAGAGGTGGTGAAACCAGCATTGGTGGGATGTGGTAGGGGAAGGGCAGTCAGTAGCTTGTGGTGAAATTAGAGTTTCCAGAGGCACTGGAATGGCGGGTGTGGAATGGAGAGGGTCTCAAAGGATGGAGAGTAAATCTAAATTTATTAAAGTTGCGCTGTCAATAGCCAGGAAATGTATCGCAGTAATGTGGAAATCCGATTCCCTACTACACATTGATTGTTGGAACATGGATGTGTAAAGTTGTATTCCCCTTGAGAAGATTACTTATAGTCTTAGGAATAGATATAGTACATTCGTTGCAATTTGGCAACATTTTTAGATTACTTAAATGCCCAGAATGGAGAATTTATTTTGAAATTTGATAATTAGTTGACTCCTTATCAGAAATGTAATACTTTTAAAAAAATGATCTGACTCTGAGATGTTGAACCTTGCTCCTGTTGCTTTTTCCTTTCTATTTTCTTTATCTTTATCTCCACTATTTCCTGCTGTCTGTCCCCTTTTCTTTTGAATCTGGGAAGGGGGTGCTAAGAGAAGAGCAATTCTCCTTTCTTTTTTTTGGACCTTATGAATGTTTTTCTATGATTTTATATTCAGTGTATTGTTGTTAAATTTTATTTGAGTCCTATAGTCTGTATTTTCTTAAATAAAATATTCAAAAAGGATTTTCAGAATCTTCCATTGGGTACATTCAGATTTCTGAATAATGGGTTAAGACTAACATCAAGGATTACACTGGACAACTAAGATTTTGCTTCCTCAACAATTTTGGGTGTATTTTATGGATTCTGGGCTGTTGATCACAAAAACTCACCGTAAAATTTCCCTATCGGATATCTTTTTTTAGATATAACCTTACTTTTGTGATTTCCCATCAAATTTTGTCTACTTCAAGCATACAAAACCATGAAGTGCCACATGCGGATGAAAATGCATTTTCTGCACTTGGACGTCTTCCCTGCTGATCTTGGTGCAGTCAGTGACGAACATGGTGAAAGGTTTCACCAGGACGTTGCGACCTTGGAAAAGTGGTATAGGACAACTGGAACCCATCAATGTCGGCCATCATTGTTGGACACTGAGAGGCATCAGATGCTGAGTACAAATGAAAATCAGTGGCAAACATTTTTAGGTCAGTTGAACTAACGCAACGTATTATGCGATTAAACATGCTGAAGTCAATAAAAGTTAATTTTATGTTTATCCAACTTCATGATACAGGAAATGTGAAATGATCTTTGTGTTCAGTTTGAAGTTGTCTATCATAATCCCCAATTTATTTTAGGAAGCAAATCTTTTAAAAAAAATTGTTGTCCGATGTTATATCCTTACTCTGAGGAGGGTTTGGCAGATAGAATTCATTGTCTTGTGGATGAATGAGCCCATGAGGGTTAGCCAGACCTCATGTTGAGATGATGGCATGTGGTAGCTGGGAAACATACAGGTTGAATTGGATGGGCAACCTTGTTTATTTAATCTCCGCCACTGATCCTGCCTTCTTCCTCTTCACGAGAACATGCCCAAATCAATGATAACCAGAACATTTCCAGCACTTGGCAAAATCCCTTCTCCTCACAAACCAAAGTTTCCAACAACCCTTGTCTGCATTCACCCAAAGTTCTCTACTTATACCCTGTCCTGCATGCTGCATTGTAGATCTCACAGCAGATATTTCTAGAAAAAGTACACCTTACCTTGTAGATCTTTTGCAAAGCAATAAACATCATAAGTTTCATTGGTGTCTCTAATGCCATATGATCTGATGCCTGGGTACTCATCCAAATTACCATAGCATCCCACTCGCGGTTTTTGAATTGGATACCTGAGAAAAGCATTTCAGAAATGTGTCTTTATATTAATTGTAAACATTGGACTTCACTGTAAAAGGTTTAAAAAGGACAAAACAGGAAGTAACAGTCTGAGTACAGACCAACGTCTTTGTACATCTGTCTCATTTTCGGTTTTGGATCAAGTCTGTGCTTTGAATGGGATACAGCAACCAGATGACCACAAGCTCCCTCCCACAGTAAATACTGGCTCCATCCGACTCAGCTGAACCTACCCAAACCAGCCCCACCAGAGATCTTGTACCTTTTTTAAACATACATGCAGCATGTTAACAGGCTCTTTCGGCTCATGAGGCCTTGCTCCCCAATAACCCCCTCTTCTTCCCCGTCATCTCTCCTTTCCCTGTCTCCTTTCGCCCAGACATGAGAAATTTTAATGCATTTCCTTATCATATTCAATTCACACCTTTTGTTGGTCTGGATTCCTCCCCCATTGGTTGAATTCTGACACTTTCTGATTGTAGAGCGCGTCAAAAGAACCATAGACTTGTTGATCCAAACCAAGGCTTTTATTAACTAAAAGACTGGAGCCTATCACAAGTAGGTCGACCAGTCCAGAATGACCTGGTCTGGCTAGGAGCAATCCTTTAAGACCTGCCAGTAGGTGGTGCTACACTCTCAGCCAATCACAGCCATCCTACACGACCATCTGTACATAGACACATTGGTGATAGAATCTGTACTAACACACTGATATCTCCTGCTTCTGCATTTCCTTGAAGAAGGGCTCAGGCCCGAAACGTTGACAATATATCTTTGTCTCCTGTTGAGTTGAAAAGACTGGCTGAGTTCCTCCAGCATTTTAGTGTGTTTGCCCAATGACACCCAATTGACCTGCAGCCTCGATACATTTTGAACTTTGGGAGGAAAGCAGAGCACCCGGAGGAAACCCGCGCAGACACGGAGGGGGGGGGGGGGCACGTATAAAGTCTGTACAGAAAGCGCCAGGTTGAAACCCGGTCGCTGCTACTGTGACAGTAATGCACTAACTGTGCTGCCCTCATCTTGTGTCCAGGATGGGGAGTGAAACAAGGTCACAAAAATGAAACCCTGCCTCTTGAACGTCTCTTACCTTTCATCATTGAAAGGAGGGAAAAAGATCATCTTGCGATTTAATCATTCAATAAATTTAAAAAAATATAAATGTAACCACACATTTTCACCAAATGCTTGAGGATGAGTTTCTGTTCATCAGACAGACCAGGAAAACTTCACCCAAAACACAATCTGCGGAAAATTGCGCCAAGTGCCTTCGGTTTTTGTGCACCCTCAAAATACATTGACTGACTGGTTCTACGGAAATTTGCTTCATGTTATAGGTCCTTCGATCACATGGAGCCTGGCGTTTCCCTGTTCCCCAAGGGTCATAATGGGACAACATGTGGGATTGGTCCAGACCTTACTGTTTGATCAGCTATCCAACCTGCGTCGCACTGATCATATCCATCATCGTAAGCTGCCTGTAGTTGCTCCAGGGTGGCGATGGTGGCAGTGTTGTCAATACAAGCCTGCTGAGCTTTGTAGAAGTCAAGGGTATACCTGGTGGAGATGGCACGATAGTGGAAGACAACACCTGGAAGCAGAAAAGAAAGGTAGGTAAGAGTCACCTTCCTGATCTAAGCAACTGCATTGATATCAAGTTGCCTTCTGTTGACTACGATGCTACAAAGTGTACCATCATGCACTTTGGTAGAAGAAACTTTGGGCAAACTATTACTTAGCTGGAGAGAACATTCAAAATTCAGAGGTGCAAAGGGACTAGGGAGTACTTGTGTAGGATACCCTAACGATTAACCTCCAGGTTGAGTTGTGGTGAAGAAGGTGAATGCAATGTTCACTTTCATTTCTAGAGGAATAGGATATTAAAACAGGGATGTGATGTTGAGTGTCTATCGGGCATTGGTGAGACCTCGCTTGGAGTGCTGTGTACAGTTTTGGGCTCCCTATTTGAGAAAGGATGTGCTGGCATTGGAAAGGGATCAGAGAAGATTTACTGGAATGAAATGAAAGAGTTAGTATATGAGGAAGATTTGCAGCTCTTGAACTGTACTCATTAGAGTTAAGAAGTGACCTCATAGAGACATTTTGAATGCCTGGACAGAGTAAATGTGGCAAGGATGTTTCCCATGGTCAGGGAGTCTCGGATAAGAGGGCACAACTTCAGAATAAAAGGGCGTCAATTTAACATAGAAATTTCTTTAGCCAGAGGGTCGTGAGTCTGTGGAACTTGTTGCCACAGGCGGCCGTGGAAGCGAGGCTGATGGTGTATTTAAGGCAGAGATTGACTGGGCACCAAGGGCTGCGGGGAGAAAGCCGGGGAGTGGGGCTGACTGGGGGGAATGGATCAGCTCATGAGCAGACTCGAAGGGCCGATGGGTCTCCTTGTCAGAGGGGTGTTTTATACTTGGTCCATTATGTCAGTATGCACGTCAAACACCTGCAATAATATAAAAGCCCAGTCGCACAAAGACACGGGCTCATTATAACCGCTGTTTGCCATTATTTTCTGAAAATACCAAAGGTATTTCTTGAGAGGAGGAAGGGCTAGCATTCAGATGAAGATTACTGGGAGTGATCATTGGGAGCCAATCTCACTGCTTCTGGAACACAGACAGGAATTTTCCAGCACAGGTGACCCAACTGGAATGGTAAAGGCAAAATGACTAAAATGTAGGGAAGGATAGCAGTAACGGAGAACTGTAATATATCAACATTTACCTTCAACATGCAGCTTTACAATATCCTGGCTGTCTTCAATCCCATGCATCACCTCACAGCGGTACATTCCAGAATCACTTGACAATAGTTTATTCAGCTCCAAGGTGGCATCGCTGGGTATTTCATGGTAACCTGGAAGCTTGACTCGACCTTTGTACTCTTGGCTGATCTTCACCTTTCCCAAAGTAGCAACTACGATGACTGTCTCTTTCCCGCCTTCTGCCATTTTGGTCCATTTGATTCTTGGGGCTAGCAGAGATTCCAGGGGAGAGTCCGGAGAGAGTGGCATGGAAGTGATGAAGTAGCAGGGGATAGTCACAGAGCTTGCAAGCTCAGCTTTGACTGGTGTCTGTGCAGAAATCTTCACATTCAGTGCCTTAGCATCATCTGTCAAACAAGGATCGTAAAGGCACCTTCTTACTCTCCACCACACCAAACCATCACTGCTTTCGTTTATCACCAGAGCATCCACCCACTCCCACACAGCAGCGGAAGAACACGTCAATGCCCATCCTGCTGTGGAAGTATATCTCCATTCACCTCTTCTTGCTGGGTTAAAATCCTGCAAGTTCCCTCCCAACAAAACTGGGAACACTTTCACCACCCGGGGTATAACCATTTGAGGAGTCGCCATCACCTTCTCGACGGCAGTCAGTGAAGGCCAATACGTGCCAGCTTCATTGTCGATGAAGATACAGTCTGATAAAAATCCCAGTCCCTGCTTATATCCAAATCACAAATTATTTGGGACATCCTGTTATAGCTTACACCAGCATGAGGCAGACACTTCCTTACCATGCAATGAAGTTTGCAGACCCAAGTTCTACCGTTGATGTCCAAGTTCAGAAATGGCTTTTACAGCCATTCCCCAACTTTTATATTTGGCTAAGGCCCCTTTATGACTCTGCTCAAAGTTTATGGCCCCCCTTCCTCGTGAAGTGGTCAAGTATTTGTTTCTACCGTACTTCTCTCCAACTGATTACCATATGTAATTGATACCATGAAAAATTCAATCCCCCTCTTTTCAGCCCCGGCCGCCTGCCCAACAAAGTTCCCGACGCACATTCCGTCGTGTCTCTCCCAGGCCTCAGCCGCCCACTCATCAGACTTCCAACACCCTGACCGCGGATCATCACCCCAGCTGCCCACCTACTGGAATTCACGATGCACTAACCGCGAATCCCTGCCCCGGCTGCCTGCCCAATGGAGTTCCAGATGTCCTGACCGTGAACCCTCATCTGGGCCCTGGGCAACCGCCCATCCAACTTCTCAATGTCCCTACCATGGATCCTTTTTTTTAAAAAAATTTTTTATTTTTCACACCATAAATCACATTAGCCATGATATACACTTTTTCACACATATACAGTGACTTTTTCTCCCCCCCCTCCCTCTTCCCAAGCCACCCCCCCAGCCCCCCCTCTCATCCATTTTAGGTATACAATCTAGGTTGCATTAAGCCAGTCAGACAATGTTGTCATTCAACAAAAATACACCAGAAATTCTACTGAGTCCATTCTTTTCTTTCCTTCTCCTTCCATCAACTTAGGTAATGTTTGTTCCCCCTACCATGGATCCTTGACCCGGCCTCCACCCACCCCAGCTCCCGACATCCTGACCATAGATCCTCACCTAGGCCCCAGTCACCCTCCTACCCAACCACCCGATGCCTTGAACGACACAGGTACTTACCGTGGTCAAAAATAATATGCATGTAATATTCGACCCCTTACATTTTACCCTGAAAATTAGTTCCCAAAACTTGACTATCACACGAGTATAAACAGTACATCAAAAAAAATTAAAATATTTTTGTTACGTGAAGTGAAAAGAAAACTAGGCTTTTACTTAAATGTCCTGTATCCACAGAGCCCCCGTTGAGAATGATTGGTTAAGGTCAGAGGTAACTTGGCACCAATTAATTATCTATTGTGGCTCAAGACTGACTTGACATTAACCCACGTAAACTAAGCTTAAAAGTACAGAGACTAAATTGAAAAACCCCTTGAGACGTGAAGCGTAGGTGGTCTGTGAGGTGGTCACAGTGACTGTTTGAATTTCAGTCAACAGGGTTGGATTTATTACAGACTGAGTTAAAGCAATCGTCTAAAACTTAGGTAATAATGTGTAATCATTAATCCATGACTTACCGAAAACTTCTAAAGAAATAGCTGCTGCGATCACTTGCAAACACACAAACACTAATAACAGAGTGGTCATAATTTACCTGGAGGAAAGAAAGTTACAAAGTGAGTCAATGTCATTGGTGCTGAACAGAGGTGGTGAATGTGAAAGAAAGGTGATGTGGAGCAGGGAGAAATAAAAAAGTGCTGGCTACTTTTAAATTTTACACTTAAATTTAAAGGTTACATTTTAAAATTTAGACATACAGCACAGTAACAGGCCCTTCTGGCCCACGAGTCCGTGCCGTGCAAATATTCAAATGAACCTATAACCCTGGTACGTTTTTAAGAGCGGGAGGCAACCGGAGGCCCCGGAGGAAACCCATGCAGACACGGGGAGAAGGTACCATCTCCTTACAGACAGCGCAGGATTCGAACCCGGGTCTGTAACACCATTGTGCTAACCTCTACGTTAACCATGTTGCTCTTCGTGAAGACCGCCCGTCAACAATCTACATCAAAATGGAGTTCTGAGCTTGGAATAAGATTCAAGGGAACCTTGATTGAAGAAATAATGGTAGAATAATAAAATAGGGGTGCAGGAAAAGGGTGTTCAGCTACAAGCCTGCACCACCATTAAATACGACTGTGGCTGATCACGCAACCTCAGTACCCTGATCCTGCTCTCTCTCCATATCCTTTAATCCCTTTAACCATAAGGGCCACATTCAACTTCCCTTTGAATATTATTTTTAGACATATAGCACAGTAACAGTCCCTTCCAACCCATGAGCTCATGCCACCCAATGACCTATAATCTCCGTATGTTTTGAAGGATGGGAGGAAACCTCAGCACCCGGTGGAAACTGGTGTTATAGACAGCACTGGATTCGAACCCAGCTCACTGGCACTCCAACAGTGTTGCACTAACTGGTACACTAACCATGCCGCCTCACGACAAAATCTAATGAACTAGCCTCAACAACCTTCTGTGATAGGGAGTTTCGCAAGTTCACAACTTTGGGTAAAGAACTTTATCCTCATCTCAGTCCTAAATGGCTCAACCCTGTCTCTAGTTTGATACAGTTTTCACCATCTGAATTTAGGCATTGTCTCCCTCTAGTGGCCGTCTATCTACCTAACAGGCAAGGTGTTCTCAACTCTTGATCAAGTTAGCAGTTTTGAAGTGGAAAGGCTAAATTCAGCCTCATGCTTCTGGGCTTAACAGGAAGGAGAAACACAAGCTGCCACAGTTCATGCTTCTGATCATGTGGTGGTGACAATTTCCATGATGAAAGGTTGAGCTTTTCTGAATCTTGGTCAGTGCTGCTATTCTTACACTGCTTACCTTAAGTTTCCAACGGTTGCACATTTGGGTTAAATGCAGATTACTTTGGGGTTGTATAAAGGAAAGGGATGTGTCAGCATACAGAATGGAGATTGAAAACGTGGCTGAATGGAGCACCAACAACAACCTCGCACTCAATGTCACCAAAACTAAGGAGCTGATTGTTGACTTCAGGAAGGGAAAACCAGAGGTCATTGGGGGATCAAAGATGGAGAGAGTGAGCTAATTTTCTTGGGAGTCACTATCTCAGAAGATCTTTCCTGGACCCAACACACTAATGGTGTCATGAAGAAAGCCCGTCAGTTTGCAGAGGTTTGGCATGACATTGCAAATTTCTACAGAGGTGTGGTGAAGAGTGTGCTGACCAGCTGCATCACCGTCTGGTCTGGGAACACCAATACCCCTGAGGATTAAGCTCTCCAAAAGGTAGTGGACACAGCTCAGGATTCCACGGGCAAAACCCTCCCCACCATCGAGCAAATCTACAGGGAACACTGCCGTCGGAGAGCAGCATCAATCACCGAGGATCCACACCACCCAGCACACGCTCTGTTCTCGCTGCTGCCATCAGGAAAGTGGTAGCGGTGCCCCAAGACTCACACCAGCAGGTTCAGGAACAGCTGCTACCCCTCCACCATCAGACTCCTCAACAACAAACTCAATCAGGGACTCGTTTACCGACTCTTACTTGTGCACTTTATTAATTTTTTTATTCTCTCTGTGCTGCACAGTCAGTTTGTTTACATTCATTATCAGTATACAGATCTTTGTTGACTGTGTAATTTTTCTTTGCACATTATGTGATGTCATGTATGTTCTCTGACAATAATTGAAATCTGGATGTGAATCTGAAATCTGAAAATGTTGGAAAAACTCAGCAGGTTGCAGCTGTGAGAGAGAAACAGAGTTAACATTTTAGGTTGAAGACCCCTCATGGGAAGGGTCCTTTAAGCTGCGGGGGGTGGGGGGGGGAAGGGGAGATGTCTCTCATTGAGTGACCACGGGGATGAGTTGCCAATGAGTGATACATTGAACTTGATTTTTCCCAGAGTAAGTGATATGGTGAACTAGGAAATTAAAGGTATTTTAGATAGGGTGGCACTGAGGGGCCTCTGCAGTGATAACTTGTGTAATTGAATCATCATAAATTTGAATTTGAACTTATCCCAATCGACACTGAGATTTAGTGCCGCAAAGCTTCAATTTAAAATTTTTGTTTTCAGATCCTTCAATCGCTTTGATCAGCCTAAGTCCTTCCAAGTAAAGCAATACTTCATTTGTGAACCTGCCAGAGTTAACTACTGCATCCAGTGATCCCATTGAGGCCTTCTCTACATCGGAGAGACTGGATGCGGACTGAGAGATCACTTCGCTGAAGACCTTCGCTCTGTCTGCTTTAGTGACAGGGATCTCCCAGTGGCCACCCATTTCAGTTCGGCTCCCCACTCTCATGCTGACATGTCTGTCTATGGCCCTCATGTAGTGTCCCACCAAGACCACCTGTAAATTTAAATTGTAACACTTAATTTTCCCTCTGGGCACTCTCCAACTGGATGGTGTTAACATCGACTTCTCCGGTTTCTGTGAGACCACTCCCCGTTCTCCTCTTCCCCATCCCTTCTTTCCTCCAGCTCTCCTCCCCCTCTCTCTCCATTCACAGAGCCATCTCCCTCTCCCCCTCTTTGTTGGTGTGCCCTCCCTCTCTTCTCCACCTATTGTCTCCTACCTCTGGGACTGTGCTCCTCCCCTATCCCTCCCTCCCATCATTTTGTTCAGATATCTGCCTACATTTTGTTGAAGCTCAAAATGGTAGTTTTGTATCTTTAACTTTTCTAAATTAAGAATGCTGCCTAACCTGCTCAGATTTTACTTGCATTGTGTTTTTACTTGTCCCTTGCTCCTAGTTATCTCCTCGTCTGAGAATTCCAAGCTCCAAACTCCTCTTTTTCTGACCTGCTGTGCCCCTCCTATTTTCATTTGTTCTCCCATTGATACCTTCACTTCCAGCTGCCTGGTGCCACACACTTGACATTCAAAATTAAACCACAGTGCTGGAAACTCTCAGCTGGTCAGACAGGATTGGAGGAGAAATAGACAGGATTCTTTGGCTGAACAGAAATCCATTCGGTGCATCCTTCCCTTTTGTTCTCTCCTCCCTTTGGGTGTTCCAGTGCCAGGTTTACTTGAAAAACACAGCTCTGAAGTGCCATGGGGCATTAACTATGTCGAGCATGATATATAACTGCAATTGCTGTTTGTGAAGTGAATATGGATTGTATCTAAGTGGTGTTTGCCCATTGTTGGTGAAGAGCATCCTTCAGCTTGGCCTGGTGCCTCTGAGAAAATCTGTAGCTTCTCTGCTTGCTGCTGGTAAGGGTCAAGGACATCGTAAGCGACTCCCAGTCTGATTTCTGAATGAAGTGAGCACTGCCCCACTCACTCCTGCTGTCTGGCTGTAAAACCTCTCGTGTACAATCATACGCACAAAAAGACCCAGGAATTTCTTCTTCTGCTACTGAATACATCACAGACTCATAAAAATGTGAGGCTCCACTGGAATTTTCCATCTGTTTTGGCCATCCTCTCAGTTTATTTCAATAAATAAAAGCAAAATGTTGGAAACACTCAGCTAGTCAGGAAGCATCTGCGGAAGGAAAAACAGTTGATGTTTCAAATCCGGGAATTTTTTTTTCTGTACCAGTAAAATGATCAGATTTTCAGGAAAAAAAATCTATCATGGTTCTCTGTGGCCCGTCACAGAATGTACCCTAACCCCAGAACTTTCCTCCCCTCTGTGAGTCTGACAAAGTATCTAGAACTTGTGATGTTTCTTTTATTGTAGTAAAGAAAGTTGCCCTCTTTTGTATTAATAAAATTTTATTAACAAGTCATGACCTTGTGAGGCATCCATTTTGCATTTAACTGGAGGTGGAACATTTGTCTCTGACACCCTCTAGTGGTCAGGAGGATCACTAACTCCCAAACACCACAGAACTGAAATGCAAACACTTTCTCTCCCCACAGATGTGCCCTGATCAGGTTTTTTGTTTGTGTTCTTATTTCAAAGTTTGAGCATCCATGTATTTTTGATTTCATTCTCAGCTTATTGCCACAAATGGAAAAAAAAAGATGATTGGGTGCCCACACTGTGGTGAGTGACACAAACTATATGTCATGACTTAGCTGGTCTCAGCTGGCAGCATCACTGGAAGGGAATAAATGTGGCAGTATTCCCATGTCTGGTCAGTTTGCAGGTCTTTCTGTTGGAAGGGTAGCATGGTTAGCTTAGCGGTTACAGCGCCACTGTTGTCTGTAAGGAGTTTGTACGTTCTCCTTGTGTCTGCGGGAGTTTCCTCCGGGTGCTCCGGTTTCCTCCCATGTTCCAAAGACATACGGAGTCTTCTGGTTAGCTGGTCACATGGGTGTATTTGGGCGGCACAGGCTTGTGTGCAGGAAGGGGCTGTATCTCCAAGAGAAAAATTTTTTAAAATCCTGTATCTCCAGCTGATCTTAGTCAGGGTCCAATGGATGATTTTAACGTGGCCTCGTTGTCTCTATCCCATTCCTCTTGGGAATCTTTTCAAGTGTATGAGAGCTGGGACCATAAAAAAATTACACCACAGAAAACAGGCCCTTTGGCCCTTCTAGTCTCATTGAACTGTTCCCAGGTCATACCCCTCCCATTCATGTACAAGTCCAAGCTGCCCGAATTCACCACTCCAGCTGGCAGCTTGCTCCAAACTCCCACTACTCTCTGTGTTTCCATGACTAGGTTAAGCCCTTGATGCCTACAGAAAATAACATGGAGCTCACAGGCTATTCAATAGCAAGGAACATGGGATCAATAAACCCTGTCCATGCAGATGCACATGTGGCATGTGAGGAGGAGGAGACAAGGCTTCTAACCTGGGAGGTTGCAGCTTTGAGATTGCCACTCTCCTTAGGGTCAGTCAGTTCAGCAGTGTGTGGAACTTGGCTCTGGGATCTTCCTCTTCTCTCCCATTCAGATCCAAAGAACCAACACTTTCCACAGTACCCTTCACACCCCCAGGACATTTCAAAGCCAGTTCAGGACATTCGACACATCATTACTGTAGCCAGGGCAAAGATCGTGGTGTCCTATCTGATGAGACGACCAGACAGTCAGATTTCAGAAAGGTTGGTTCACGGATAGATATTGGTCAGGATACTGGGGACAAGTTCCTGGTCCTCACTGAAAGAGTAGCACCGAGCCTTTAGAACCAAAAATAAGCTGAAATAAAAACTGAAAATATTAGACCCCTCAGCGGGTTGGGCAAAAAGAAATGAAGATAATGTTTCAGATCGAAGACAATGTGTCTGCATGGATGGTCCCTGATCTGATGAGAGTTTCCAACTCTTTTTCTGCTTATATTTGAGCCCAACTGGAGAGTAAATGATGTCTCTAACAGGGAAAGATGACAGAGCTGTGAATTTGGCCAGCACTGTTACGGGCATCAGTCTTCACTCCATCAAGGAGTGGTGTCTTAAGGAAGCAGCCTCTATTGTCAAGGACTCTCCCCACCCAGGCCTTGCCCTCTTCTCACTGCTACCATCAGAAAGGAGATGAACACCCAATGGTTGCTTCCCCTCCGCCATCAGATTTTTGAATAGACAATGAACCACAGACGTGACCTCACTTGAAATTTAATTTTAAAATTCATACATACAGTACGATAGCAGGTCCTTCTGGCCCACGAGCCCATGCTGTCCAATTACACTCAGTTAACCTACAACCCCGGTACGTGAACAGGAGCACCTGGAGGAAACCCTCGCAGACACAGGAGAACGTACAAACTCCTTACGGACGGTGCGGGGATTCAAACCTGGGTCGCTGGTGTCGTGCTAACCATGTTTCCCTTTCTATGCTTTTGCACGAATTCATTAATTTTTAAAAAATGTACTTTATAGCAATTTTGCACCTGCAATGATGTGGCAGAACAATGACATGTTGATGACAATGTGTTCTGATTCTGATTCTCATCTGAAGGGCAACATCCCTAACAGGGCATTGGAGTTAATGGTCTCGTCTCTGCACATTCTCACTTCGAGGCTGAGGTATCACCTACTATTTTAATGAAGAGCTGAAGGTTTATCATCACCGTAACGGGCCACTGGAGGATTGGGAAATAAAACAGAGATGCCCCTTTGCCCACTGGAGATGGTGAGAGAGATGGGCTCTCCAGTTCAAATGTTACCTTCACATATGAAGGCTTCATATCCTTACCCAGAATGAGCATGGCAAAATAAATATTTGATGGGGCTACTGACAGCTCCATTTCTGTACCCTGATAGACTCGGACCTGCAAGGGGAAAAGAGGTCTCAGGCTGGTGGAGAGAAGGGCTGGCATCACAGGAATCTAAATAAATACTTCTGTGTACTTTGTATTTTTCCAGCTGTTATAGGTGAAAAATTCCATTAAATCCTTATTCAGTTTTGGTTGCTTTTTAAATACTGGGCCTTTATGCAATTTGTTTATTGTTCAAACCTCTGGCCAGAAGTATAAAATAAGAATTTAATGGTAAATGGATTGCATTTAATAGGGAATAAGGAACAGAGTAGTTCATTCAACTCTGTAGGATCTAACAGTGAGTCACTGATGCCTGGTACTAATAGCCCAGATGTGAGGTTGCCTTTATCTGTTCCTTCATTCCTATCCGAAACATGCTGAGGTGTGGTTCTGTGGAACTTGGTACTGGATTTTGCGACTATCCAGTCAGGAAAATCTTTTCTCTTTCCTAAGCCCTCGTCACTCATCTGTCACATACACTTCTCAACAAGGGTTTTTGGAGAATGGAGGGCAGAATTTTATCCATCTCAGTTCTCTCTCTCCCCCCCCCTCTCTTTCTCTCTTCTCTGTCTGTCTGTCTCTCTCTTTCTCCCTTCCTCTCTCTCTTCTCTCTCTCTCACTAGCCCAAGGGGCATTGATGCTTGTGGTAACACGCAAAATGCCCTGGTGGTTGGGATCATCCAACTCACCACGAACCAAGAATTCCAACTGGAATGGTTTACTCTAGATGGGTTAGAAGAGCTCCAGCTGATAAATTTAGAATTAACATCAGTATCAGAATTTATTTTCATAAATATTTGTTACAAAATTAATTGTTTTGCAACAGCAATAGATGTGTAAAAATTGCTATAAATAACATTAAAATGAATTAGTGCAAAAAAAGAGAAAAAATGACGTAGTGTCTGTGATTCAATGTCCATTCAGAAATCTGATGGCGGAGGGGACTGATAGGTGCTCATCATCAGACTCTTGTACCTCCTTCCTGATGGTAGCAGTGAGAAGGGGCATGGCCTAGATGGTGAAGGTCCTTGAGGATAGAGACAGCTTCCTTGAAACCCCACCTCTTGTGGATGTCCTTAATGGAGGTTGTGATGGGGCTGGCTGAGTTCACAACTCCCTGTAGTCTTTTCCTGTCCAGTACGTCGGCTCCTCCATGTGATGCAACCAGCCAGAGGTGCTCTCCACAGTATACTGTTTTGAAACTGATTTTTAAAATTTGAGAACAAAGGGCAAATGGTAAATCACCAAACTCTCACCAAGCGAGAGTGGATCTGTTTCTGGGAGAGGCACGGGCTACCACAAGCTAAACTGAGGCATTGAGGAGGATCCAAACTCCTCCGCCACCAGAATTTCCCAATAATTTCCCTGTAAATGACCCTGGACAATTTCCTCTCAAAGTGCTGTCTCACAGTGCCAGAGAGCTGGGTTCGATCTTGACTGTGGGTGCTGTCCGTGTGCAGCTTGCCACGGTGCCCTATGATCCACGTTGGCTTTCTCCCTGTGCTCGTTTCCACTCCACATGCCAAAGAAGTGTGGCTTAGTCAGTGAATTAGCCATTATAAATTGTCCCTCGTCTGTACGTGAATGGTAGAATCTGGGGGAGCTGATGAGAATGCTTCAAAAATTAAAAAAAGGTTAATGAGGGATTCATGTGGATGGGCGGTTGATGGTCAGTGTGGACCTGCCAGACTAAAGGAACATTCCTAATTTTTAAAATTAAATGTTTAATATTTAGACAGATAGTACAGTAACAGGCTCTTCTGGCTCATGCTGCCTGATTACACCCAATTAACCTACAATCCCTGTCAGTTTTGAAAGGTGGGAGGAAACAGGAACAGCCTGAAGAAACCCATGCAGACACGGAGAGAACGTTCAAACAGACAGGGCCGGATTCAAAACCCGGTTGCTGGCACCGAACAGCATTGAGCTAACCGCTACGTATTTTTCTCCATGACATACCTTTCTGCAGGATGGAGGGGGAATATGTCATGGTATAAATCAGGTGGTCTTTCCCTGTCCAGTGTAGTTTGTGTACTCATGATCTGGAAACTTAGACAGCTGCTGTCCTTCTGATGTACCACTGGTCAACACAACCCTTTTACATCACTGATTTTCATCTGCAATAACATTTAAATTTAGACATACAGCATGGTGACTTCAGGCTCACAAGCCCAATTGTCCTACAACTCACGTACATCTTGAAGGGTGGGAGGAAATCAGAGGTCTCAGTGAAACCCCACGATGACACGGGGAAAACTATCACAGACAGCACTGGATTCGGACCCAGGTCGCTGGCGCTGTAACAGCGTTGCACTAACCGCTATTAATCTGACAGAATTCTGTAATTAATTTTGAAAGCGACGTCGATTATGCTGACATCAGTTGTTGGAATGATATCTAACTTAATTTATGGGCCTGGAACTTTGATCCCGAGATATGAATTTAAAATTTAATCCTACAACTGGAAATTAAAGCTAGCAAATAAAATAAACTGGGAATAAAGAAGTGAACATCTATGCCATTGATCAAACGAGCATAAGATATCTCCCTTCCACCCCAACCCCCGTATTTGATACTGGACAACCACAAATACACAGGACACTAAAGGCATTCACAACAAAGGGTTGTGCACTGAGTTAGCAGCTGAAGGGCCAGTTGATGAAGTCGACAAAGACGATGCGGTCAAACAATAATCATGGCTTTTATTACCAGAAACTCATGGTACAATAATGAAAGACAATAGGTGCATCTACAGTTAGACCCAAAGGGAGTGTCCTTAACAGTAGAGATAATGCACAGCCAATGTTAGTACAGCAAGTCTCGCCAGAGGGGAGACAGGCAGCTTGGCAGGCATTCACCACAGTCTCCCCCTGGCAGAAGAAGGGTTAAAATCAAAAGGACAGCTGCTAGGAAAGACTGAAGCAAGCGATACATGGATACCATGTTTGGCATTGAGATACTCTAACAGCCAAAATATGCCAGTATCTAGCAAGAAATCGAAATATAATGAGATGTTTTATGAATATGTCAGCCTATCAGGTTGTTTATGAATTCTGGTGCTTCGTCTCAAAACAGGTGGCTCCTTTGCAACCTTGGGAACTGGTACAGGTCCTGGGTCTGTAGTGTGGGAAGGAATGACTTCTGGACCCGCTCCAGAATCGCCAGCATGAGGCAGTGGAGCCTCAGCATGGCCATCTGAAAGCTTAATAGGGGTCACAGGCTGGGGGTGGGGGGGTGGTGTGAGTCCAACTTCTCAGGCTCACTCTGAGAAGGGTGCGAGGAAGGGGCGAACCAGGCAAGGCCAGATCTCTTAGGGGTACAGTGTCAGCACTCCCGTCTGGGAATTTGACATGAGCGTAGTTGGGGTTAGTATGCAGTAGCTGAACTGGTTGGATTAGGGGGTCTGTTTTACGTGCCCGAGCGTGGCTCTTCAGCAGCACGGTTCCAGGCTCAGATAAACAGGCTGGCCAGTCCATCACAGTCCCTGATTTCCTAGGAAAGGCAAACGTATATTCGTGAGGTGTTTGATTTGTTGCAGTACACAATAAAGACGGAGTAGAATGTAGTGCCTCAGGCAGCACCTCCTGCCACCGGGTAACAGGGTAACCTGTGGTTTTAAAGCAAGATTAACAGTCTTCCAGACTGTAGCATTAGCTCTTTCAACCTGCCCATTGCCTTGCGGGTTGAAGCTTGTGGTACGTCTGGTGGGAATCCCCTTTCGTAGCAGGGCTCGCTGTAGTTCAGTGCTCATGAATGCTGAGCCTCTATCGGTATGAATGTAATTGTGAAAACCAAAAATGCTGAAAATTCTGTCAAGTGACTTAATGACAGACGCTGACGAGACGTCAGGGCAGGGTATCACAAAGGGAAACCTGGAATATTCGTCAATTACAGTAAGGAAATATACATTTTTGTTGTTGGAAGGTAACGGCCCTTTAAAATCTAAGCTAATCCTCTCAAAAGGTCAGGTTGCCTTGATGAGATTGGTCTCTGGAGCTTTGAGGTATTGCGGTTTGCATTCTGTGCAAACAGGACAGCTTTTAGTCAGTTTCCTGAATTCTTCCAGAGAGTAAGGAAGGTTGTTAGCTCTTGTGTAGTGGAAGAATCTCGTGATTCCTGGGTGGCACCGTTTGCTATGGATCTCTTTTAGCCCCTCCAGCTGAGCACCAGCAGCAGATCATGACAATGCGTCAGAGGGGTCATTTAACCTGCCCGGTCTGTAATGGATCATATAATTATAAGTTGAGAGTTCTATTCGCCAGCGTGCCATCTTATTATTCTTGATTTTACTTTTGTGTTTAGTACTGAACATGTCGGCTACAGATTTCTGATCAGTGACAAGAGTAAGTTTTCTGCCAGCTAGAAAATGTCTACAGTAGAGAGCAGCTTCAATAATAGCCTGGGCTTCTTTTTCAATGGCAGGATGTTTAAGTTCAGGTCGGTGTAATGTGCGGGAGAAGAATGCCACAGGAAAAGATTTAGTGTCAAACAGAGGGCGTGCCTTCGTGGCCTAGTCCCGAACCCATTTGCAGTAGTAGGAAAAGAATCCCATACACCTTTTAAGGGATTAAAGATCAAAGCTCCCCCCCTTTTCAGTGATTTATCCCCCGAGTGTCGGCCAATTGCCACTAAGAGCCGTTCTTACAGCAAAGAGGATCGTGAGTTTATCAAAGCTGAGACCCAGATATTGCTTAAAGAGGGAGTAATTGAACCCAGTAAGAGTCCGTGGTGAGCCCAGGTGGCAGTTGTGAAAAATCACACTAAGAAATGACTGGCTATTGACTATAGCCAGACAATCAACCGTTACACTAACCTGGATGCCCACCCCCTGCCACGCATCATTGAAATGATTAATCAGACAGCGCAATACAAAGTGTACTCCACTATCAACCTCAAAGCAACCTCTGTCGGATGTAACTGGAGTCAATCCCATTGACTAAAGCATCCAACTTCAAGGCATTGCGGTGTTGTTCCACATTGACTGCCCTGACATCACATTCATTTGTGAGTGAGCCGAGAGCCAGTGCATAGGCAGCATCACTTTCCCCGGGTTTCTGGCGTCTAGTCAACAACTGGTGTCGAGCAAGCACCACATTCCGTGGCGCTGCACAGTAACCAGTCAGACGTTCCCAGGCTATAGTCAGAGTGGTAGCTCCTTGCGTTACGGCGAAAGGGACCTCACCCAGCAGAGAGTTCAGGTGGCCCCACTGTATCGCCTCATCGACCACGTTGGTTCGAGCCATGTAGTAATCAAAACAAGCAATCCAGTGGTTGAAAATTTCTCTGGCCCTCGGGGCAGACTGGTCGATTATCAGCTGTTCTGGCTTGAGGGCTGCATCCATTTCTGCTCGTAAAATTGAAGTGCCAGTTGATGAAGTCGACAAAGACGATGTGGTCAAACAATAATCATGGCTTTTATTAGCAGAAACTCATGGTACAATAATGAAAGACAATAGGTGCAGACACAGTTATACCCAAGGGGAGTGTCCTTAATGCATAGCCAATGTTAGTACAGCAAGGCTCGCCAGAGGGGAGACAGGCAGCTTGGCAGACATTCACCACACAAGCACAAACAAAACTCAAAAGACTGTACAACAGGCTTTATCCCAGTAAAAATCTGAACACCTGTTCAAGCCTTGGTGGCTCCCCTGTGTGAATGGTTCAGGAGGGGCCGGCTCAGGTTTATATTCAGGTTGGCTGATTGACAGCCGGCCAGGTGGAGTCAGCCCCTTAGGTGGTCTTCCTGCAGGCACAGAGATCGACCCCTGCAGTCGGCTGGTGGTCGTATCACCACGGAAACATATGGGAGGATTTGGTGGGTTTGTCATTGCGGTCAGAGCGCAGGCTGTTTCATTTTCTTGACTTTGTCTAGTTGGGTTGAGTTGGACACCCTTATGTCCCCACCCCTAAGCAGTGGCGGGGTGGGCAGGTGAGGCAGGACAGCAAAACTCCATGGAAACTGTAAAATGTGGAAAATTGTAAATAGTTGTCAATGCTGAGCATGTTAACATTGGTGCTGTTTGAGTTCAAGACTGGAAAATCATAAAGAAAATACTCAAAAGAAAAGATCATAAAATATGTCCTTCAGCAATATCAAAAGGAGAAAATGTGTTATCTGATTGAAGGGATTGTAATGAAATTGATCTTCACTGTGTGGGTGACCTTTCCTCAATCATCCTCTGAAATGGCTGAACAAGCTGTAAGATTTCAAGGGGGGGGGGGGGTTGGACCTTGCTAGTAAAGTCCACATCATGGTAATGAATCACTAAATTATCTTTACTGTGCACATCTGCAATTATTGATTTACTTTGGTGAATGAAATGACAGTTAGCATACCTCATGCTTTTTACAGTGCCAGGGATCAGGACTTGGAATCCCACGCTGTCTGTAAGTTCTCCTCGTGTCTGCGTGGGTTTTCCCCAGATGCTCCAGCTTTCTCCCACCATTCGAGACATACCAGGGGTGTAGGTTAATGGGGTGTAAATTGGGCAGCACGAACTCGTGGGCCGGAATGGCCTGTTCCTGTGCTGTATGTATGATTAAATTAAAACATTTAAATTAAAAAATGGCACATCTAGATTTATGGACATGTGGAAGAATTAATGGTAGAGTAAGATGGTAGAGTTTCACATGGTAGAATTTTGCATTTGGTTTGAGGCTGACAAACTTGGTGTCATCAATTTAAATAAAAGGACAACGACCAGGTCTTGAGGACAGCATTGGTCAATGAGGACGAGGGTGAGATTTGGGTGAGATAGCAGATGAGCAGTTGGAGACATTTAAGGAAGTGATTCATAAATTTCAGCGAGGAAAAAAAATTGCTGAAATGATGTGGCTTGCAAAGGAAGCTAAATTCGGTATCAAACAGAAATGAGAGACTGAGAAATGCTGCAAAGATTAGGAGAGGATTGAAACATGTTTAGGAACTGGTTAAAGATTACTAAAATGTGATTGTGGAGAGATGAATAAATAGTATAAACAGACCATGGCAGCTACAATTACTCACTTTATTTTTATAGAATGCTATATAAAAAAGGAAATAAGTAGCTTGGAGATTGAGTAATAGGAAATAGAGAAATTACAGAGATCCTAATCTGTCTTCCTGGTAGCAGATAGTAAAAATATCCCAACTAGTAGAGGGAAGAACTTTGAATGATCTCCATCTCTAGCAAGTACAAGGCAAGCCTATACGTTGAATTATCATCTTTGACCTGTAGTCTTAAAAGAGTGTGATTGCAAAGACAGTGAATAAGTAGATATGATAATCCTTGGATCTTTGAAAGATCCCAAAGGAGCGCCAAAAACTTTGAATGCCACACCACGGCTCAAGGAAGGAAGGAATCAGAAAGCAGGAAAATAGAGACTGGTTAGACTAAGACCTGTCATTGGAGAAATGGTGTAGTCCACTATTAGAACGTCATCGGATAACCAAGCCAAGTTAACATTGTGTGAGGGAAGGGAAATCACGGTCAACTATTTTATGACACTTCCTTGAAGATGTAACAAGCAAGAACCAGTAGATTTAGTGCGTTTGGACATCCCGAAGACATTCAATAAGGAGTACAAAAAAGGAACACGATAAGGATACTCAGTGAAGGACTCATTTAAGGACTCTTCCTTTGCAAATTATTGATCATTGATTTTTTTTCTGCATTGCCGTCAGTTTGTTTTCATTTCTTTCTTTGTTTACGTTTCCCACTTTTGTATACGTACTGTATCTTTCTTCTTCTGTGTTAAGTAGAAACTCTGCCTGGCCCACAGGAAAAAGAATCTCTGGGTTGTATGTGAGGTCATGTACATCCTCTGACAATAAATTTGAACTTTGAACTTTGTAACGAGAATACGAGTTCCTGCAAGTTGGTTTGCATTTGTGGGCATAGTTGACAGCTGAAGTATGTACAGGAAGATTTGAGGTTATCTATTATTATTTAAGTGGAATAAGATTACAGTATACTGCAGTAACAAAGAATATAGGCTGGGGCAGTCAGCACATGAGACTGTTGAATTGACTGATACCATATGTCAGCTTCATTATACGATTAAAAATGCTAAATTCAATAAAAGGTCATTTACTGTTTCTCCAACTTCCTACGTGATACAGCAAATCTGAAATGATCTTTGTATTCAGCCTGAAGTTGTCTATCACAATCCCAATTTTTTTTCAGGAAATAAACTTTTTGAAGTCAGGTTTTATACAATATTTGACCTTTCTTTTGTTCAGGAACTTAGCTGTTGCATGAGGGAGCTTATCTACCTGTTTTCTAAAACTGCACAAGACTGATGTCAATTCAATCAGTTTTTAGCTAACCATTCATCCTGCCTGCCATAAGAAGTCTGATTGAACAAGAACAAAATGGGTTTGGGATTGTTTCCCTTGTATGTTTTAAAATATTTAAAAAATATCTTGAGTTCTATTTGATTTCAAGAAGTGTCCATGATTTAAGATTTGACTTTGGGAATTATAACATGTTGACTCTCAAAGAGTACCAAAAATCTTCCCAAAATGACCTGACCTGCATTTTTAGACACTTTTACTAGTATAGTTAGTTCTCCATTATCTGGAATTCAAGCATCTGGCAAAAAATAATCACGGAAAATAAATAGGTAAAAAATGCGAAAGTTTAGAATGGGCACCCGCTAACTGTTAGTTCGCCAATCACGCAACATGGAATCTCAAGCGACAAGAATATTCACTTATCCCTATAGGTGCTGGATTCTAGGGGTGTTACTGTATCTAGAAAATCTTACACTCAGGAAATATAACATTGATCTAAATTCTCATGAAATTGATCACTTTATACAAATGTGAGGATGAACTGTACAAATGGATTGGAGTTTATGACCCAACCTCGATAGTTCAACAATTTGAATTTAATTTCAAATTCAAGTGACTGCAGAGATTTGAGTGAGGTCAGAGAGTTGAGACATGTTAATTTTAGAATACTTAAATCAGTAACAATTACAGCACTCTGATGTTGTAAAATTCAATTCAATTCATGCTTAAGCCAACGAATTGCTAATAAATTCCTGCACTATTAAGTGTAATCCATGGTCTTTGGTACTTAAATGACCTGCTGAAACATAGGATTCTGGAGGCCTGGACCAGATGGATGCTGAAGGAGAGGTTCCCCTGGAGAGTGAGAGTAACTTTAAGGGTCGTCTCATATAATGAGACAGTTAAGGGCAACACAGTTAGCGAAGTGGTTATCGCAACACTGTTACAGCACCAGGTACTCCAGGTTTGAATCCAGTGCTGTTTGTAAGGAGTTTGTACGTTTTCCCCGAGATTACATTGGTTTTCCCTGAGTGCTCCAGTTTCCTCCCACCTCCAAAACGCACAGGGTGTAGGTTAATTGGGGCAAAATTGGGTGGCAAGGTTGAAATGGCCGGAATCACCTTCTAAAATTTAAATTTAATGAAGGCCACCTTCTAAAATTTAAATTTAATGAAGGCCACCTTCTAAAATTTAAAGTTAATGAAGGCTCAGAATGAGGTGGAATTCTTTCGCCCAAAAGCTGTGTTTCCTTGGACTTCTCTTTTTGTAGACATTGAATTTTTCAGAATATCCAAAACTGCAGGAAAAACAAGGGGTGTGGGGGTGAGTTGAAAAAAAAAGTTTTGATTGAAATCCAACCAATCCCGTTTTATTGATCACTGGAGCGGGCTTGGGGATTAAACGGACAAATTCTACTCCTGTTTTGAAGTTCAGCAATGTGAGCAGAGGTTCCCAACACACATATTGTCAAAGCATCACTCCAAGTCATAGAGAACAAAATCCTTCAATGCTTCATAGAGCAGAGGCCATTCAGCCCATCTCACTCATGCGACCAAGTTGTCAGACCGAGTTATTGCCATTTGGCTATGTTTGGCCCATCTCCCTCAAAAAATGTTTCTTTTTAAAAAATCCTTGTTCCTGTCCAAATTGTGGCCACCATGACAGCTTCCTCTGGTCGTAAAAAAACTGAAATGGTGGAGGATGTATCCTGCTTTTGTTTATTCTGATTTTTCGTTGAAGAAGGGCTCAGGCTCAAACACCAGCAACATATCTTTGTATCCTATAGACCGGTTGAGTTCCTCCAGCCTTTTGGTGTGTTTACTACAATCACAACATCTCCAGCCCATTGTGCTTCACTCAGCTTCCTCTAGTAGTAGCTTGTTCCACATGGACACCATGCTACGGGTGAAAAAGTTGCAACTATAGTATTGGATTCTACAACTTATTGGCTTCCTTTTACCAGCTGAACTGTACTTCATGGATGGTCCCCACATGGAGTCAATTCCATCGAGAGAGTCACAGTGTCAGTGAGTCCAATCTGCAAACTTTTGCCATGTCTGACCTGGCACAGGTCTTGGGAGAGGGATGGCAGCATGTAACCAATTAAATATTTCAACTGATTTCAAACATTGTAGGTTTTATTAATTTTGACTGACACACTTTTAGTTGGCTTGGATTGGTCCTGAACATCAAAGTTCTCAACAGTTTTGACTCATGTGATTTATCTGGTAGCCAATGGAATTTCTATGTGTTTCATGGTCATTTAGCTTTGCTCCTTCCCTCTTTCCCTCCTCCCCAATATGCTGGCATTTATGCACAAGGGGTGGGCTCTGCCAGTCATGATTGAGAAGGCTTCAGGCAGGAAGTTGACATTGGCCAATCCACAGATCTCTCATCGACCACACTTGCCAGTGATGGGTGGGCACAGAGTGCTGCTAGCAGCAATTTCTGGGTGGTTTTTGCTCCATCCATTCGGTAATAGTATCCAAAATGTCCCTGTTTGGTAAATAATATCTTCATTCAGAATAATTGGGGCATACATCTCGGTAACCGAAATCAAGCTGAGATTTATGATATTGGTTTCAGCTATCCCTTTTATAGCTTTTATCCGCCTTGTCCTTGGATATTGGTTTTATAGTCCATAATTTAGTCTAATTATCCTGCCGATTTTAAAATAAATGACATTACAGCAGAAGTCCAAAAATTTGGATGCCAGAAGACTGGATCACCCGAGAATTCTGACTTTTCAAAAACTCTCTCAGTTTTTAAATTTAGCGGGATTTTTTAAGTGCCACAGATGCCCCAATGCCCCAGGCGACCACACTTGTTGGCTTTATTTTTCTTTAAAACTGCTCGCTTTGATAAATGAAGCATGCTGTATTTGTTAATGAATAAACTAGCAAAACTTTCCTGTTCATCTCTTCTCTATTCCTTCTTAAATTTTAATTTTAAAAGTACTCTCCGAAAATTCAGAAAATCCAGAAGTTCGGACAGATCCAATCTCCGAGCAGTGCGGATTTTTGAACTTCTACTGCAGTTTTAGGCCAGGCGCGGTACTCTTCTATTGAAAAACATCTGGATAGATCTGGCAGCCAGACGTCCACGTATATTACTGTTGTCACAAAGCGAAGAGAGTAAAGATGCAGTGGGAGAAACTCTAGGGATTAAAAGCTTGATTCTGAATCACATATAATCTTGAGTAACAATTAGAGACGGCATACTTTCAAAATGACGGCTTTTTAAAAATCAAATTTGACGTGCTTAATGTGAAATGTGGCAAAATATATCTTCTCTTCTTTGCTTTTAGAATCGTGAGCAAAATTTTTATGTCCAATCATCAGAAAACAGATACGTAAATCCAATTTAATGACGGCCAGGGAAATGTACAGGAAAGGATTTTCCACTTTCAAGCATATAGTTTGCAAAGCAAATCTAACTTAAATATCTCATCTTTGAAAATTCGATTGAGAACTAGATTATCACACTGTCATAAATCCCAACGTGTTTTACAGTGAATGAAGACATTTTCAACTGTAATTTGGAGCCCTAAATTGTTCCTCCCATCAAAGTCTGAAGCTAAAGTACACACAGGTGATGAAAAAAAATTATTCATAGGGCAGAAAAGATAACCACATAAGTGTGACCCTCATAGCATTTGTATTCGAAATCGCCAAACCATTCCCTGACTTGTTCATTTTTATTGATTCGATTCTTATATTTAAATTTTAAATATAGACATAAATTTATTAGGCCCTCCTAGCCCACAAGCCCACAGTAAAACATGAAAGTCTGCAGACACCGTGGTGAAGTAAAAACCCAACGCTGGAGAAACTCAGCAGGTCAAACAGTGTCCTTTATAAAGCAAAGACATTACTGACATTTCTTAGTCCATGTACCTGTGTCACTCAATTACACCAATCGACCTACAACCCTGGTACAATTTTGAAGGGTGGCAGGAAACTGGAGCACCTGGAGGAAACCCATGCAGAGATGGGGAGAACATGCAAACTCCTTACAGACAGCGCAGGATTCGAACCCAGGGTGCTGGTGCCGTAACAACATTGCGCTAGCCAATACACCAACCATGCTGCCCACTTTGTCAATAATTAAACCAATTCTCATCTCTCAATAGTCTTCTGACTCAATATAAGAGGTTTATGGTCATCTGAAAATCTACCTTTGAGGCCTGATGCATAGCCATTGACTCTGTTTCTCTCTCCACAGATGCTGCCTGTCTCAGTGGATATGTAAAGAATTTTCTGTTTTTATAGAAACCTATTTTTATCTTTTCTGACCAATTTTAGAAATACTGCATGTACTACTACTATGGGAAGTTGTGGGAGGATGTAATTCATTATGCCATATGAAAACACAAACATGTTGAAGTAAATGGGATAAACATGGAAAAGTTAGGCCAATGTTGTTCCCAAGCTGCATTGAAGTAAATGGAGTGTTTGGCAATGGCATCAATCCCATACACAACCAAAACATAAATATCTGCTTATAGCAAGGAACATTTATAGCCTATTTTAAAGTTTAATTTTCCCTGCATGCAAATAAACCAGGCAGTAGATTACACAGAGGGATTAAACTGTGGATCTATAAATACATTGCTAATGTTTCTTCTCATGGTACTGTACCGTCAGATCCTCTGATGACATCCCACCCTTGTTCAGTGATAAGGGAGGACACATATCTATTTTAAAAAGAATCGATTTAGCTGCAGCTGAAGAATCATTTGTAACAGCTTCCCTTCTTATGCATGTACTGTTCCCTCCAGTGCATCCCAGGGACCGACGCTTGACTGCATTATATTTCCATCACTGGGGTACCAGTTCTCAGCAACAACACTGTTTAGCTATTTAACGAGGCTCAACTTTATGTCACCACGAGCTCTCCAGATAACCTCTGGCATCCATTATCAGAGAAGAATGACCTTCCTTCAGCTAATTATTGGGAAGACCGAAGCCACTGACTTTGGTGTTTCGGTGGCCCTCATCACTGGCACCACCTATCTCCCTGAAGCTGAAGCACAGAAGGAGCTGCGGCCTACATATTGGTGCTATTCTCTTAATACCATTTGACTCACTCCCCACCTCCACCTTAACTTAATGTCTGCTGAAACTTTCATCCATGCCTCCGCTATGTCCAAACATAACAATTCCAGCCCCATCTCTGTTGATTCTGCTGCCCGCGTCAAAGCTCTCAATAGACACCCATTATCTGTGGACTTGCTGAATTACCTTGACTTCTGGTTAAGTGATGACTTCATTTTTAAAACGCTCACCCTCTTTTTCAAATCTCCTCATTCCTCCCTATCTCTCCAAATTCCTTCAGACCTACGGCCCTCCGAGACGTCAGCACTCTTTGAAAGTCTGAGCTCTTATCCATAACAGTTCATTCAATTGTGCAGTAAGTATTTTGCCAGAAAGACCAGGAAGGTCAGACAGCAGCTGTGGTCTATTATAAATTTATTGATCTCAGGGATGGGATACATTTTGCCCAAGTAACACTGAGGGTAAATTTGACCATTATGCTAATTATCTGTTGGATGTATGTGGACGGTAGCCAAGGATATGGATATGCCCAGTTCATTAATTCAAAAAAGTCTGCACTCATTCTGTCTTGGTTCACAGGGTGAGAGACAAGTGCAGGGGGTAGAGGTGGTAGGGGGAGTGGAATACTCTGTACTTTCCATTCCAAAGGGAGGCACCAAGAAATGAGAGGGGGAAAATTTAGGGAAAGTATAGAGCAATTGTTTTGTTAATTTATTTATGAATTTCTGGTAAAGCTGGCTTTCATCACCCAATCCTTGCTGGCCTTGTGCACGCAGAGTAATTTCAGAAAGCAATTAAGAATCAACTTTATTGGTCTCACGGGGAGGTGGGGAAGAGCAGAGGGAGGAGACTTCTACAATTATAGTAGCAGGAACATGCACAGGATTTCCAGAACGTGCAAACAGGATTTAGCATCGTGGTCAGTGCGGAGCTGTTGGCAGCGCCAGCAATTGGGGTTCAAATCCACCATTGTCTGTAAGGAGTTTGTCCTGTCTCCCTGTGTTTGCATGGATTTTCTCCGGGTGCTCTGGTTTCCTTCAACAAAAATACCGGGGGGTTGGAGATTAATTGGGTGTAACTCACAGCAACATGGAGCCGTAAGGGCCTGTCACTGTGCTGTAGGTCTAAATTAAAAATGAAATTAAACATGAGAACATATACATTCAAAATCTGACAAATTGAAACCTCTGAGTTTTCTCCTGTAGAAACCAAACTGGTGAAAGATGGTTTTGCTTCCATTCATTAAGGACAACAGTGAACTTCGTTGGGTTTTAGTCTCGATTGGTTCACAGCCACCGTGACTGACCCCAGCATTAAAACAAGAAATGTATTCTATTTTCTCTGTCACCAGAAGGTGCTGAATAATCCCAAGATCCTTCTCATGGTTCATTTTATTCTACCCCGCTTACCAGCTGATGTAATCAATGAACATTTACAGGGTTGAAATTTCTGACAGTTTAGCAACCTAACAAAAAGTCCCTTCAAGAAGATGTTCATTTCCAAAGAGACCAATCCTGGGTAGCAAGATGATGTGTGAAAAAAAGGAATGACTAATTTTTTTTCAAAAGTAAACTTAAAGTTTCCATTTCAACTTTGGATTCAGGTTTGGGGTATTTTCCCGCTGAAAAAAACCTCTCTTTTTCTAGACCTTCATTTTCCTGGCTTCTGCAATCAGTCCCTGGTCTGTATGTGGTCCAAAAGCTCACATGAAAACGACTTCTGTTACTTGCTGTGAGCCTTGCCGGTGTGACATAGAGACCAGTGTGTTTATGGAGGGAAGCTTGGCGTCATCTTGTGGCTGAACTACTCACAGCTACTGGAGAGTGGGAAATGGATAACTTGGCTAGGAAGAACCAGGAGGAGCACTAAGCAAATCACACATTCCCTCTTCTCCGAGGTGCATTTACAGCGGGAAATACATCAAAGCATTTACTGAGACACGGTTTTCATTTTAGTAGCTAAATAAATGGATGTAAAGTAAACTGATTATGTTATTCTTTCATTTCTTGCTTGTTACCTTCTAAAACTATTTTTTTTAAAAAAAGACTTGCTTTTCTTTTTGTGTTTAAAGCTCATACAGGCAAATTCAACATCTCAAGCAAAAATCATACACTGGTCTATCAGCCACATGCTGTATTGATTTCATCCTGCAATATTTGAACATCTGTCTGAGGGCAGCACTTCACGTTGCTCCCTGGTGCACACCACAGCAAACACTGCCTCAACTGTATCCTTAGCATTTGCACAGGAATTTCAGACTACACTGACCGGCCAGCCTATTCCTTCCTTTCTGCATCTTTTACAATATTAAAGAATCGGATTGTGGAAACAATAATCTTGCCAGGAACATTCAAATACTTCATTCATCGATGTTGAATATCCTGAAGTTAGCCACTGACAGTCAAACAACATCTTAAGTTTTCTGTAACAATTCAGCAATAGTGAAAGCTGGTTTGCTTTAAAATCCACAGTTAGATATTTCAATAAGTAGAGTTGATTCATAGCTTTTCTCTGGCATAAAATCTTGACTATATTCTTTTCTACAGAAACATTTCCAGCATTCAGTGAAATAGCTAGCACATGTTGACTCTAAAGCCCAGCACAGTTTCTCAAACATAAGAAAATTGATTTAAAAAAAAAATTCTCTCTCTCGTTCTTAAAATGACAATTACCTTGTACAGGTCAGTGCCGTTGTTCACAAATGTGAAAAGTACCATACACCTTGCAGAGAAACTAACTTTGTTTTAGATCGTGGATCCTGATGTTGGCGGTCACACTCCTGGGTTCATTTGTTCCTTTGTTCCTTCCTTTTTTTTGTGTGTGTGTTTTCTTTTGCTTGTCCGTCTGATAGATTATCCTCGCCCTGATAGACAGGATCCTTGAGAGAGGCAGAGAGGGAGCTAGAGCAGACTTCTCCAAGCCTAGATCAGCAGCCACAGAATGGGTAGTGCTTGAGAACTGCCAGTTCGTGGGTATCACCCCTCTGCTGGGAAATGACCAAATTTGTGGATCCGCCTCTTGTCGATCTCAGGGTCTGGTCTAGGGGGTGACAGCTGTCAGTAAGCTGCAGATCAGACACTGGAGGAGGTGCTGGTAGAGTCAGACAGTGGTGCGGGGGTTGGGGAGGGGGGGGGGGGGAGGGAGGTAGATGCATTCATGAGGACAGGAGAGACCTGAGTATTAGAGACATTGAGCCAGCAACCACAATGAATAATGCTGGATAAAACTGTCTTGAATCTTCACGAACATTTCATTTAAAATGATGTCTTTTTCCAACTAAATGAAGGAATTTAATCAAACTCTTAGGTAATGTTCACATTAGAATTCATTGTTAATGAAGAAAAAGTGGCAATAACTCATGATAATTACAAGTCAGGAAGAATCTCAACAGCAGATTTTACTCCCCGTTAGAGAGCAATTACTGTGCACTTTAATCTTTGGAAAAGAACATTGAAAACTGCAAATCGTGGAGAAAAATTGAATCTGTGAACAAGTGGATGGGAATCAACAGTGTGGATTGTGAAATCTGCTGAAGGTTGAAAAGTGAGGTGATAAAGAGGCTGGAAGAAAGCGAGGGAGGGAAAGGAAGTGTGAATTGAGAAGTCAAATTAGGGCTGTGGAGTGGAGTGGTGACCAGAGTGCGTGTGTGTGTGTGTGTGTGTGCGTGTGTGTGTGTGTGTGTGTGCGTGTGTGTGTGTGTGTGCGTGTGTGTGTGTGCGTGTGTGTGTGTGTGTGCGTGTGTGTGCGTGTGTGTGTGTGCGTGTGTGTGTGTGCGTGTGTGCGTGTGTGTGTGTGTGTGTGTGCGTGTGTGTGTGTGTGTGTGGGGTTGTGTGTGATTGTGTGTGGGTGTGTGCGTGTGTGCGCGTGTGTGTGTGTGTGTGTGTGTGTGGGGTTGTGTGTGATTGTGTGTGGGTGTGTGTGTGTGTGTGCGTGTGTGTGTGTGTGTGTGTGTGTGTGTGTGTGGGGTTGTCTCTGATTGTGTGTGGGTGTGTGTGTGTGTGTGTGTGTGTAGGATAAGATTGCCTTACCTTTGGCGGTGGGGCTTGGAGTTGAGTGAGCTCTTTACTTTGAGCTGAAACCATTTGCTGAAAGCCATCAGTCATAGTGACGTTCGAAGCCCGTGAAGCATAGAGGGATAATTCATGAAAGCAGAGTCCCAGCACATTATCAATCTGGGCTTCTGCTACTTTTACCAGTGAGTGTCTAATTAGACATTTATCTTTGGTGATTGAGCTGTCAGAAGCTCCTTGACATTTCTGAAATGGAAGTGACCCTGTTAAATAAGCTTTCCCTTTGGCCAGATAGCCAACTGGTGCAACAGCCTCAGTTGCAAAGAAAAGACAGTCTGTGTAACTCAGGAGCTGGATGACTTGGTGAGCTATGAACTTGCTCATTGTATTACAGGTTTATCAATAAGTCATCACGCCAGCTCATCTCCATTCATTTCCCACTGTACAATCAAACATAAACATAAACAAGCTGAATCTGCAGTGCAAGTATTTTGGATGCTGTTTATTTGTGGATCCTGACTCCCCCTTAATAGATTTACCACCATCCAAGCCATCTCTTCTATACTATCAGTTGCTAAACCATTACACACAATTTTATATCTTGGCCACATTTACTAATGGAACCACCTAACATAATTTCCACCACCTCACCACCACCCACCCCCCCACTTATCTGACTGGTGTTAGCAGCACCTCATCTCCCCACCCCCATTTTCCCATGGGTCTTCATCCCGTCACCTTTTCCATTCAAACAAAACCCAAATAGTTTCAAGTTAATTTATCACAGGGTGTGTTTTCCTGTCAACATTTGATGGCTCTTGGGAATCTCACCCAAGTGGCTTTACTTCAGAACATACTAGTCTATTGTAGCTGGTACCACAGTGAGCTACAGGGATCGGAAAGAATACGTCCAAGACAGGGTTGGCCAAACCTTTTTGGTCGTGGGCCACATACAGAAAAATAAATACAGGCCAAACAATATTAACCCCGGCATTTTTCAACCAGTTGCTCTGCAAGAAAAAGGGTGTTTTTAGACTAAAAAGCCCCTGTGCCATTCAAATTTCATTTTCTATTAAAATGACTATCCACCAATTTAACTGAACATTAACTGTTGAATTTACAGTGGTTTATTGATGTACTCACATATTACAGTTGGCATTTCCACATCTGCTGCTCTTATATTTAATTTAAATGAATATAATAAAACTCTTTAAAACTCTCATTCAAAAATCAATGCCAAATAAAAAGCTGGGTGCACAATACGAACAGGAATAAAGATCAAGAAAGGGACAATGCCATCTCTAAGATTCCTCCACAACTCTCAGTGAACACAGTCACATTAAAGTGTCCACCTTAATGACTAGGAAGCAATGTGTAAATCGGTAGATGGGCTATTAAAGTTAACAGATTCCGTGGAAATCAAACAAACACTCTTCTCCTTCACTTCTGTGAAAATGTATTCACTTCCCCACTGTGTCTGAAATTTTTGATAGTCCCTTGCTATTTTCCATCTTTTCAGTTCTGCCATGTTTAATCAATTGAAGTAAATGTTTTAATCGATGAGTAACATTGCAATGGTTGATCTAGTAGTTGTTCAAAATGGCAGTGACATCTAGTGTTGAAACTAAGAGGTGTAATGTTCATACAGAACAATTTATTGTTCAAGACTATGTTCTCAAGGGGCCATATTCCATTTTATTTTTTGAAATTCACCCAGGGCCACTTAAAAATGAGCCACAGTTGGCCCAGGGTGAATTTCTAAGATATTGACAAGAAACAGAAATTGAGCAAGTGAAAGGCTTTGACATGATGTTAGGGGTTCCATTTCTCAGAAGTGAAATGGAAGTAACCCCATTAAAATATTGAATAAAATGAATTTCAATTTCAGAAGGTTGCAGACACAAGTTGTGTGACTATTTGTGAACAATATTCAATAAGATACATGTATAGAAAGGATTTAAAGGATATCAACCAAATGCAGGCAAATTAATGCCCAAAATGGCAAATAAGTCAACATGGATCAATTGGGCCAAAGTATGCCTCTAAGATTTTATGAGTGAAAGCTTCATTCATACAAACCTATTGTAAATCCACTGTCTTCTGGGCTGGTATCAAAGAAAATCAAATTTTCTTACTGTATTTCTTTTTTTTTCAAATGACTGCTCTTCCAGTTTACTGTTGCCTTCTTTCTTGAAACGTTTGTTCTTTGCCTTCTCATCTGCCACATTCTGAAGGAATCAGGGAATAACTGGGTGGTTAGTGCAACGCCATCACAGCGCCAGCCACTGGGATTCGAATCCCACGCAGTCTGCGAGGAGTTTATACATACTCCCCGTGTCTGCGTGAGTTTCCTCCAGGGCTACTCCGGTTTCCTCCCACCATTCCAAACATATGGGGATTGTGTAAATTAGGCACCACAGACTATTTGTTGTTTGCCTTAATTTAAGATTTAAAAAATTATTGACAAAATCATGAAATCTCATGATTAAAACAAAAATGTAGACATCCAGCACGGTAACAGGCCACTTTGGCCCACGAGTCTGTGCTGCCCAATTTACATACCTACACTCCTGGTATGTTTCGAACGGTGGGAGGAAACCGGATTGATTTTAAGGTATCAGTGAAAGTTAAATTGTGAATTGGGTTTTTTTTTAACGACTTGTTCTCATTTGCATTAACTAGTTCCTCTCCCAGTGGTTCCACACATGAAATATTGCTCGCAAATAGCAAGGGGAAAGTATACAATAAATGGCAGGGCCCTCGGGGGCACTGATGCGTGGAGGGCCTGTGGAGTGCAGCTCCATACCCTCTGAAAGTGACAATGTAAGCAGGCAGGGTGGTAAAGGAAGCGAGCAGCAGCTTGTCATCATTGTGGGGACACCTTGCAGCTGTACAAAACGTAGGATCGGCCACGCTTGGAGTATTACGTGCAGTTCTGGTAACGGCATTACAGGATGTGGAAGGTTTGCAGAAGGCACAGAAGGAGTTCAGCAGATGTTGTCTGGAGTATAAAGTTTAAGGTATTAGCTATGAAGAGAGGCAATGCTCATGGTGACTTTTTATTTGCCTTCGAGCGGACAAATGTCAAAGTGAATCACATATATTAAATTTTTAATGTATTAGTAAAACAGGGGTGGCCAACATTTAAATTTTTAGTTTAGACCAGTAACAGGCCATTTCGGCCCATGAGTCTGGGCTGCCCTATTACACCTACACCCCGGTACTTACTTGTGAGCTGAAATGGCCTGTAACTGTGCTGAATGTCTAAATTCAAAATTAAAAGGTTGGCCACCCCTGAAAAAGAAACTTGAACCTTGAAATTTCCGGTTCATGATTATTCCAGAAAGTTCTGTTCCTATTTCAGACATACAGCGTCAAAGGTAATTTCCTTTTGTGTTCTGCAGTAATTTGGAATTTCTGCTGGGACCATTCACATTGACCAATAGCACTTACAACAACAGTAGTGAAGTTTTTTCAAAGGCTGGTGATGAAGTACCTCAGCTCCTGTCTGAGCAGTGACATGGATCCAATCCTTGTTGTGGCAAGAGGCCTACAGTGGATGCCATCTTACTGGCTCTACACAAAGCCCTGGAACACCTGGAATTTAAAGATGCATCCATTAAGATGCTCTTTATCGACTAGAGTTCGGCATTTAACACCATCATCCCCTCAAGATCAATCAGCAAACTCCACAACGTGGAGCTCAACACCCCACTACGCAATTGGATCCTGGATTTCCTCCCCTCCAGACCACAATCAGTGATAATTGGTAAGAGCATCTCCTCCACAATTTCCATCAGTATCAATGCCCCCTGCTCTATTCTGCACCTATGACTGTGTGGCTCGGTACAACAATAACACCATCAACAAATTTGCTGACGATACCATGGGAATGGGTTGTATAAAGGAAGAGGTTGAGTCAGGGTACAGGATGGAGATTGAAAACTTGGCTGAACGGTGCACCTTAGAGCTGATTGTTGAGTTCAGGAGGGGAAAACAAGAGGTGTATGATCCAGTGATCATTGGGTAATCAGAGGTGGAGAGGGTGAGCAAATTTAAGTTCTTGGGAGTCACTATCTCGGGGGATCCTTCCTAGACACAACAGACTAATGCAATTGTGAAGAAAGCACATCAGCACCTCTACTTCCTCAGGAGTTACAGAGGTTTGGTATGATATCAGAAACATTGACAAATATCTACAGTTGTGTGGTGGAAAGTGTGCTGACTGGCTGCCTCACGGTCCGGTATAGGCACACCAATACCCCTGAGTGTAAAGCCCTCCAAAAGGTAGTGGACACAGCCCAGAACATCACCATCAAGAACATCTACAGCGAACACTGCTGTCTGATAGCAGCAGCAATTATCAAGGATCCACATCACCCAGCAGATGTTCTGTTCTCGCTGCTACCATCAGGAAAGAGGTGTAGGTGTCACAAGACTCGCACCACCAGTTTGCAAACTTTGGACAAAATATGGAAAGAAATATTGTGGAGTTCCTTGAATGACAACTGTACCAGTATTTGGGAATATCAAGGATACTCCAACAGCGAGCCAAGACATAAAAAAAGTTCAAGCCACAGTGCAAAATTGAGAAAGAGAACCTTTGGCACTAACATGTCAGTTGTAAGTAAGGAAAAGGATAAAGTAAGTAAAGGAAATGAAAGTTGGCCTGCTGAGAAAACCGATCTGTTCTGTAAAGATGAATTTACTCAGGAGAAGTATGCGCAGTTAGAAATGAAATCATGTGATGAGAAAAATCACTTTTCTAAAGGAAAACAGAATATGTTTTAGCCGTCTGTGTGAAGGACGCATCAGTAAAAACTGTAAGAAGCAACTCGACTGGGTATATGCAATCGGAAGCATCCTAGAATGCCGCAAAGGAACAAGGAAACAAAGGAAGCAGCAGGTCACAGTATTACAGCCTCAGTTCAGACAAGTGGTCTTATTGGGACCAGTAAGGAAAACCGCAATCTCTCAATAGTGCCTGGACAAGTCTCCAAGAAACTTCAAGGAAGTCACTACAGGTGACCTTATGGAGGTTTATAATATTATGAAAGGCATTGATAAGGTAGTCATAGACTTTTTCCCATAGTAAGTAAATTTATGCATTTAAGGTGAGAGGGGAAAAGATTTAAAAGGGACCCGAGGGATATCTTCTTCACAAAGAGTGTGGTGGCTATAGTGACTAAGTTGGCAGAGGAAGTTGTAGAAGCAGGATATTTGGACAAGTCTAGTAAAACATCTGGTATTCAACACCTATGGGATTAATAGATGCCAGATAAGTAAATTTCCAGTAGGTTGAGACTTACAGTGCCTCTAATACATCAACATTAAGAATAAACAGTTTAAAAGATAAAAGTCAAAAATACTAGACTCTACTTACACAGAACAAACTTCATTTGCATGAAGAAATAAACTGTAAAGCATTTTACTTTAATTTTAGTCACATTCTTTGAAAAACTTTAACCGTCACTGTGTCTGCAGGTTCCTCCCCCTCCATGGAGCTGCCCAAAAGATGAACAATAATATTATGGATAATAAAACCCACCCCCCCCCCACCCAAGTTTACATATTAAACCTCTGAGCCTCTGACTCAGGGATAAGAGAATCACCCCAACGGCGAGCGGCATCAACCAGCTCTTCATCCTGGGCGACACCATTGCTGTTTCACACAACTTTATTCAAACAGCGGCTACAAGCAAAGCCCGACCAAGGCCCTTCCTCCACTGGCTGAATATTTGCGCCCATCTTCACCAAAGCTTTAAGTGTTATTTCCGAGAACATTTACTTTTTCAATTTTAAATGTACATATTTTTTTATTCTCAGTTATTTGTATTTAAAAAAATTATTTTCCTTGATTTTTTTTGCTGGTTGCTTGAATTCCAGATATGAGGAGTTTTACTGTACATGAATAGGGAAGATTAAGAGGGGTATGAGTTGAATGGTTGGCGTGTGACATTGAGCTCTATGATGGTAGCTCTATACTAAATTGCCTGTGATGGCAATTGAAAAAGAGCAATGAGTCCTTCTGGCAACACCCCTCACTCAATAAAACCCACCATAAGCCATTTCTCCAGATATTGTAGTCCTGTCACTTCAAAGCAGTTCACTGCATATTAAACTCCTTCAAATGTCTCTGAGATGAGATAACATGTCCCATTGTTTGGGCAACCCCTTTCCTTCCTACTTTGAGACTGTTAACCCAGATGAAAGAGTTAGATCAGCAAATAATACAGATTTCCAATTTCTTAAATGAAATTGTGAACAGTAGTGGAGCTCATAGAGCTGCTACCTCACTGCCCCAGTCACCAGGGTTCTGATGTTGCTTTATGTGGAGTTTGCATGTTCTCTTTGTGGGTGCGTGGGTTTCCTCTCCCCTGAATGCTCAGGTTTACTCCCACATCCCAAAGATGTGTGGGTTGTCAATTAATTAGTCACTGAAAACTGCTACTAGCGTGTAGATGAGTGGTGGAATCTGGGGAACTGGGGGGGTGGTGGGGGGGGGGGGAGAATACAATAGCATGAGTAGGATTAGTGTAAATGGTGGCTGGCGGTCACGTGAGGTATGTGGGCTGTAAGACCTGTTTCTGTTGAAGGTAACCATGCTTTAATGTAAGTGTTATGGACCATGGACTGACCTTTTGGACTGTGGACTGTCATCATAAAGGATGGAATTCTGCTGGAAACTCTGACTTGTGGTGCAGCTGGGTCGAACTGTGCAGACAGAGAGAGACTGGAATGTTCAGAGCAGCAGAGACCAACTGGAGAGCTGTGTGAAAGGAACGTGTCTCATAAGTCAATGAAGGGTTAAAACCACAATTTGAGAGACGAGGGAAGCCATCTAAGGAGGACTTAAAATAAAGATATGTAAGCTAACGGCAACGCAACATCAGTCATTTCTCTCTCCAACATTCAATACGACATCCTTTTGTTATTCAGTTAAAGAACTGAATTTGGACCTTGAACTTTGAGATTGATTGCGTTTTTGGAATGAATTACATGACTGACTGAACTGGGATTTTTGGGGATTTTTCTCATTTTGAATATTGGACCCAGACTGTAATGGTCTGGGTTTATTTTACATACACACTGCTTATACAGATATAACTGTATATTTGTAATAGTTACTTATAGTGGGGTTCATTGAGTTAAGACATAATATTGTTAATAGTCATTAATAAATCTAGAGTTAAAATTTAACCCTTTTGAATTTCATCTTCCGTTGTTGTTGACTTGAGGTGTAACTATCTAAATTTCTTTGAGATTAGGCCCTCCACCAACACCTGGGAGAAGAGTGCTTCAGACCACTCGACTGCATTGGAACTGTACCCGATTACCTCAGATAGAACAGGCCCTATATTTAACTGCAACACCATGACATTCTCTTTTTCAGAGAAGGATTCTGATTTTCCAGTAATTCTGCTGACAGAAAGTTCTCTGTAAGCTGTTCCATTCAGGAATGTGCCAGATTTTAACATTATCAACTCAGGTTTATTTTATATGTAAAAGCTGAGCATTCTGCACCATCCCGAGGAAATTCTGACTTAAACGAATGAAAGACACAGGAAGATAGTGTATCAATGTTCAGAAAGGTTGCCTTCTACTTTTCCTTCAGGAAAAGGATAGTCATCCTTGCTGGAAAATAGATTTCAAAGCCCCCAGAAGCTCTCCAGAACATTTTTGAGGAGGCCACCTTTCGAGTCAATACAGTAACTTAGTTTGATTCCATTCTGTGCTGCTCTGTTCCCTACCTGGTTCATTTTGCACCTTTTAGACTGTGTTCTTTGCTTAGACCAGTGGTTCTCAACCTTTTTCTTTCCACTCACATGCCACTTTAAGTAATCCCTCTGCCATTGATGCTCTGTGATTTGTAAGAGATTACTTAAATTATGTGGGTGAAAAGAAAAAAGTTTGGACACCACTGTTTTAAACGTACCTAATTGACTCGTTATGTGCACGGTTTCATAACTCCAAAGGAAATGGGCCAATGACAATTTTTCTCAAGCAAAATATTTCAGTAACAATTGAGTCTAGAGCAGTGGTTCTCAACCTTCCCTTCCCATCCACGTACCACCTTAGTAATCCCTTACCAAGCTTATACCTTGAAGAAGTGCAGCGGCCCGAAATGTCGGTAATATATCTTTACCTCCTACGGACACTGCGAGACTGGCTGAGTTCCTCCAGCATTTCGGTGTGTGTTTTAATATACCATTGTTGCCTTAACAGATATCAGTTACCTCCAAGACTTTTACAGGTGCTTCTCAACTTATTCTGGCAAACCCATCTTAAGTAGAAAAAATCGTGTCATAAAAGTCACAATTTTTTATAATTAAATTTTGAATACCTTTATTCCACACTGAAAAAATCCCATTAATATACACCGCAGAAGCACGCTGGGCATGAAGAAAGTTTGGAGCATTGACTAAAATTAATTGCTGGATGATGGGAATGCTATCGCAAGTGCGAGAACAGATCGGAATTCAAAAATGTATTCGAGCCATCGTAATTTCAAAAAATCGCAAGTCAGGGAGCACCTGCACTTGAAGAAATGATAAGACAGTGTTGTTTCCATAGCCAAGCCATTTAAATAAAGCACAATTATTTTCCAAGTCTTATCATGCAAGGAAACTGTGAGGGGAAATGGAAGAGCAAAGATAATGCATTAAGTTGGTTGATTGACAGATGGAAACTGATTTATATTGTGAATCTCATTCACCAAGAACTGGATCGCCCCGATTCAATTTTGTTTACAGTTTTCAAACCACCAGAGAAAGAGAGACCTTTATGAAACTTGCCTGCGATGGATTCAAATCCTGAAATTAGAAAGAAAGCTCTCCTTGTTTTTAAGCTGACAAGTACACCATTTATCGGGGTCAAGCAGGTATCAAAATTGGAATTTACAAATAAAATAATGTTTAAAAAAAACAAAATGCATATTCTACGCAGTTTATCTTGAGCTTCAGAGAACTCTTTAACCTCCAAAGAAGAAAAAAAATCCAGTTAAAAGGTTTTTAAATTCATCCATGGAATGTGGTCAGCATTCAATGCCCATCCCTAACTGCCCTCGAGAACGTGGTGGTGAAGTACCTTTTTGAAGCACTGTGTCTTTGTTCACAAGAAAGTTTTGATATCACTGAGCCCTGTGCCGAGATATATCAGGGAGCAATTGCTTTGGTTCAAAATATAATGTACTGCAGATGTGGAAATCCTCAAATAAAGGGCTGGAAATACTCAGCAAGCCAGGAAGCCGTTGTGGAGAAAGAAATGTATCAGGTTAATGAGAACTGGGAAATTAGAAATGAAATAAGTTGTATGATGCATAGAATGGGGGAGAGAGAGATGCAGGGAATGAAAAGAAAGGTCGGTGATTGGGTGGACACTAGATTGAACGAATCAGGTGGTGGTGACCCTGCTAAATAATGGAAGTAGGCCTTGAACAGCTGCAAATGAGTGAAATGAAGTGCCAGAGACGACAGCAGATGAACCTGAATGCTGGAAAACGAGATACAAGAAGTAAATAGCTGATTACCTGAAATTCTTGAACTTGGCAAGTTGGAAGGTAGGGTGCCTTGCTCAATCTTATACTGAACATCATTCAAGAAGGAGCCCAAAGGCATAATGATTGGAGTGGAACAAAGGTATAAAGTGACAGGCAAATGAAAGCATGAGTTAAACTGAATTGTTCTGCAGACTGGGTCACTCAGCTTACATTTGGTTTCCCCAATGTCGGGGAGGCCAGATCAGGAGCACTGACTGCACGGTAACAGGCCCTACTGGTCCATGAACCCATGCTGCCCAATTAACCTACAACCCCCATATGTTTTTGGAGGGAAGGAGGAAACCAGAGCAGCCAGAGGAAACCCACGCAGACATGGGGAGAATGTACGAAGTCCTTACAGACAGTGCCAGATTGGAACCCTGGTCCCTGGCACTGTAATGGCATTGCGCTGACTGCATCGCGAACTGTACTACCCATTGGGAATAAATGCAAATAAACTGCTTCTGTGCTTGGAAGCAGATTGGGCACCTGAATCCAGGAAAGTGGGTGGTTAAAAAGGATGTGGCCTTTCCGATGGCTGCACATGAAGTTCTCATGGAATAAAGAGTGAGTCATGATGAAGGCAGAGAGTGGATACAGCATCGTGGAGGAAACCATTCCTTCAGAGAAAATCATGTGCCTGGTAATGACAATACGTTGTCCCAATGCCAATCCAACTTCCTCTATCAACTGTGGCCTTCTCTCCATTGGAGAGACTGGATGCAGACTGGAAGACTGTCCGCATCAATGACAGGGCTCTCCCACTGGCCAACCATCTCAATTCTGCATCCCTCTCCTGCCCTGACATCTGTCCATGTACCTGTACTTTCAAACCAAGGCTACTCGTAAATAGGAGGAGCAACATCTACTCTCCAACCGAAAGGCATTAACATTGACCTCTCCGGTTTCTGCTAGCCCACTCCCCGTTCTCTCTCTCTTCCTCACCCCTCCGTCTTCTTTCCTCCAGCTCTCCACTCCCTTCCCCTCTCCATTCACAGAGCCATCCCCCTCCCCCTGTTTGCTGCTGTGCTCTCCCTCCTTTATCTACCTGTGGGACTGTGGCCCCCTCCACCCTCTTGATTGGTCTCCTGCCTACATTTTGCTCATGAGGGTCTCAAGCCCGCAATTTTGGTTCTGTATCTTTACTTTTGCTCTTTAAAGGGCCCTGTTTGATCTGCTGAGTTTCTCCAGAATTGTGTTTTCACTTCAATCACAATATCTGCAGACTTTGGTGTTTTACTCATTGATGAATTCAAATCCTACCCCTGTAGTTTCAGTACTTTCATATCCTTCATGGCCTGAGGCTAACATTTCCACAGGTAATGTGTAATCCAGTTTGTGTGTCATCGTGTATTCTCCAGTACTTCAGCATCAGATTCAAAGTCAGCGCACCACCTCCTTCACAATAATGGTGGTATCCTTTCCTAAAATGCAAGCAGCATGTAAAACATTCAGAACTAAGCCACAAAAAAAGAGAATACCCAAGGACTTGGAGCTAGCTCCTCTACCCCATCTCAATGGGACCCAAAGATATGCATCAGATTCCTATAGTTTCACGTTTTTGTGAGTGGATAAACAGGTTCAATGGGTCCCAAGTCTGAACAGAGACTAGTTAAACAGTAACCTTTATTTACATGTGTTGGGGGAGTCACAACACACACAAACACATGCTGGAATGTACGACACAGTCGCACCCAATCACGGATAGACAATGTTACAATAAGGTAAAAATATACGACACCTGCCACCCCTTGATATGAAACTAAACTGGGCCCTGTGATTTTTAGACACACCATTCTACAGCTCCCCACCCTTTGTCAGTGCACCTCACCAACGACTCTCCAGTGTTGCCCACACTACCCAATCTTCCCAGGGGAAGAAGAAAATGGTTAACTCGTGGTGGGCTTTTTAGTGCCATCAGCTGGAGAGTCCAGCCCAGGAATTGATGAGGCAATAAAAAGAACCAATGGCCAGGCATGGGCTAATCTGTGAGCGAGGCTTGATTTTTATTGGCGGGTTAGGTCACTTCCAGCCAGAGAGATCAAATGACCCTGCACAATCTACATGACACTTCCTGATAAAACATCTGGGTTTGAGGAGTGCGAAACCAGGCCGTGCCACGCTGATCCAGTTCAGTACTTCATCCAATTCAGGGTGACTTGGTTAGTCTGAAAGCAGGTGTCCTCAGTTCTTGGCAGTTTGTCAATACCATATTGAAATGCTTTTCCTCTGAGCTTGGATGTGGAAAAATTATCCCTGGCTTGGGATAGGGTTCAGATGGGCTATCACGAAGTTTTAATTTGATACTCTGATCTGGTTGAATCTTTATCAAACTTTGATAATTCTGAAAGGAACTGACTCAGATTTTCCATCATTGAACTGCCATCAGTTTATGGGATTTTTTTTTTTAACATATCCCAGGAACCCTGTCATAGAAGTGTCTGCTTGTATGGGCTAGCAATTGTTTTAATTAAGCAGTGCTCTCTATGTTGAATATATTATGCCTGTTTCCAGAGATTACCCAGGGGTTGGAGGACGCATTGAGCTCTGACTGTGAACATTGATTTGCTGGTCCTCTTGAAATGGCATTTATGGGCGATGGTTAAAGTACATTTTTAAATGACTGAGTTTCAAACAACAACTTCTACTTATAGAGCACAATTAATTTAAAATCATACCAAACACTCACAGCACGGTTCGAGTAGCCGTTATTACAGTGCCAGCGCCCTGGTTTTGAATCTGATGCTGAATGTAAAGAGTTCTTGCCCATGTTTCTTCTGCGAAGTAATTTCTTATTTTTCAGCTACAGCAGAATGGCCACCCAGCCCACAAGCCCAAATACACCCATGTGACCAATTACCCCTTCTGACCTCTGTACATTTTCCTTGAAGTCTACTTGGGTTTCCAACAATTTTGCTGCAACAAATGGGGCAGATGGACACTTGGATGGTCCACCGAGTGGACCAGCTATTCTCATTGACGCTCTACCTTGTTTTCTTTCCACCTCACGTAAACATAATTTTTTTTGTGGTCGGTAGGAGAGAATCAAGACTTGACTGCTTCACAGGGAAGGGGACCCATAAACTTTGAGCAGAGTCCTGGGGTGGGTGGGGGGGGGGGCATAGCTGAAAATAACATTGCAAATGGCTGGTCTGGAGAAAACAGGCTGTTATATTCTATTGGACATTGACTCACATCCATTACCAAATGCAGAACACAAATCGTTCTGCTGCACAATAGAGACAAAATGGCCCTCTTACAATGTGAACACATATCTCCTCACTTGTCCAGAAGGTGCAACAGCGACTGCACTTCCTGAGAAGACTGAGGTGGGGGCAACAATCCTGTCGACTTTCTACTGCAGCTCCATCAAGAGCATCCTGGCTGGCTGCATCACAGTATGGTATGGTGTAAAGCATTAGATCAGAGACCAATCCACAGGACCATGAGTGGCAGAGAGGATCACTTGAGGCTCCCACCCCTCCCACCTTTGACGTGATCTACCAGGTTCATTTTCTGAAGAGGGCTCGTGAAATCATTGAGAGTCTCTACTAGCATCTTCCAGATACTTCTGTCAGGAAAGAGATACAGGAGTATCAGTGCCAGAACCACCAGGCTGAGGACTGCTTCTTCCCACAGGCAGCTAGATGACTGCTGAATGACTCATACTGCTTATACAATCCTTCTGAGAATCAATATTTATTTACTTTTAATATATATATCGCATCTAAATTGCTTGTAAATATGTGTGCTCGGTCTATATATGTGTTTGCATGTTTTTACACTGAGGACCGAAGAATGCTGTTTCTATAATTTTTAAAAACTTAAAATTTAGACATACAGCACAGTAACAGGCTATTTCGGCCCACGAATCCACGCCGCCCAATTATACCCCATTAACCTACACCCCCGGTACGTTTTGAATGGTGGGAGGAAACCGGAACTCCTGGGGAAAACAGAAATGGAGAGGACGTAGAAACTCCTTACAGACAGTGCAGGAATTCGAACTACAGTCCTGATCGCAGGCGCTGTAAAGGCATTGCACTAACCGCTACACCAACTGTACCACTTGACAATTGAATGATAATAATAAACGAACAATGAGAACTACTTGTTCATCTTGAGCAGGTAAAACTCTTCAGCACACAGAGGTCTCCCCCTCTGTAGATGCCTGCATAATGTGCTGAGTATTTCCAGAAATCTCTGTCTTTATCATTTACAGCCTCTGTAGTTATTTTTTTGGAAACAAAATCGTACTTTGTGCATTGTTTAGCATAATTCAAGAGTTAAAGAATTATGTGAATGGTAGGTATTCTTATAAATAAAAAGCTGTTTTCAAACCAAAAAAAAAATTGGTTTAAAAGTAAATTATAAGCAGGAATCAGTTTTGAAATTAAAAGGACAACTTTCTAAACAAACGGTACTGTTGAAAGAGAAGAGGGTTCTGGCCCAGAGCAGTAGACCTTCAAGAGATAGGGTCTGCAAACTGACTTGAGCGTGAGATGCTCTTGTATGCATCAGCCAAACGTAAGACAATGGGGCTGTGCTAATTGGCCGATATCAAAATAGGAATCAGATACCTTGAGTGATTTTGGTCCATTGTGACTGAGATCACAAAAGCTTCCAGTCTAGACTTAAAATGTTGTCATTTAGAACATCAAACATGTCTATATTTTCTGTCCATCTATAACTGGGATATCCTACCCAGAGACACAGCCCTCACCTACACAAATTCTGGCTCTCTCTGCTTTGTCTTAGACTCTCCATGTGAAGTACTTTGTCCCAGCAATGATGTTTGGAAATTCAAATATCTTGTCAGTTATTGTAAACAGGGAATTTAATGGAACTATTTGTCAGACAAGCAACTGAAGTGAACAATGTAATTGTAGCTTTAGAAATTGTATTGAATTACCTGCTTCTACAATTACCATTGCTTTTGAAAACACAATCAGTTTGGAGAGATTCTATTGAGAAGATCTCCAAAAGAATGTCTCGGAAGAGACTCTCTTTTGCTTCTCTTTCTCCTATTGTTAGGGGCACCAGACAATACTCATGGCAGCTCTTTGTTTGTATTTCTTTTTTAATATATTTTAACGTGACAATAAAATGAACATTTGACCTTTCATCTCTGTTTTGTTAAATAAAAGACTGTTTGCATCTACCAACTTCACTCTCAAGGGGCTTAATCACAATTATACATGAACAATATGGGGAGCCATTGAGCCAGACATGGAGCATGGAAGAGCATGATAAAAGAGTCAGCCCTTTGGCACTGCCAAACATGATTCCAAAGCAAAGTAAAATCCTGCCACTCGCACATGATGCATATCCCTTGATTTGGTGCATATTCATGTATCTGTTAAATCCCTTCTCTTCAACTACTATCCCTGCTAGCCACTGGGTAAAATATTTAATATTTACCCCGCACATTTTATTTTAACATTTACCCACCAAGTTTGCACTGAGCATTAAATATCAGTTTTTAAACAAATCCTTCCCCAATAGACCTTATACTCCCCACATTCCAAATTACCTTTGCCCCCCCCCTCCAATTTCACCTGTCATCTTCACACAAGGGGTAGTTTATAAATTGCACTCAATCAGTGGATAGGACCAGATGTCAGGAAGACCTGAGACTCCAACTTTGAAATCAATGTGTCACGCAGCTCCGTGATGGAACTTTGGGCTGGGGTTCATTCTGGAGCAGAGATGATGTTAATTGAACAGTTCATATATGTCCGGGTGATAATCTACATTCTAGCAGGAAGCTTGATGGAGGTGGGACGAGAAAGACTCGTGAAAAGTAGTGGGAACTGATACAGCCTTCCTGCATTGGGATTGTGTTTGGTACAGATCTATTGGTTTGATGATGGGATCATTGAGAAGCAACTTCAATGTTCAGAAATAAAGAGCAAGAGGGACCATCCTTTTCCTTTTGATGGCCTGGATGCAAATTATATATTTCAGAAGGGACAACTAATTCTCCTAAAGATTCAGCTTCTTGTGAGATAAATTGGTAGGTCAGACCTGTAGTTACGCACAAATAAACATTTGCAACATCTTGCTGGAACTAAAATATTTCAGCCCTCTTTACGCTGTTGGAACCAAGGAGTTAAGTAATTATGGAAAATATGCCTATGTACTATTCATTAATCCATTACTATGTAGCAATTTACTATGTACTTCAACTATACTGTTTATGGGAAATATTAATGTAATTAATATTACATTATCCCGCATTGCACCTCCTAGTGCTGTAGCATATTTTGCAAATGGTTCAGGATCAGGGCACATAGTGGTTCCTGCGACTATTTCTACCTGCTGTATTTCACACAACCCAAGCTATTTGCCTAAGTAAAAGCCACAGTATGTAGAAAAGTTGGCTGATTATAGTATGTGTAGAATTTGCTGACTCCAAATACAAAGAGAGAAAATATTTTCATCCCCAAGGTTACACTAAACTGCTAACTTTAAAGCACAAGTCCAGAGAGAAAACATCAAAGTCATACATGGGAGTAACAGGATATCAGATAGGAGAAGTTAGACAGGATGAGGTTGGAGGAACCATAGTCAAGAGTGATTTATTCTGAAGCAGGCCAGGGACTGGAAGATAAGTGTATTGCAAGGATAAGTGATAAGAGTACCATGACGGAGAATGTCAGAGTAAAACAAAATAAATAAACCACTTGTGTAGGAATGAGGAGTCATAAGGGTACACAGAAGGTGTTGATGAAAACAACAGAATGTTCTGGCCTGGGAGATTAAGATGGGAGGTCGACACCATAGATAATTGCAGAGCAAGAAATTGCTTAAGATAAATCTTAGGCAAGCAGCCTATCAAAGAAAGCCAACTCATGGTCAGTGTAACAATGTTGATCTATATAAACAGAAGAGACTGGACGGTAAGAGTCAGTCTTGGGGAATAGCTCACCGAGCAGGTGACCTATGAACTAACGACTGAACCAGAGCTCTGTTAAGCTTTATTTTTGTGCTGTGTAATAAACTGATTGTGAAACCGAATACCTTCTCCTATCACTTCATTCAACGAGCACGCTGGATTCAGGCGACACATAGACCAAATTGAGGGTAGGGTAAAGCCAGAGTCTGACAATTTGGTGACCCCGACGTGATGAAGATGGAGAAGTGACGGAAGAGAAAGAGACGAAACAACGGTCGATTGTGGTGTGGTGATAACAACCATTCGCCACTCGACAAAAGGAGGTAAGCAGACACCTGTTTAAATGGTTCTGCTATTGGCATTGATAAAATTGCGTGTTGTCGTCCTTCTTAATGGAAAATGTCAGGGACTGCATGACACCAGGGCGAACGGGAAACTTATCCCGCATTGCACCTCCTAGTGCTGTAGCATATTTTGCAAATGGTTCAGGATCAGGGCACATAGTGGTTCCTGCGACTATTTCTACCTGCTGTATTTCCCACAACCCAAGCTATTTGCCTAATAATGCTCTCCAGTCCCCCATTGCTATCTTATATCCCATTGTATGTTGGCAGAACTTTCCCATCCACGCTCTGCCTCCCTCAGTAGGAGGTGGCATTTTGTCCAAAACATAATTCATATCGGTGAACGAAAAGGGTTGATACCTTTCCCCTACTTGCAGTCCCTTATAAATTAGCGGCATCTGTCTATCCCCTTCTGGAGGATATAATTCATCCCGATCTCGCAAACCATATCTCGGAGGGGAGCGAGCTCTTCCCTGACCCTGTCCTTTGTGTGTAATCGTTCTTCCCCTAATGGAGATCAGCTGTTCCTCATCCTCGGTCTCCACACTTACACTCGCTATCTCACTTTCCTCATCCCGAACTCTTTCCCGCTGCCATCTTACACTCACTGGGTCACCTTCCCTCATTGCCTCCTCTTCTTTTTTTTCTCCCTTCCCCCTGTTGTCCATTATGGGGGGTGGAGTGATCCTCTGTCATTCCTAATGAGAAGGCATTCTCATTCTCTCGTCCTTGTTCCCTTCTGTTCATTCTGTCCAACCGCATACTATTTTCCATTACCTCAACCCGATCCTGCATTCCCTTTGTCAATTCCTTCATTGGTTCCACACTTTCCTGCACAACTCTCTTAAGTCTCTCCTTCGCCTCCTGGAGTTCTTCTCCTCCTATTTCAGTGACATTCACTATTCCCTCATTTATCTGCATCACTGGCATCTGGGTAATCGGATAAAGTGGTGGCAACGTCTCTGGTAACTTTGGATAGAGTGGGGCTGATGGCTTAACCTCCCCTGTCACCTCCTCCCCCTTTTTCTCCTTTTGGATGGGGGATCCCTTTTTAGTAGCATGCTGAAGGTTTGTTTCCACAGCCATGCAAGCCAATGTCGTATTATGTAAATTTGCCCTCCTCTGTTCCTTCGCTTCCTTCTGTTGTTTAAATTTTCTTCTATTCAAGATAGACCCTTGTCCCTTTTTCTCATGTTCCTGTACCTCTTTACCTCATAGGCTTCTCCTAGGTACAAAAGAAGCCTGATTTTTTCTAATTCTAGCGGCACCTTCCCCTGACTCTACATCTCTTTCAATATCTGATCATACCGTTTCATAGCCTTTACTTCCTCTCCCTTTGGTAGTCTTCCCACCAATTGACTCCTTGTTTTTTCCCACTGCTGGTTTACAGATGGAGGAATCCATTCACATCCCCCATACTCTTGACAGTCATCCCCAAATTCTCCTTCCATTTTATGTTCCGACCTTTTCCCTTTCAGACCTCGTATGTAATTTAATGAGTATCTCACCTGGTAGAATTTTGCCACCTGTCAACCTACTTTGAACCTTCACGCTTTCTCGTAAACACAAAAGAAAAACTTTGCCCAATACTAAAACAAATAACCATCATACAATATGTTAACTAATTCTTATTTGGCAAAGGACTTTAACCCTTACCTCTATGTCTCTACCGGGAGACTCTAACCCCTATTCCTCTAGGTGGACTCTAACCCCTGTTTTTCCTGAGGGACTCTAACCCTCACTTTCCTTCCAGGGGACTCTAACCCCCATTTTATCCAGGGGACTCTAACCCCCGGATTCCTTACAGGGGACTCTAACCCCTGTTTTCCTTATGCTTTATTCATTGGCTTCTACTAGGACTTTTGCAGAGTGGTGACAACATGCAATTTTATCAATGCCAATAGCAGAACCGTTTAAACAGGCGTCTGCTTACCTCCTTTTGTTGAGTGGCAACTTGTTGTTATCACCACACCACAATCGATCGTTGTTACATCTCTTTCTCTTCTGTCACTTCTCCGTCTTCATCACGTCGGGGTCACCAAATTGTCGGACTCTGGCTTTACCCTACTCTCAATTTGATCTATGTGTCGCCTGAGTCCAGTATGCTCGTTGAATGAAGTGATAGGAGAAGGTATTCGGTTTCACAATCAGTTTATTACACAGCACAAGAATAAAGCTTAACAGAGCTCTGGTTCAGTCGTTAGTTCATAGGTCACCTGCTCGGTGAGCTATTCCCCAAGACTAACTCTTACCGTCCAGTCTCTTCTGTTTATATAGATCAACATTGTTACACTGACCATGAGTTGGCTTTCTTTGATAGGCTGCTTGCCTAAGATTTATCTTAAGCAATTTCCTGCTCTGCAATTATCTATGGTGTCGAACTCCCATCTTAATCTCCCAGGCCAGAACATTCTGTTGTTTTCATCAACACCTTCTGTGTACCCTTATGACTCCTCATTCCTACACAAGTGGTTTATTTATTTTGTTTTACTCTGACATTCTCCGTCATGGTACTCTTATCACTTATCCTTGCAATACACTTATCTTCCAGTCCCTGGCCTGCTTCAGAATAAATCACTCTTGACTATGGTTCCTCCAACCTCATCCTGTCTAACTTCTCCTATCTGATATCCTGTTACTCCCATGTATGACTTTGATGTTTTCTCTCTGGACTTGTGCTTTAAAGTTAGCAGTTTAGTGTAACCTTGGGGATGAAAATATTTTCTCTCTTTGTATTTGGAGTCAGCAAATTCTACACATACTATAATCAGCCAACTTTTCTACATACTGTGGCTTTTACTTAATTACATTAATATTTCCCATAAACAGTATAGTTGAAGTACATAGTAAATTGCTACATAGTAATGGATTAATGAATACATAATGAATAGTACATAGGCATATTTTCCATGATCACTTAACAGCATTCACTCTATTTTACAAAGGTTGGTCTGTGTCGATTCTAAATGAATATTTCTAAACATTGAAATATAAATGCATCCAAAATGTTTCCTTTCACGTTAGAACTTGAATATTCACTAAAAGGAGAGGATGTGGTAATATTATTCCAGGACACCAGGTGGAGCACTTCAAGATGGAACAGATCTCTTTTCCTTTTCCTGACCTTGGTCCTGGATGGAAAATCTGGCATCATTCCCCCCCACCCCTTCCCAGGAGAGTTTACTGGAAGTTGGTATTGGGTCCACATGCAGGGGAACAAAAGCGCACTGTCATTCTGAGGGACCTTGGACATAAAAAAAACCTCACATTCTTGAGAGTTTACTGGACCATTTTGTTACTCACTTGAGCGATGTGGGCTTTGCAGGCTGACCGAGCATTTAATTGCCTGCCCCTAATTTTTCGAGTGAAGATGGTGGTGAGTGGTCTTCGTGAATACCCATACTCCTTCAGGTGTGTATATATATCCAGAATGCTATAAGGGAAGGAATTCCAGGATTTTCTCCCAGTGACATGGAAGTTGTAAGGGGCCGTGGGCAAATTTTGCTCTTAGCTAAGCTTTGCCTACTTGACAGTAGCCTAAAGGAAATTTTATGCAATATCACTTTTTCAGTTTAATTACATGATGATAAAATAATCTTGAATCTTGAATTTCAGGAGGCGTTCCCCTGATTTTGTTGTCCTTGTGCTTCTAGCTGGGGTTTAAAAGCTGCGTATTGAAGAGTCTGAAATAATGATAATGGTACAAGTTCAAATGCTACCCTGGCTCCTGGGTAGCATTAATTTAATTAATTTAATCTGTCACTGATTGAAAAAGCATCAACAATGGTGACCGTGGCATTGATTCTCGAATGACCTTTCATGGTCTCCTTAAGTCACAGGCTGGCATTGGTGTGACTCCAAATTAACAACAATATGGTTTGATGATTAACTACCCTCTGAAATGGCCCAGTAAACCCACTCATCAATTTGAAACAGTTAATGCATCTGTAATTCACTGGGGCAGATGGGGATGGACAATGAATGCTGAATTTGTGAAGACCATATCTTATGAATGAATAGGTTAATGACTAAGCAGAAACAAAAAATATCATGGAATATTATCATCACCTAACATACAAAAATCTCCAACGTAAACTGGGATCTAGAACAGCAATCTGCAAAATAAAAAAAGAGGCACAAAAGCCCATTCAGTGTTTCTATATGTATCAGTGTGTTTCCCTGTCTGAAGATTAGATTCAACAGTGACTGTCAGTTTTCAGACATCAAATGGGATGATTGTATCTAAAATATAGCAGAACCAGTGACTGAATAAACTGAATTTTAAGCTTAGTTTAGAGAAAAGCAATATATAAAGAAAGCCTCTACTTCCTCAGGAGTTTGCGGAGGAGCTAGTGGAGTTGTTCAAGTGAACCGGTACGGACTTGAAGGGCCGACGTGGCCTGTTTCCGTGCTGTAAACGGTTATATGGTTATATATTATAAAATGTTGGACAATTAAACTGCAAACAGAATGAAATGCAACATTTGAAGTGAAGCACAATAAAGGTGAACAAAGCATTTTAGATATCGTAAAATATCAGTCAAGAGCGTGGAGTTCATAGTAATTCCGTCATGGAAAATTCCATTGGCTGGAGATTCAGCAGAGAGTGAACAGTGCTTTGAGGTATAAAGACAACTCATGTGTCTGGTTCCTGTTGCATTCATATGCTGAGATTGGCCTTATTTCTTAACTAGCCTGAAACATTAGGGGCATTTAAGAGACTTGGACAGGCACATGGATGAAAGAAAAATAGAGGGTTACAAGCAAGGAAGGGCTTGGCATTCTTTTGGAAGGAATATAAATGTCAGCACAACATCGAGGGCTGAAGGGCCTGCATTGTGATGTAATGTTCTATATTCTATGTACTGCAGCACGTGGCTTTTTCCGGTTTCTGTCGGCTGTTGCCGCTCCACAGCTAATCTTCAATGATTGGTCAATGACCTGACAAAATCCAACACCAGGCTTCTTCAATGTAGATCTGAATTTCTTGGAAACCACGAGAAAGATATCATCTACTTGATGACTTTTTCTATTTGGGGGTGGCATGGTTACTGCAGCGGTTAGCACAATGCTGTTACAGCACCAGCGATCGGGACTGGGGTTCGAATCTCGTGCTGTCTTAAAGGAGTTTGTACCTTCTCCCTCTATTTGCATTGGTTTTCCCCCAGGTGTCTGCTTTCAAAATCTTAACGGGTGTCGTAGGTCAATCGGGTGTAAGGGCCTGTTATTATGCTGTATGTATGGATGGCAGAGGTCGACAGCATCGAGTCCACGCTGCTGAAGATCCAGCGCAGGGGTCACGTCTCCAGAATGGAGGACCATCGCCTTCCCAAGATCGTGTTATATGGCGAGCTCTCCACTGGCCACCGTGACAGAGGTGCACCAAAGAAAAGGTACAAGGACTGCCTAAAGAAATCTCTTGGTGCCTGCCACATTGACCACCGCCAGTGGGCTGATATCGCCTCAAACCGTGCATCTTGGCGCCTCACAGTTTGGCGGGCAGCAACCTCCTTTGAAGAAGACCGCAGAGCCCACCTCACTGACAAAAGGCAAAGGAGGAAAAACCCAACACCCAACCCCAACCCACCAATTTTCCCCTGCAGCCGCTGCAACCGTGTCTGCCTGTCCCGCATCGGACTTGTCAGCCACAAACGAGCCTGCAGCTGACGTGGACTTTTACCCCCTCCATAAATCTTCGTCCGCGAAGCCAAGCCAAAGAAGAAAGAAAGAAAGAAGATGGGTGTCTAAATTTGTCTTGATAAATTTGCTGACATTATCAGGAGAATTAGATGCTTGCAGTTTCCCTGTCTGCTCCCCACCTTTGTCTTGCTTTGCACGTCCTGTAAATTAGGGGCATGTCACCTCGTGTCCAGAATTGATATCCTGCGAAATCCTGCCCACTCATGTTTGGCAGTGATGTCTGGCTTTATTTGTCTGAGCACTGTTCTGAATTCTGCACACTCTGTGTAGATGTCAAAGTTCAGATTTAAAGTCTGACTACAGACAGGACATCGCATGCAGCCCTGAGATTTTTTTTCCCTGCAGGCCAGGTAGAATTTCTACTTATTGGTAGTGTAACTATGCACAAGAAAATAGGACATTTGCAAAGAGAGAAATGTAAATAAAGAAATAAATGCAAAAAAAACTGACTGTGAATACAGAAAAAAATATTCAGTAATAAATAATGTGCAAGTAAGAGGTCCTGAAATGAGTCTGATTTAATCTATTGTTTAGGAGTCTGATAGTGGAGGGGCAACAACCTGGTGATGTAAGTCTTGATGGCAGCAGCGAGAACAGGGCATGTCCTGGGTGATATGGATCCTTGATGATTGCTGCTGTTCACTGGTGGCAGTGTTCCACGTAGATTTTCTCTATGGTTGGGAGGGTTTTGCTTGTGATGTATTGCACTGTGTCCACTACCTTTTCAGGGCTTTCCATTCAGAGGCCTTCGTGTCCCATTACCAGGCTGCGATGCAGCCAATCAGCGCACTTTCCACCACGCTAGAGCACTAGAGAAGTTTGCCAAGATTTTTGATGTCACACTGAACTTCTGTAAACTCCTGAGAAAGAATAGGCACTGACATGTTTTATTCATGATGCCATTAGTGTGTGGGGTCCAAGAAAGATCCTTGGTGATAGTGGCTCCCAGGAATTTAAATTTTCTCACCCTCTCCACCTCTGATCCCCCAATGATCTCTGGATCATACACCTCTGGTTTTCCTTTCCTAAAGTCTACAATCAGCTCCTTGGTTTTGGTGACATAGACATTACTCCCTCCTGTAAACTGGCTCATCAGAAGGGGACTAGGAATTCAACCCTGTGGCGCTCTAGTTCTCTCGTGTGGTGGAAAGTGCGCTGATTGTGGAGGAGATGACAGAATTAGAATCAGAATTTATTGTTATGAACAACTCATGAAATTTGGTGTTTTGTGGCAGTGGAAACATTCAGATGATAACCATCTTAAGGCAAAAGAAGTAAAAATAAGGCGATGTTCTAACCAATCTGCACTGGTTGTGGTGAGGAAATCCAGGTTCCTATCACACAGTGGGGACTTGGAGTTTGCTGATCAGGTTTGAGGGAATGATGGTGTTGAAGGCAGAGCTGTGGTTGATGAAGAACATCCAGATGTTTGCATCTTTGCTCTCCAGGTGTTCCAGGGTTTTGTGTAGAGCCAGTGACTTGGCACTTGTCACAGACCTGTTGCATTGGTAGGCAAATTGGAGTGGATCCATGTTGCTGCTCAGACAGGAGCTGACAGGCTTCAACACCAGCCTCTCAAAACACTTCATCACTGTGGATATGAATGGCACTTGTTGGTGATCATTCAGGCAGGTTACCACACTCTTCTTGGGCACCAGTACGTGTCGGAGAAGGATGTTGAAGTTATCTGTGATTACATTGGCCAGTTGGTCAGCACGGGTTTTCAGTACTTGGCTGAGTACTCTGTCCGGACTGAATACTTTCCTTGGATTCACTCCCTTGAAGGCAGCCTGCACATCATTTTTGAATACTGACAGAAGAGGATTACCAGAAACCTGGGGTTCTTCTTTGTTCTAGTGGTCAAATCAGGCAAAGCAGACATTGACTCGTCTGGGAGTAAGCTTTGGTGTCTCATATTGCACTGGATTTGGTTTTGTAGAAGGTTTTTATCATTATTGCTCATTGTTTCTATTCTCATCCGGAATCTCCACTTTGCTCAGCAGGTGTCTTTCCAAAGGTCGTACTTGCTCCTTGTGTAGTGTTCTGGATTTCTGGATTTCAATGCCTGTGATATGGTTCTCTGGCTTCTGGTCAGGGAAAACTCAGAACAATTTGGTGGGCACACCCAAAGTCCATAATGGTCCAGAAGTTGCTGCAGTGGATTCTTCACTGTTGCCTGCACAGCCATTGGTCAGAGACAATGTGGAGGTCAGGTGTATAAGCTCAATTGTTGCCTGCACCCACCCAGAACCCAACAGCAGAGCTCTTCTCTTAACCATCTTCCACCCCCAAAGGAAGGACTTGCATATGTCGGGTCTCTTATTCAATTAATGAGATTAATGGCAAGGAATAAAAGTGAATTGATTCATTAGTTTTCTTCACTTAGTGCTTAATATCCACAATTTTGTGCCCAGGAACCCAAAAGGCTGCAGCAAGTAGAAAACCAAGCCAAGTCCAACACAGATGCTGTTCTCCCATCCACTGAAGACGTGAAGGCATTGCCTCAAGGGGCAGCCAATATGAAAGATCTCCATCACATTGGGCACATTCTCTTCTCAAGGTTACCTTCAGGCAAAGGGTACCAAAGCTTGAAGCCAGAATCTCTAGATTAGTGCAATGCTATTATAGTGACCCAGGTTTGAATTCGACAGTGTCTGTAAGGAGTTTGTACGTTTTTGCCGTGTCTTCGAAGGCCCATATCCCTTCGAAGGCCCATATCCCTTCGAAGGCCCATATCCCTTCGAAAGCCCATATCCCTTCGAAGGCCCATATCCCTATGTTCATTTGCTATCCATGTACTTCTCAAAATATTTTCATTGCCATAATTGTACCCACGTCACCACTTTCACTGGCAGCTCATCACCCTTCGAGTGAAAAAAAATCACCCCATGGGTCCCTTTTAAATGCTTCCCCTCCAGTTTAACCAATTACCTGCAGAGCTGTGGAATGAGGGCAGAATCCACCTATTGCCTCTTACTCTGGTCTGCGCTCCTCCCTCCTCTCCCCCTTCCCACCCCCCACCTTCTTATACAGGTGCCTGCCTGTTTTATTTCTTATTCCAGATGAAGGGTCCAGGCCTGAAAAGTTGGTTACCCTTTACTTCCTGTGGATGCTGTGCGACCTGTTGAGTTTCCCCCAGCATGTTTGTTGTTCTTTTTATCATCCATGTAATAATACATTAAAATATAATGTGCTTGATATACTTTTGTCTACCATCAGGCAAATGAAGAGTCACCATGAACACTGCCTGGTGCTTCTTACAAGGGAAGCAAAGGAGAGTCCCTTCAGATACATTGATTGTCCCTCGATTCACCTCCAGGCCTCCCGCAGCCTCTGTAGCTGCACAGATTTAGTTGAATCCATTGGAAAACCGAGCTCCAGATCCAAACCTCTAATATGATCAGAAGGCGTCAGCGCCTGAGGGACTTTGGGGGACGGTCTTACCCTTTCCACCCTCTCAAATGCCGGCTCTTATACCTGGTTTACATATTGCAGTTACAGATGGGAGTTCTGAATAGGTCAGGCAGCATATGCACAGAGAGAGAGAGAGAGAGAGAGAGAGAGAGAGAGAGAGAGAGAGAGAGAGAGAGAGAGAGAGAGAGAGAGGGAGAGAGTGAGAAAAGAAGAGAGAATAAGAGAGGGGAAGATAAAAAGAAAAAGAGAAAAATGGAGAGAAAGAAAGAAACAGACAGAGAAAGAGAGAAAGTGAAATAGAAAGAGAGAGGGGGAGGTAGAGAAAGAGAGAAAAATGGAGAGAAAAAAAGAAACAGACAGAGAAAGAGAGAAAGTGAAAGAGGGGGAGGTAGAGAAAGAGAGAAAAATGGAGAGAAAGAAAGAAAGACAGAGAAAGAGAGAAAATGAGAAAAGAAAGAATAAAAGAGGGGAAGAGAAAAAGAAAGAGAAAAATGGAGAGAAAGAAAGAAACAGACAGAGAAAGAGAGAAAGTGAAATAGAAAGAGAGAGGGGGAGGTAGAGAAAGAGAGAAAAATGGAGAGAAAAAAAGAAAGGCAGAGAAAGAGAGAAAGTGAAAGAGGGGGAGGTAGAGAAAGAGAGAAAAATGGAGAGAAAGAAAGAAAGAGGCAGAGAAAGAGAGAAAGCGAGAGAGAATAAGAGAGGTAGAGAAAGAGCGAAACAGAGAGGTAGAGAGAAAAAGAAAGGGAGAGAAAAAGAGAGTGGGGGAGTAAGAGAGAAGTAGAGAAAGAGAGTGATTCAATAGTTTAAGGCCAGAGGCCAATGAATTTGAACAAGCGATGATCAACCTGCAACATTAACCCTCTGCACATACATTATCTGATATGTGGAGCATCCTAAAAGTTATCTGGAGATAGACATGAGTGTGAGGTGTAAAGTTTGCATTGGAACATGTGAATTCCAAAATCTGCAGAAGTCAATTCAACTCTTGAACCTGACGGCTATTTAAAGAAAGATTTTATGAACATGTTAATTTTAGGTTATTTGCTGAGGCTACCAGGAAAATTATTGTCTGTGACTGTGGGGATTAAAAATAGTCCCGCAGGCAATGACGTTTATTTCTGGAGAGGCTAAACAAATATATAACTCTGAGGTTCTCGGGCAACAGTCTTGTGACAAAAATAATAATAAATAGGCCAGGAAATGTTGAACTGATGGTTTTTGATCACAAGCAGGGCTCTGAGCTGTGAAACTCTCCTGCTGACCCTCTACACCTCTCCTCGTCCTTTTCACCTTTTAAGCTAGTGTTGTAAACGAGCTGGCTACAGATGCTGCAAAATTGGAGCAACACACAAACTTCTGGAAAAATTCAGCGGTGCAAGTAGCATCCATGGAAGGCAATAGATCGACAACTTTTCAGGCTGAAACCCTTCAGCAGGAAGCTTATATTTTGGCCCAAAAGATTGACTATCTATTGCTTTCTATGGATGCAGCCCATCCCACTGACTTCCTCCAGCATTTAAAAAAAATTAGAGATGCAACACAGTAACAGGCCCTTCTTGCCCTACGAGTCTGTGACACACAATTGCTCCCAAGTGACCAATTATCCTACTAACCCTGTATGATTTTTGAACATGGGAGGAAACCAGAGCACCCGGGGGAAATCCATGTGGTCACGGGATAACATACAAACTCCTTACAGACAGTAGTGGATTCAATGCTGGGTCCCTGGTGCTGTAATAGTGTTGGGCTAACTCTACTGGTTCTTTGCTGAATCTGACATTCTGTTCTTTGCCTTTTATATTTTAAATTATAGTTTCTTACGATAAATCAAGAGACTTTGCAGACTCTCTGTGTGACCCTGTTAATCTCATTACGCCACCCATTTTCATATATCCTATTCTCTCCCAGATGCCTGACATCTCCAGCCACATTCTCCTTCCATACACCACCAGGGATAATTAACACTAGCCAATTAACCTCCTACCCTGTAGAACTCCAGGATATTTGACCCAGGGGTACCTCACAGGGTGAACAAGTGAATTTGACATAAACAGTTCAAGAAAGTAGGGCCAAGCCCAAGTCACTGGAACTGATGGCAGCGGTACCACCTCCAAAAATGATGGAGCTTCCTCGACTTCTCTTTTGGGTATTGTTTTAATATATTTTAGAAATACAGCATGGTAAGACTAAATGTTTTGCTCATAGCAGCTGTTTGAATAAAGTTGTGTGAAACAGCAATGGCATCAACCAGCAATGAAGAGCTGGTTGATGCCGTTCACCATTGGGGTGACTCTCTTAAAGTGTCTCCTTATCTCTCCCTCAGTCAGAGGCTCTATCTGTAAACTTGGGGGAGTTGGTGGGGGGGGGGTGGTTTAATTGTCCATAATGTCATTGTTTATTTTCAGGCGGCTCTCTTGAGGGGGAGGAACCTGCAGATGCAGCGACAGTTAAATGTTTTGAAAGAATGTAACTGAAAATAAAATAAGATGCTTGAAGGTTTATATACCCATGCAAGTGAAGTTTGTTCAGTGCAAGTACAGTCTAGTATTTTTGTCTTTCAACCTGCTTATTCTTAATGCAGGTGTACTAGTTAGGCATTGTAAGAATAAGTCTCAAGTAAGCAGAAAATACATTTATCCAGCATTTAGCAATCCCCTTCGGAGCCAGATACGATGAGATTAACTGTATTATGTTCCTCTGAATATTTGCCTCTACCTCCACTGGAATTCACACCACTTCCTTTTCTTGCTTTTCTGGGATCCTTTCCTTTGGACCTTCTTTTGTGCGGTTTACCCAGGCCACCCCTGGTTTACTACTGATTTCTACTCTTTGCATTCATCATATTGTCCACCACTTTTAGTCTCCTCCTTGGCTTCAGAATCAAAATAGTTCCATAGAATTGAGACTGCCTCTCGAAGAGATCTGGCAAATGGATAGAACTCTGCACACAAATTTGAGATCATGGCAGAACATTCCATTCTAAGATCAAGAATTTTGAACAAGGATGTTATACTTGGATGAAGAACTCCATACAATAGCTTTGAGTGAGTTGTAATTGGCTTGAAGAGTTTATTTGGAAATGTGAGCTATGGAAACAAGATTTCATAATTTGCCATAAATGCTAGAACATTGGTTCGTAGGAGCAAGCCACAAGGAGGATATTTTTGAGTGATAAAACTTTAATGATGATTCTGTAGTTGTTTCTGTCACATGACCAATGTCGTACCTTGTTCGACATTGGTATGCATAATCTGATGCTTGTGCTGGGAATGTAACAACTCAAGAAGGCCAGTTCATGAGCCTGGTGGTGGGAAGGAGCTGGCTAAGCATCAGTAGACAGATGCAGTAATGATGGAATTTCAGTGAAGACATTTTCATACGTACGAGTAGAATTTAGGCTATGCCCTTGAAACTGGGGAAGGAGAATTATTTTTAGACAACTTTGTCGAGAAGCTCCCAGGTAAATCCCAGAAATTAGTTGGAAAGGGTTCCAGTGAGAACAGTAAAAATCTTTTATATTTGATGAATAATTCTAACAATGATGACGAGTTTATTGTCATACACATAAGTACAAGATTCAGATGCACCAAAATTCTTACTTGCTATAAGTAAACAAGTACTTTTTATTTTTGGAATATTCATTTCTGGAAAATAAATGTATACTGGCCAACACACTGGATCCTGACCTTGATTTAATTTTGTAAGCTATGGGTAGCATAAACGCCTATGTTATTTTACTAGCTTCCAGTACCTTGGATCATTGATTCTTGAATCTTTAAAGTTTAAGGTTCAAAGTCCAAAGTTATTGGACTATCATTAAACCTGCCTGTTCTAACTCCTTGGCTAAGATGGTTTTAGCATAACTCTTATTTCTTCAGTCTAGTTGAATCCAAACAAGTGAAAACACAAAATGCTGGAGAAACTCAGCTGGTCAAATAGAGTCCTTTATGCAGCAAAGCTAAAAATATATAACCAATGTTTTGGACTTGAGCCCTTCATCAAGATATGGAAGAATGTCTGCAGGTGTACGAACAAAAAGGCAGGAGATGATAGGTGGAGAAGAGAGGGAAGGGATAGCAGTGATCAGGAGGAGGAGGGATGGCTGGGTGAGTGGGGGGGGGGGTGGGGGAAGAGAGGGAGGGAGAACTGGAAAGGGGAGGGGAAAAAAGGTGATCAATTTAGTAGAAAGCGGAGGTCAATGTTAATGCCATCTGGCTAGAGACAATACATAAGGCCATGGACAGACATGTCCATGGGAGTGTGACTCAGAACTGAAATTGTTGGCTACTAGGAGATCTTAATTACTGTACCAGAGGGACCAGAGGTGGTCAGTGAAGTGATCTCCCAATTTGCAACTGGTCTCTCCGATGTAGAGAAGGCAGCAAAAGGAACACCAGATGTTGTAAATCAGTGAAATCTTACTTCTCTTGAAAGGCCTGTTTGGGACCCCAGATCGTGGTGAGGGAGGAGGTATGGATGCGAGTGTTGCACCTCCTGCAGAAGGTGCTGGAGGTAAAATGGGTGGGGAGAGATGAGTGCACGAGAGAATCGTGGAGGAAGCGGTCCCTATGAAAGGCAGAGAGGGGAGGAGAAGGAAAAATGTGTCTGGTGGTGGGATCCTGTAGTAAGTGCTGGAAATTCTGGCGGATAATATGTTGGATGCAGACACTGGTGGGGAAGTAGGTGAGGATGAGGGGGATTCTATAGTTGTTTCATCTGGGGGCAGAGAGAGGGCCAGGTGAGATAAGTGGGAAATGGAGCCGATGCGGGTGAGGGCTGAGTTGATGGTGGTGGAGTGGAAGCCATGTTTGTGGAAGAAGGCAGACATTTCAAAAGATCTGGACTGGAAGACCTCATCTTGGGAACAGATGCAGTGGAGACAGAGAAATTGAGAGAAGGGGATGGAGTTCTTGTAGGGGACAGGGTGTGAGATCTCCCCCCCCACCCACTCTTTTGTTCTGATGTCTGCCAACATTCACGAAGGGCTCAAGCCTGAAATGTCGGTTCTGTATTTTTACCTTTGGTATGTAAAGGTCACTGTTTGACCACCTGAGTTTCTTCAGAATTTTGTGTTTTTACTTCAACTACGGTGTCTGCAGGTTTTCATTATTTACTACAACGAAAGCGTGCTGTGTGCAAGGCCCAAGCAGCATCCACTGCCATGACAGCACCCATCCACTTGTGTCCAAAATATGGGTGAGCCTTCAGGGCCCAGACTGGCCTCACCAGTCACCTCCAGACCCACGGCCACCAATCTTCCATTTGACTTTGAAGCCATGGTCATATTCGACTTCGAAGAACAAACAACAACAACAACACAACAAACTGAGTCACAAACCCAGTTAATGAAGGGGAAATTTAGGTTGAACTATACATAGGGGCCTTACCAGCAACATCAATATCCTACGAATGATGAAATAAAATGTTCCAACTATTTACTTTGTTTATTCTTTAATTTTCGGGGCCATATTTCCTCATAGGAAGGGAAACAAGCAGTAGTGGCATGGAACATGTAGAGATTAAAGAGGAGGAGGTTCTTGCTGCCTTGCAGTGAATAAAGGTAGATGTGATATTCCCTTGGACCCTGAGGGACACTAGTGTAGAAATTGCAGAGGCCCTGGCAGAAATATTTAAAATGTCCTTTGCCATGGGCGAGGTGCCAGAGGATTGGAAAGTAGCTCCTGTTGTTCCATTGTTTAAAAAAGGCTCCAAGAGTAAGCCAGAAAATTACAGACACTAGGTAGCCATGGAGTGGTTGTAAACTGGATTCCAAATTGGCTAAATGGGAGAAGACAGAGAGTGGTAGTGGATGACTGTTTCTCAGACTGGAGGCCTGTGACTAGTGGTGGGCCTCAGCGATCGGTGCTGGGGCCATTGTTGTTTGTTTATACTATGATCTGGTGATAATGTGGGAAATCGGATCAGCAAATTTGCTGATGACACTATGAATAGAGACGTTGTGGACAGCAAGAAAGGCTTTCAAAGCTTGCAGAGGGATCTGGACCAACTTGAAAAATGGGCCAGAATATGGCAGATGGAATTTAATGCAGACAATTGTGTGGTGTTGCATTTTGGAAGGACAAACCAAGAAAGGACATATATAGTAAATGGTCGGGCACTGAGGAGTGGGGAGGAACAAAGGGATCTGGAAATACAGATGCATAATTCCCTAAAAATGGCATCACAAGTAGACAGGTTTGGAAAGACAGCTTTTGGCATCTTGGCCTTCATAAATCAAAGTACTGAGTACAGGAGTTGGAATGTTGTGGTGAGGTTGTATAAGACATTGATGAGGCCAAATTTGGAATATTGTGTGCAGTTCTGGCCATCTAACTATAGGTTAAGATGTCAGTAAGATTGAAAGAGTGCAGAGAAAATTTACTAGCATTTTGCCAGGTCTTCAGGAGTTGAGTTACAGGGAAAGATTAAATATGTTAGGACTTTATTTCTTGGAGCGTAGAAGAATGAGGGGAGATTTGATAGAGTTTTACAAAAATATGAGGGAAATAGACAGAGTAAATGCAAGTAGGTTCTTTCCGCTTAGATTGGGAGAGATAAATACAAGAGGACATGGTTTTAGGGTGAAATAGGAGAGGTTTGGGGGAACATTAGGGGGAAATTCTTCACTCAAGGAGTGGCTGGAATGTGGAACGAGCTGCCATCTGACGTGGTAAATGCGGGCTCACTCTTAAGTTCTGAGAATAAATTGGATAGATAGATGCATGAGAGTGGTCTGGTTTATGGAATGGGTGCAGGTCAGTGGGATTAGAGGAATGATGTTTTGGCACAGACTAGAAGGGCTGAATGGCCTGTTTTCTGGGCTGTAGTTTTCTATGGTTCTATGGATAGGTCACTAGTTAAATGAACTCCAAGGAATTTGGTGCTCTCCACTCTCTCCACTACAGAATTATTGATGTGTGGTGGAGGGTGGTCATTCCTGTTCCTCCTGAAGTCCACGATAATCTCCTTCGTCTAGTCCATGTTGAGACTCAGGTTGTTCCTCTCACACCCTATCACAAGATTTCCCACCTCTTCTCTGTAGGGCGACTCATCGTTGTTGCTGATGAGGCCGACGACTCTTGTGTCACCTGAAAACTTGCTGACTCTGTTGGAGCTGGATCTAACAATGTAGTCATGGGTCAGTAGCGTGAACAGGAGCGGCCTGAGGACACAGCACTGAGGTGGGACAGTGCTTGTCGCGATGGTGCTCGTGGTTCTGCTACTGACTTGGATCGTCTGTGCTCGTTTCGTTAGAAAGTCCAGAGTCCAGTTGCCGAGAAGGGTGCTGAGTACCAGTGAGGACACCTTCTCCACCAGCAGTCTTGTGCCACACTGAGGGAATACTGCACAAAAGGCCTCTGTTCTTCTTGAAGAAATGATGTGCTCCCTGGTGTTTTGACAATTACTCCTCCAATCCACATCAAAGAAAACCAGATCATGTCATCATTATGCAGCAGGTGCCACAAATGGCTGTGGAGACCAAGTCATTGAATCAATTTAAAGAAGAGGTTGATCAATTCTTCATGGTAAGGTAGCAAAAATTACACATAAAAGACAAGAGAGTGGGATTAGGAGGAAAAATACATCAGCCATGATTCAAATGACCAAATGTCCTAATTCTGTCTTATGTTTCCAACATTTGCAAAACAACTTAAATTCAACAGAACTTCATTGTCTCTCAAGTGGGTTGGGACACGTCTTAAAATAACCATAAAAGGTATTACATAAAACAAGTTTTTCTTCATCGAAACACTGCATGCAATAGAATTATTAAGATGGACCCTGAGAAACTTTTTAAGCTTCCCCGATCTTTTATTGCAAAGTCAATGGTTCAGGATGGTACTGGCTGGGCTATTCTCAGTGCCATATAGTAATGGGAGACAGTGCCCTTGGCTATAGGATTTTAGCATTAATAACTCCTACTGGTTATAATGCATTTGGTTGATAAATGAAAAGAAGATCACTTTGAATTGCAATGCTACACATGGCCATATGAAGTGATGTAGGTTAACTGAAGAATGACCACGTTTGTGAGAGAGAACTGATCTGTCTACAAACAGTGATCCTTCTTATCTCAGGTGACTGGGCTCACCCTTGAAGAGTCAAAGTTAAAGTGAATATTCTTGGAGACATGAATATTTGAAAATCTTTGCCAATTGGGTTGTGGGTGTTGAAGACTGAGATTAATAGATTGTTAAGAATAGTGCTGTTACAGCACCAGCGATTGGGAACGGGGATCGAATCCCGCGCTGTCTGTTAGGAGTTTGTACGTTTCCCCCATGTCTACATGGGTTTCCTCTGGGTTCTCCGGTTTCCTCCCATCCTTCAAAATGTACAGGGTTGTAGGTCAATGAGTGTAATTGGGCCACATGGGCCCAAGTTGAAACGGCCTGTTACCATGCAGTTTATCTGAATTTTTTATAAAAATAATTTAAAATTAAGAAAATGTATTGGGAGGTTCAAGGAAATTTGGGGATATGATAACTGGCTGGAATGCTCTTATTGAATGAAAGAGTGGGCTTGGTGGGAGTGGCCCCCTCTTCCTATCTCTGAAGCAGTCTATTTGGGCTTATCCTGCACCAACACTTGGTGAGATGAGATTTATTTTAGACCTTGAAAATATTAATTCTGATCCTGCGCATTGCCTGGGAAAAAGTCTATTGGTGAAAATAGAAGACTTAAACAAATGAACAGCAAGAATAAACCAATCCATAAATGTTCATATAAAGCTTTTCAAATTCACCATGACATTGGGAATTGAAATGATGGATGTGGAATATTAATCTGTATCCACAGAACGTAAACATGAACAGTATTTGGAGCACATGCTTTATGTCTATTCCACTGTAGTTGGACATTGAATAACAAGTCCAGATCGAACTTCATTTCCCCTGAACTCATTAATAATATCAATGATAAAGAGAGGGGAAAAGAGCAAAAAGAATAAGATCACATGTAAAAGAACGGTTTGCTCCTCTGTCAAGCTACAATGCATTACTAAAACCGAAAACCATCCGAGGAAACAGGGCAACGTAACTACTGTACATGATTAGAGAATATAATGTCCCCTTTTGCTTTCCACCCTCTGCTGAAGGTTTTTGACTTTTTTTGGTTCCTCAGCTACTCTTTGGCCTCCGGTACCTTATCTCTGGTGGCAATGCTTCATGGACGAAGCCAGACGGTAAGAATGACATTTCGACATTTTAACCAGGACCAATAATGAGTTCATTGGAGAATCCCCACGTCAGTAAATGGTTGTATCAGTATCACATATACTGCTTCCAAATTTCAATGCACTGAAGTCAATCGAGCAAATTTCAGAGGGAGGGTGCCATACCCTGGTGCAACTATTTAGCAGGTCTAGGAAGAATTCCTTGGCTATTTATCTCCAGGCCCCATGCTCATTGACAAACAGTGGCTCCCAACTTTACAAAAGGCAGATTTTTAACCTGCAGATCTGCGGTTCCTGATCAGATTACAGCCCTGACCTCCCTCTTTCTGTGATTGCCTTAAACTAATAACCCCAACATTTTGGTTTTCTGAGAAATGGTTTATCAGCAAACAGTAAAATGATCGGAATTATTGTCTTGTTACCAGTGACAACGAATGGAGCGAATGGCTAATGTTTATCACAAAACACAGCATTTCTGAACTAAACAATTGGCTGTGACTTGGAAAATCCAAAGGGCCAAAAAAGGCAGAGAAATATAAATTCTATCTTTGACTCATTATAGTGTGAGACATTATAAGGCCTAGAATTAAATACAAAAATTTGCAGGCACAATGAAAGAAATAAAAACAAGTGCTAGACAAACTCAGCAGGTGAAACAGTGCCCTTTATATAGAAAAGATACATCACCGATGTTTCAGGCTTGAGCCCTTTGTCAAGATAGGAACAAAATGTAGGCAGGAAGCTGAACAAAATGGTGGGGGGAGGTGGGCAAGGGGAGAAGCATGGTCCCACAGGCAGGAGGTGATAGATGGATAAAGGAGGGAGGGGACACCAAAAAAAAGGGTGGGGCTGTGGCTCTGTGAATGGAGAGGAAAGGAGGTGGGAGATGGAGGAAAGAAGACAGAGGGATGAGGAAGTGAGGGAGAATGGGGAATGGACAAGCAGAAACTGGAGAAGTCGATGCCGTCTGGTTGGAAAGTGCCCAGACAGAAATTCCCAGGTGATTTTTGAATATTAGATCAGGTTTGAGAACTCAATTCATCTATTTACTGCTATCAAAGACCAGTGACATGGAGGGCATTAAGTCATATAGGAGTCAAACAGTCCAGTAGTCATTGCTCTCACTTATACATGAAGAATGACTTCTCAAGCAAACAATGCCTCCTTGCTCCATTTCTGACACAGTCATGACCCAAGGACAGAATGTTCTTGACAACTTTGATTTACAACATACTGTAGAAACTTACATCTCTGAAGCAAGGCATTTGGCTGTTGTGTCTCTGTGAAAAAAAGCTTCAGATTTAATCCAATTGCTTCACAGTGAACTGCAATATCCCAAAGACAACTGTGAGAAATGACCACTGAAAGCTGCTGTAATAGAACTACAACACAGAAACAGGCCCCTTCGGCCCTTCTAGTCTGTGCTGAACCATTTTTTTGGCCTAGTCCCACTGACCTGCACCAAGTGCATAGCCCTCCATCCCTCTCCCATCCATGTACCTTTCCAAATTCTTTTTAAATGTTAAAAGTGAACCCACAATCACCACCTCAGCTGGCAGCTCATTCTCTCGAGTTGATTCCTCAATATATTGATTCAGAAAACTTCTCTGAACACATTTGACAAACTCCAAGCCATTCAGCTCTTTTAGAGTATGGGAGTCCCAGTCAATATGTGGAAAGTTAAAATCCTCTACTATTACAACCTTATGTTTCCTGTAGCTCTCCACTATCTCTCTACAGATTTGCTCCTCCAATTCTCGCTGACTATTGGGGGGGGGGGGTCCCTATAATACAACCCCATTCCTCAGCTCTACCCAAATAGGCTCAGAAGATGAGCCCTGCCTGAGCACAGCTGTGATGCTTTCCCTTACAAGCAATCCCACTCATTCACCAGCCCCCCAGTTCTATCATGTCTAAAGCCACGGAAGCCCAGAACATTGATCTGGCAGTCCTGCCCCTCCTACAACAAAGTTTCACTAATGGTCACAAATGTCATAATTTCACATGCCAATCCACACTCTAAATTAATCTGCCTTCCTACAAAACTCCTTGCATTGAAATAAACTGGTGGTCCTCAATCTTTTTCTTCCCACTCACATCCCACTTTAAGTAATCCCTAAGCCATCGGTGCTCTGTGATTAGTAAGGGATTGCTTAAGGTGGGTTGTGAGTGGGATGAAAAGTTTCAAAACCACTGTTTTAATCATCCCTCATTGACTCATTAAGTGCACGGTTTCATAACTCCAATGGGGCAATGACAATTTTTCTCAAGCAAAATATTTCAGTAACAATTGGGTCAAGAGCAGTGATTTTCAACCTTCACACTCACATCCCACTTTAACCAATCCCTTACTAATCACAGAGCATAGGGATTACTTAAAGTGGGATGTGAGTGGACCAAAAAAGGTTGTGAACCACTGAAATAAGTGCACTTTTGAAACTTTCCACCACGTACAACTTGTTGACTTCTAAAGGTGCATGTAATTTTCACATCATCTTTTCCCTCTTCTGGCCCTCTGGTTCTCATCCCCTTGCAAATCTAGTTTAAACCCACCGGAGCAACACTAGCAAACTTTCTTGCAAGGATATTAGTCCCCTTTTAGTTCAGATGCAATCTGTTCTGTCGGAACACGTCTCACTTTCCCTGGAAGAGCCCAATTATCTAGAAACCTGAAGCCCTCTCTCCTGCACCAAGTCTTTATCCACGTGTTAAGCTGCATTATCCTCCTATTTCTAACCTCACTAATGTGTGGGCACGGGTAACAATCCTGAGATCTCAACCCTGGAGGTCCTGTCCTTCAACCTAGCACCCAACTCCCTGAACTTTCCTTGCAGGAACTCCTCACCCTTCCTACCCTTGTCATTGGGATAGGAAAATCTTGAATGTGGAACATCTCGATCTATTGCTATATTTTTAACTGAGAACATTATATGTTCCCACTGAAGCCACGGTCCACATGAATAGAAAGTTAAATTATGAAATTAGAATGCAGAGATTGACCCTCCTGAGTTCAAATCCCATATCAGGGATAAGGAACTTAAATTTAACTGCTTGAATGTTGAACATGTCTCATTACAACTAATCTGTTCAAAAGTTTTGCTTCCTAAAAAAAAAATGGGGAATATTAAGGAGCCAACAGCAGTTTTCTTTAAAATCCTGCAAGCACAGGGTCTGAGCCCAAGATGCCTCTGATCAGCAGGTAGCACTGGATCTCCCAGTGGCCACCCATTACAAATCCCCATCCCATTCCCTTACTGACGTGTCTGTCCATGAAATTCATGCACTACCAGACTGAGATCACCTGCAAAATGGAGGAACAGCAGCTCGCCTTCTGTTTGGGCACCCTCCAACTGGATGGAATTCACATCGACTTCTCCGATTTCCATTAAAACCACACCACCCCACACTCCCCATCTTCAGCCCTCTCTCTCCCACTCTCTCTCTTCCCTCTGTCTCCTTTCACAGAGCCAAAATCAATTCTCACCTTTCCTCTTATCCTATCTAATGAACACCTTTTGTTTGCTGGTTTGGACTCCTCCCCTTTGCATTCTTTCACCTTCCTCTCTCAGACTTTATTGAGATGCCTGCCTGCTTTTGATTATACCTTGAAAATATGGCTCAGGGCCGAAACGATGGCTAATTATTTTTACCTCCTATGGACTCTATGAGATCGGCTGAGTTCCTCCAGCATTTCTGTGTATTTTTACTTCATATGTGTGTAAAGCAAGTCTTTCAACATTTATAACAAACACCATCATGTTTACACACTTTCCAGATTAGTGCATTTATCTGTAACCATTCTGTGAACACACCCAAAGGTACTTTTTTAAATTTGAGGGGTTAAAAATCGTTATTACATTGCTTTCATTTCCCTGAAATCACTGAAAGACCAGCTCCAGAACTGGGCTCTGGTTCAAAACCACATGGGTGGTCTGTTTATCAAGAATTCAACCGCAGTGATGGCAGTGCAGGATAACCACCCGTTCTCAATACACTCCTGTGAAGTAATTACAGGCTGATCCCACCACAAGATATTCCTCAAAATTATTTGAGGTTTTGAGCTCAAAGCAGAAATAAACATATATACTTTTTACAAACATATACTTGAGTCGAACTGCTTTAGCTAAAATAAAATCTTAAAAAGATTTAAAAAACGTTGGTACAGTACAACTCCGATTATCTGAAATAGTCGGGACTGGGCCCATTTTGGATAAATGTTTTTTTTGGAGAATTGGTCATTTTTTTAAAAACAGCCCAGTAGCAACAGCAAATCACTTGAAACAGTGTCTAAACAATCACAAACAACAAGGGAAAGCTTTTAAAACATTAAAATGATGTTTAATTATCACCAAAAAAAATGCTGGCCACTGCTGATCACCGACACCTCCCCACCGAGGCCCCTTGCTCGTTCCAGGAGCCTGAGGGTCACACTCCTACCCGGGAACGAGGTCCCCGCTGCTGCTAGGAGCCCGAAGTCTGCTTCTGCCAGCACTGGGAACCAAATGTCCCCAGTCAATTCGGCACTGAAAAACTTTCAGATACCGAGGATTTCAGAGCATCCGATTTCGGATAATTGGGGTTGTACTATATATGCATGTGTGTGTGTTTAATCATAATATGTGTTTGATTCTATGAGAAGCGCAGACCTTCAGAAATGCACCATTCTCTAAACCTGTTGTATAATCTGTGATTTGAAAGAATACTACAGGTTGTACTTCTTTAAATCGGGGACATTGGCCATAGTCAGACCATAGAAAATGCCATAAAATAGAAATTGATCCCTAAGGGAACCCCCTATGTAAACATATCAAAGGTAGAACAAAGCTTAAAAAAGGAAATAATACTGTGGGGCAGCACGGTTGGTGTAGCGGTTAGTGCAATGTCTTTACAGCGCCAGCGATCAGGACCGAGATTGGAGTTGTGCGCTGTCTGTAACGAGTTTGCCCTAACGGCGCCAGATTCAAATGTGTCGGACCATGGGAGTTGCTGGGCCACAGACTGCTGGATAAGAGAGGTACAACCTACACACCATAATAAAATGGCCACACCTGAACACAGCAATGATTCAAATTAGCAACGTTACTCACCAATGAGAAACAGAAGTACGTGCAGAACATTTTGGAAACTCGTGGTGGATCCACAGGGACCTGAGACTTTCCATGGGGTGAAGGTTTTTTTTTGTACTGACTTAAAAAATGACATGGTAAGAAAGATATTAAATCTGCACTTTCAGAAATATTGTATAAATATTAGTGTACAAATGCTTCACATATTTTCTCTCTGCCATTTGAGCATATTTATAAAACTATTTAAAATAAATAGATTAGAACCTCACTTAAAATAGCATGTGAATATAACATGCACGTGTGCACAAATTGAATTTTCCAAGAATAATATAAAAACAGCAATGAAAACATTCTACAGGTCAGGTCTCATCTGTGGACGGAGGAATAGAGTTGATGTTTCAGGATTTTGACACTTCAGCAGAACTGGGAAAGAGAGGACGTCCTTTCTCAATTGCAGAGAGTGGATGTGACGTATAGAGAAGACAAAGGACTAATTCTGATGGGAATAGTCAATAGGTGCAGGAGTAGGCCCTTCGGCCCTTCGAGCCAGCACTGCCATTCACTGTGGTCATGGCTGATCATCTGTTCCTGCCTTCTCCCCATATCCTTTGACTCCATTATCTTTAAGAGCTCTAACTCTTTCTTGAAAGCATCCAGAGAATTGGCCTCCACTGCCTTCTGAGGCAGAGCATTCCACAGATCCACAACTCTTTGGGTCAAAAAGGTTTTCCTCAACTCCATTCTAAATGGCCTACCCCTTATTCTTAGACTGTGGCCTCTGGTTCTGGACTCCCCCAACATCAGGAACATGTTTCCTGCCTCTGGTGTGTCCAATCCCTTAATAATCTTATATGTTTCAATCAGATCCTCTCCCCTCCTTCTAAATTTCAGTGGATACAAGCCTAGTCACTCCATTGTTTCAACATATGACAGTCCCAGTATCCCGTTAATTAACCTTGTGAACCTACGCTGTATTCCTTCAATAGCAAGAATGTCCCTCAAACTTGGAGACCAAAACTGCACACAGTACTCCAGGTGTGGTCTCACCAGGGCCCTGAACAACTGCAGAAGGTCCTCTTTGCTTATATACTCAATTCTCTTTGTTATAAAGGCCAACATACCATTAGCTTTCTTCACTGCCTGCTGTACCTACTTTCAGCAACTGATGAACAAGAACACAAAGATCTCGATGTATTTCCCCTTTTCCTAACTTGACACCATTCAGATAGTAATCTGCCTTCCTGTTCTTGCCACCAAAGTGAGTAACCTCACATTTATCCACATTAAACTGCATCTGCCATGCATCTGCCCACTCACCCAACTTGTCCAAGTCACCCTGAATTCTCATAACATCCTCCTTACCTTCCACACTGCCACCCAGCTTTATGTCATCTGCTAATGTTACTTTGTTACGTAATGTTACGGAAGGCCCTTGCTGAAGGTGGAGTTATCTGGTCGATAATGTTATCTTTTATGCCCTTTGTTCATTTTCTTTCTCTGACAGAGGGCAGAATCGGGGAGAATCTTGAGTTTCATGGATTCTCAGTGTCATACAATATGGAAATGAGCCATTTGGTTCACCAAAACCATGCCAACTCATTTCAAGGTTCAATGTTCAAGGTTCAATTTATTGTCATGTAATAAAAATATTGTCATATTACACAAAATTACTGCTGTGAGGCTGACAGATTTGCCATCAGCAGAAGTTGCCTGAAGTGTCTCTTACAGTCAGCGAAAGAGAAGCAGAAGAGGGATACACCCAGGGACACCGACACTAATCCTATTAAAAAGCACATTTATTCTCCCCATTTCGCCCCCAAATCTCTCCCCTCCCCAGATGCTTCCACTCACCCACACACCAGGGCCAGTTAATCAACCCACAAACCTTTGAGATGTGGGAAGAAACTGGAGTGCCCAAATGAAACCCCTGCCACCTGAAAGACAATGTACAGACTTCACACAGACAGCACTGGAGGCAGGGATTGAATTGGGCTGAGAGAACTGTGAAGTAGCAACTCTGCTATTGATGCCTCTCTGCAGCTCCCCATAAACGGAGCTTCCTTATGCACCTGAAAGTTTCACACACGGCTGTGGCTCCTAATACCCTTCAATGGGCAGGTGTTACAGCCCCAGTCTGAAACTGATACACTGGATCCTCAAATTTTCATCCAAATTGCTTTTATGTCATCAGAATCTTGATAAGTTTGAATCAGAAAGTCAGTGGGAACTCCCAGGGCCAGCTTAATCAAAAGATCAGAGGAATATTTCCAAGTAAACTTTAAATTTTCCGACTTCTCATCTTTATTTGCCATACATGGGAAATGTAGGCTTGGCCAGTCTCCAGCATGCAGCTGACTACACAAACACACCCATCTTCTTAACTCTGCATCCTTCCCTTCTGTAAACCAGACCATTCCAGATTGTCCAACTCATACTCCTTATCATCATCTGGTCTGTCAGTTTAAGAAGGAGATTGTACTTGTAAAAGCCATGCATTGCATCAAGTGGGCTTCCTACTGATGGCCCAGTTAGTGGATGCAGCCCAAGCAAAACCGTCCCCACCATCGAGAACGACTACAGGGAACGCCAGCGTTGGAGAGCAGCAGCAATTATTCTGGGTCCACACCACCCAGCCCACACTCTGTTCTCACTGCTGCCATCAGGAAAGAGGTATCGGTGCCACAAGACTCGCACCACCAGGTTCAGGAACAGCTGCTCCCCCTCCACCATCAGACTCCTCAATCAGGGACTCGTTTATGGACTCTCACTTGTGCACTTTATTGTTTCCTTTTGTTTTTCTCCCGGAATTGCACAGTCTGTTTACATTTCTTTATTTGTTTACATGTGTATGTTGAGTACAGTTTTTTTTCACACTACCAATAAGAAGTCATTCTGCCTGGCCCGTAGGTAAAGAATCTCAGGGTTGTATGTGATGTCATGTACATACTCTGACAATAAATCAGAAATTAGGCCGCTTTCCCAATCTAATGTTAAACATCCCGACTGGATGTCACAATTAATGGCAATGCTCCCACCCTCAGCATTAACATTCCTTGTGCAGATGAACGTGTTGTGAAAACAAACCAGCAAGTAGGTGTAGGTCTTTCACTGGCACTCGAACAAATCAGTGAAGGTGGATTGTTAGGTGCGGAGCTCGTTGCTAGCAGGAATGTGAGCAGGAACGAAGCAGCAGATCAAATGAACTGAATGTGAGATGCAAAGTCCCCCCATATAAACCAAATCTTCAGTGAACCAGGGATCAGTGCTGAAATGGATCATGGGAAATATAACTCACTCTTCAGCACTTCCTGACTCAGAGAGTATTAAAAATGAACCCAGTGATAGCATGCATCAAGATAACTTGGAGATAAATAAAACTGATTAATTTTCTTCACAATAACCGTTGTAAACACATTCACCGATATCTACTATAGCAATGAAACATTAAGAGTTAATAGTGTTTCTCAGAACTTTGAATCCATGTATGTTGTGAGCAATGACTTCATAGTTAACAGATTCTAATCTCATTCCAACTTTTATTATATTTTATTGGTGAATAATATTCCAGTTCTGATTTCCCACCTTAGTGTCCAGACACTGAATAAACACTGAGGCTTAAATAGTTCAGATTTGGGAAAAGATTCAAAATACTTCTGAAAGAATAAGGTTCTGTGTATTCTTGGTGTGTGGCCAAACAAAACAAAATTAACCGTTTCTGTTTATAGGCCCAGCAACAAAATGCTGACTAACACAAATATCACGATCACCTAGAATGCACCATCTTAAATGCAATGTCCTTGAAAAGCCAGTGATTTTCCAATTATGAGGTCACTCTCATTCACATCATATCTGATTGGAATAAAGGGGATTCATAAAACCGAATCAACTTATTTGTTTAAAAGGCTGGCAAGAATAATTTCCATTTTCCCTAACTTTAGTTCCCATTGGAAATGTTGGAGACACAGTTTGGGTGTTATTACCATAAAATTGAAGCTTGAGAATGATCCTTGAGTTTATCAACTCTGTCGTCACCCCTATCCTGTAGGGAATAATTGTTGGATGATTGTCAGAGATGCTGCCCATTAGATGACTTTAAGTTATGGAGTCAAAGAGAGATATAAAGTGAAAGCAGTCCCTCTGGCTCAGTGGGTCTATGGTAACCACCAAGAACCTATTTACATCCTTCTTCATTCATCCAATTTTTATTCTCAAACTCCTCCCAGATTCTACCATTCACTGTCACACAAGAGGCAACTCACCACAGTGTCCAATTAACCAACCAACTTGCACCTCTTTAGGATGCAGGAGGAAACCCTGTCTTTATTCAAGAACCAAGCCTTTTTATAGCAGGGTTTGCTCAAGACCAAATGGGCTCATTACCCCCTGAGAGCTTGTCACTAATGTGGATGAAGAACAGGGAGTTTAATATGTAGAAAGCAGGAGGGTTTAGTTAATTTAGTTAATTTGTGTGCATAAATAGAGACAAACTGTCACCTCATCATGTTAAAAATAGACAGATATATTAATCTAACTGGTCACTGCTTTAATGAACTAAACACTGAGACATTTTCAGTCATTTGCTTGATAGGCAGGTACCTGGAATTATTAAGGACCATGTATCCTACCACATGCCTGTAGACTGATTGACAGTTCTGCAGTGAGATGAACACTGCATTACTCTAATTGAAGAGTGTTTGGGGAGATGAGATACTAATTATACACAGAGTTACTTTGGATTTTAGAATTAAATAAAGCAAAATGTGCAGATTTGAGAGCATTCCAGATTTGAAATGTTATTTTCATTAATTGAGCCACCTACATTTAAATAGTTTCTACCACATGATAATTATTTTTATGTCAATAGACAACTTTTAAAATTGAAACCATTAAACAGGATTTTATTTTATGCAAAGCATGAATTTCAGGATCTTCATACAATCTCTGCCTGGTACTGCAATATGCAGCTCATGAATCAATGAGCATTTTCAGCTTTCTTTCAATAGAGTCTGTGTCATTACCTGAAGAGGAAAGATTTGCAGGGTTGCAGGGAGAGCGGTGGGTTGCTAAGTCAAGTCAAGTTTATTGTCATCTGATTGTACAGGTACCACTTGATGAAAGAGAGTCCTCTGGTCCTCGGTGCAAAACAAGCAGACACACAACCCAACATAACACACCCACAGTCAAACAATACATATGCAGGACAAGGATTCATATGTGCAAATAAATAAATAGGTTTTGTTTTCACAAATGAGGGTATTGGATGGTCAGTGTGAACAGTTCCTTTGGAAGTTCAGCACTCTCTCTGCTCATGGGAAGAAGCTGTTTCTCAGGCTGGGGGTGCTGGCTCTGATCCTCCTGGATCTGTTTCCCGATGGGAGCAGGGGTGTGGGGTGGAAGGGCCCCTCAATGATTTTCCGCGCCCTCTTCAGACAACGATCTTGGTAGCTCACATTGATGGGGGGGTGGGAGGACACAATAGGTGACTTTCTCATTCAAAGAGCTGCAGCAAGCAAGATGGAAGCATCTATCCTTCCATAATGTAATAATCCATTTCAAGTTTGTGATGCAGTAGGAATAAAAATAAAAGTTGAGTTGCAGATGACGGCAAGTTGTGGGTTATGGCTTAACCCCAGCACAATGAACTAGGCAGTGCTGGGAAGACCATTCTCTCTGGAGGTGTGGAGGTCACCACAGGTTTCATTGGCGTAATTACGAATTTTGTCAAAGAATTTATCAGTCACAACCCTTTTCCATGGATGTGAGTCCCTGGTGATTTCACAGTAGAGATTTGGGAGGACCCCAATGGCATAAAGTGTCCTGAACTAGCAATAGTAGCTATTGTGGTCGTCAAGATGCCTCATTATTGTAAGATTCTCTTCAGATTAGACCTCAACGACCATTGACTGCTAAAACTAAATAAAAAGCTGCAGATATTAAGAATTGGGTGCAACGTCATTGACCTGAAATAGTGACTCTATTTCTCTTTCCCAAAAATTGCATGACCTGATATATATTTCTGCCAGTTGTGAACCTTTAATGTCACATGGAAATGTGTCCACTTGGCAGAGGACTTTGCCTATTGCCAACCTTGGGCAAAATCTTAATGTTCTTGAGATATATATTAGGGAAGCTTACCTAAAATACAAACAAAATTGTTTTCTTCCCTCTGGAATGGGCGATGTGTTTAGCCTAATCTGCCAGGCAAGTCCTTCCTACTCTGCATTCTGCATTTCCCATATTCATTGCTCTATGGATTTTTGTCTATGTTGCACTCTATAACTATCCCCACTCACTCATTGAACAGATACCCTTGTATGCAGTTATTCCCTATGGATGGGGCAAAGAGGATTTGAAAATAAAAATAAAGACTGGGCCTTGGTGTGTCCACGTGTAGAATGCAGTGTTCAGGTTCAGTTCCCATTACTTTTGTGGAGAGGGACAGTAAAACAAAGATTCACTACTTGATTCACCAGATTTGTCCTACTTGAGAGTGTAGGCAATCTGAGCCTACGTTCTCCTGAGGTCAGAAGGAGAATGGTTAGGAGCAGGGGTGACATTTGGGGAGCTTAAAGACAGGATAACTGGTCGGCCATACAGAAATAAGATGAGAAGAAATTTCTGCACCCAGGATGGCACGGCTAGTGTAGCGGTTAGCGCAATGCTGTTACAGCGCCAGCGATCAGGACTGGGATTCAAATCTTGCGCTGTCTATAAGGAGTTCACACATTCTCCCTGTGTCTGTATGGGTCTTCCCCAAAGGCTCTGATTTCCTCCCACCGTTCAAAACACACTGAGGTTGTAGGTCATTTGAGCAGAATGGGCTCGTGGGCCGAAAGGGTCTGAAACCATGCTGTATTTCTAAATTTAAATATAAATTTACTTTTTCATTTCCCAGATATGTCTTAACCTGAGAATGTAGGCAGTCTGAGGTCAGGTGAATGGTTAGGAGCAGGCATTACAGTTTCCCTCGCTGGGGAACTTAAAAATGAGGATTATATTTTAAAATTTCTGCACCCAGAAGGTAATGAATCTTTTGGAATTTTCTAGTGAAGAAAGCTGTGAAATTTCAGCTTATCCTATGGTCAACTTAGTTTTATCATAGACATTCCCCTTCCCCACACTTACTGCAGCTTAACAAGCTTCTTTTTTGTTGTTCCCAGTTCTGAATGAAGGGTCTTCAGCCTGTTTCTCCTTTCACAAATGTGGCCATAACCCGCAGAGTATTACTAATATTTTCCATTTTCATTTTAGATTCCAAGCACATGTATTTTTTTCTTTTAATTGTAAGATTTTGCCCAGATGTGGTCTCCCGCAAGTAGGAAGTCTTTGCTGATCCCCTTCCTTCCTCCTGCAGAGATTCAGGTTGCCGGTGCTGCTGGAGATCTGTACCTTGGTAGTAAAGTACAGGAGGGTACGATGTTGTCATTCCGAGCTCTAGACCTCCAAAGTGTGTAAGGTAACCTCTTACAGACAAAGAGCAACTGTGAAGACTTCATACTTGTTGACATGTGTGCTAGCCATTGAGTCAGCACTTTCATTGCTGCCATGTTCTCTGCTCATTTTCATTGGCAACTTCCAGGAAGCATAGGAATTTCATGGAGGTAAAGATACACTCCAAAGATCACACTTATGTTGCTGCAACAGAGTATTTAACACACATGAATTGACAATGATGTCTCAGGAGATGATCACTTGCATTTAAATGGGGGAACCAATGGAATGGAACTTTCTGGTCCAACTTGTATTTTCATAAACTTCACCCTCTCAAAACTATCCACAATAAACTACCTTGCACTTGCAGTTCAAATAGGGTGAAGACCAGTCCTTTGACTCTGGATGAAGTCACATTGTGATTCTGGGAGGAATTCTTTGGCTTCTGGAAGGTAGCTGCTGAAGAAGATCTGGGTGATGACTTTCTCCAAGGCAGATATCAGGAATGTTCCTCTGAAGTTATTTCCTTTCTTTATGTAACCATTCTAAATGCCAAGTAGTTGACTGTCTTGTTGTATCAATGATTCTGATCTCTTGATTGAGGAAATTGAATCTTTTATTTCTAATCTGGAGATCTGACCTACAACCTTCATTCCAATAACTTTCTTGGCTCAAATGTATTGTTCTGGAAAGTTATTTTTAAAAACTAGTTTTAATGCAAATATATCATACAAACAAACTTTCTGTCCTTTCCAGAGAAAAGGTTGAACAAATAAAATGCTCATTTCATTAAAATTTGGTCGTGCTAAGACATGGATTCAATTTTTTTACACACAAGGAAAAATAAAATATTTCACTTGGAGACACAACCCCAAGTTTTGCTACATTGTCCATTGGAAATATGTACATGACAATAAACCTTCATATCATATCACATTTGGAAATAACTTATTTCAACAGGGTTATAAGAGAATACAAGGGGGACTGTTATGATTAAAATGAAAATGAAGTCATTTAAGCTGTCTGAAAGTCAGGAAGATAGAGAACTCTAAAGAGAAGGCAAGGAGTAAGAATGTTTTTTTTAACTGTAATGGGTCAAATGTCCTTCTATGTTGTAAATGATTATCCTTTGAATGAGGTCAGATGCATCAGCTGAACTGGTGCTTATTTGGAGTCTCAGAACTGAACCTGGTGTTGTTTGCATGGATCAGTTATACAAATAGTTAGCTGAAGTATCAGCAGAAGGATCTTGTAGTGTGAGCAAGGCTGAGATCTGTCGAAAAATAAATGAATGTACTTAGCAATGCCCTAAGGTTTGATATTTTTGGATAGAAGTGGGTAACTTTTTGGAAAAAAATTATGGGGGTCAAATTCCCACAGGATCCAATGTTAATTTTATTGGGTAATATTAAGGTAAATTAAAATTAAATATATATCAAATTGAAATTGTGTGAACTGCTTCAAGGAAATGTATAACAATATCATGGAAGTCAGAAATAGATTTATGTATGGAAAGATGGCGCACAGAACTTTGTAGTTGTATACCATTAGAGAAGATTACCAATAGTCTGCAAGATAAATATCATCTGTTTTGGAAAATATGAAGCCCTTATTTACAAAATGGTCTCTGAATGGCTCCACTTCTTGGTAACCCTCCTCCTAGATGTGATACTGTCCTTCTTTTTTTTCTTTGGCTTGGCTTCGCAGACGAAGATTTATGGAGGGGTAAAGTCCACGTCAGCTGCAGGCTCGTTTGTGGCTGACAAGTCCGATGCGGGACAGGCAGACATGGTTGCAGCGGTTGCAAGGGAAAATTAGTTGGTTGGGGTTGGGTGTTAGGTTTTTCCTCCTTTGTCTTTTGATAGTGAGGTGGGCTCTGCGGTCTTCTTTAAAGGAGGTTGCTGCCCGCTGAACTGTGAGGTGCCAAGATGCACAGTTTGAGGCGATATCAGCCCACTGGCGGTGGTCAGTGTGGCAGGCACCAAGAGATTTCTTTAGGCAGTCCTTGTACCTCTTCTTTGGTGCACCTCTGTCTCGGTGGCCAGTGGAGAGCTCGCCATATAACACGATCTTGGGAAGGCGATGGTCCTCCATTCTGGAGAGGTGACCTACCCAACGCAGTTTGATCTTCAGCAGCGTGGATTCGATGCTGTCGGCCTCTGCCATCTCGAGTACTTCGATGTTGGTGATGAAGTCGCTCCAATGAATGTTGAGGATGGAGTGGAGACAACGCTGGTGGAAGCATTCTAGGAGCCGTACGTGATACCGGTAAAGGACCCATGATTCAGAGCCGAACAGGAGTGTGGGTATGACAACGGCTCTGTATACGCTAATCTTTGTGAGGTTTTTCAGTTGGTTGTTTTTCCAGACTCTTTTGTGTAGTCTTCCAAAGGCGCTATTTGCATTGGCGAGTCTGTTGTCTATCTCGTTGTCGATCCTTGCATCCGATGAAATGGTGCAGCCGCGATAGGTAAACTGGTTGACCGTTTTGAGTTTTGTGTGCCCGATGGAGATGTGGGGGGGCTGGTAGTCATGGTGGGGAGGTGGCTGACGGAGGACCTCAGTTTACTTCAGGCTGACTTCCAGGCCAAACATTTTGGCAGTTTCCGCAAAACAGGACGTCAAGCGCTGAAGAGCTGGCTCTGAATGGGCAACTAAAGTGGCATCGTCTGCAAAGAGTAGTTCACGGACAAGTTGCTCTTGTGTCTTGGTGTAGCTTGCAGGCGCCTCAGATTGAAGAGACTGTCATCCGTGCGGTACCGGATGTAAACAGCGTCTTCATTGTTGAGGTGTCCTTGTAACTCCTGTCTATCACCCCTGCTCCTCTGTCAACAACTGTTGAACATCATTGTCCTCAATGGAATTAAGACTGATGGCCATGATGTTAACAACCCTCTGGAGTTCTTCCTTGTCCTGAGTATTGGCACCTCCATACCAGACAGAGATTCTCTCCTCATACATGCAGCCTCAGATGCTGTTAATGTTATGTCACTCTCTCCAACAATACAAAATAAAGCAGTTAAGGGATTTGGTTTAAAATGAACTTTACCCCTCATAATTTTAAATACCTTGATCAAATCTCCCCTCATTCTTCTACGCTCCAGGGAATAAAGTCCAAACCTGTTTAATCCTTTCCTGAGAAATTGGAACTTAAATTTCTAATATACAGATCTAACCTTATGTAATTCACTTCACCAACTCTCTTGTGTTAGATATATTAAAACAATAAGTTTTAATACAAATATATCATACAAATTTTCTCTTTTTTTTGTGGAGAAAAGGTTGAACAAATAAAACGCCTTTCCAGGGATTTACTTAAAATTTGATCATGCCTTGGCCTACTGATTTGCTTTGTTTTAAACACTAGTTGTGGGTTCAAGGTTTGACCTAAGGGACTTAATCTGAGATGCTGAAGTACTGAGGAAATAAAATCTTCTGGATGAGAAGCTAAACCTGGACTCTATCTGCCAGTTGGGTCAATGTAAAGAGTATTGCATGCAAGTTTCTCCTTTGGTTGTCTGCCCAAAATAAACAGAAATGTTAGTTTCATTGCTATTTTTGAGTTCACTGTTACGCTGTGAAATGATTATTACATGTTGTGATCAACTTATTTCATTTCATGTTTAGCTCAATAAAATGTAAAGTGACATTGGAAATTGACCGATGCAGTTTATTCTCAAATAACCTAATGCCTCCTTTAGATTTTGGAATCACTTCTGCCTCATCTGCAGTTGTTAGTAATCTGGAAACCTGCCATTCATATTGTGGGGCAGTTGTCCAAGCGGTACCATAACATTGATACAGGTGTAATGTTGCTCCAACATTTCTGACAGCTTTCTTGGCCAGAGATTTTTGTACAATAACCACAGTCACATTGAAGGCCTCTGACCTGACCTCTGCCCATCTCCCTCTCCTGTCACTGTTGTTTTAACTCGAATTTTCATGATACAGTGTCTTCTTCTTTGGCTTGGCTTCGCGGATGAAGATTTATGGAGGGGTATGTCCATGTCTGCTGCAGGCTCGTTGGTGACTGACAAGTCCGATGCGGGACAGGCAGGCACGGTTACAGCGGTTGCAGAGGAAAATTGGTGGGTTGGGTTTGGGTGTTGGGTTTTTCCTCCTTTGTCTTTTGTCAGTGAGGTGGGCTCTGCGGTCTTCTTCAAAGGAGGTTGCTGCCCACCGAACTGTGAGGTGCCAAGATGCACGGTTGGAGGCGAGAACAGCCCACTGGCGGTGGTCAATGTGGCAGGCACCAAGAGATTTCTTTAAGCAGTCCTTGTACCTCTTCTTTGGTGCACCTCTGTCTCGGTGGCCAGTGGAGAGCTCGCCATAGAACACGATCTTGGGAAGGCGATGGTCCTCCATTCTGGAGACGTGACCCACCCAGCGCAGTTGGGTCTTCAGCAGCGTGGATTCGATGCTTGCAGACTCTGCCAGCTCGAGTACTTCGATGTTGGTGATGAAGTCGCTCCAATCTGGACTTTTTGAAAACTTGGTTTTTAAATTAAGCGGGCTTTTGTGGGTGTGCATTTTGATAAGTGAGACATGTTGTGTTTGATAATGAATAAACCATCAATGTTACCTGTTCATCTCTTTATTCCTTCTTAAATTTGAATTTTAAAAATACTGCCCAAGAATCTGGAAAATCCAAAAATCTGGACTTACCCAACTAAAATGACATGTTTGACAAAGTAAATCACTCTTGAGTACTGGAGTTATCAGACTAAGCTACATGTTCAAAATCTGGGTCATTGGTTAAGTAAACACGCTTTTGGTAACCTGAATTGAACAAGTTGCCAACTGTGCCAAAATAAAGAAACATAAGTACCTAATAATGAAGGTCAAAATCTCCTCGAGGATAAAATCTAAAGTTGCAATTCAGACCTGATCAAAGACAGAATGAAACCATTGCCCAAAATAATATCAATTAACAAGCATTCATGAGCTTGTACCAGGAAGCTCAAGGACTCTACAAAGACTGATCATAAGGAAATACACCACTCTATTCATAATTTCCTTAATGCTCTTTTGCGCGTATTGCTTAAGAGGTCATTATGGCTCATTGTTCAATAAATGATGCATGATTGAGTGAGGATTACTTAAGAATGAAAGACTTGGAACTGTTTTAACTGGAGCTTTGTCTATCCATCAAAAAGCAAGTCACAATTGTAATGTGGAGCTTTGTCCATTATACAATGTGGGTTTAGCAAGCCACTGAAGCTTCTCACAGGACTACACATTGAATGTTCACAGTTCGACTTCTTGTATGGGCTCAGGGCTCCACTAATTCCAAACATAATGCTGGAGCCTTCTTTTCATATTAATTAAGACCATAAGTCCAAAAGACGTAGGAGCAGAAATAGGCCATTCAGCCCAATGAGTCTGCCCCACTGCTGGCCTTCTCCCCTGAACTGATGCCCTGGCTAATCAAGAACCTCTCAAACTCTTCCTTAAATATACCCAATGACTTGGCCTCCACAACTGCTTCTGACCACAAATTTCACGACTCACCACCCTCTACGTCTGTGCACATGGGATGCAGCCAGGCTCACATAAAAGTAAGAATAGCACAGCAGTATAGTTGCTGTCTTGCAACAACGGAGATTTGGGTTCAATCCTTGGAGGAAAGGAGGGCTGGTGGAGCTGAGTCCATGGCTAGAGTTTATAGATTGGAGGAGCAGGCTTGGTGGGTCAAATAGCTTCCTGGTCCTCCTACTTCTGTGTACTATGAGCATGGAGTCTGGATTTTATCTCTGACCCCCCAGGTACTCTAGATTCCCCCCTTAGAGATTAATAAGTTAATTGTAAGTCATCTTTCTGGATGATAGAATCCAGATGTGGGGGAAATGAGTTGGAATGATCAGTTGAGTGGTGTCACACCAACAACATTAGCAAAATCAAGGAGATGATTGTGGACTTCAGGAGGAAACCAGGAGCACACGAGCCAGTCCTCATCAAAGGGACAGAAATGGAGAGGGTCAAGAACTTCAAATTCCTGGGAGTCAACATCTTCGAGGATCTGTCCTGGAGTCTCCATGTTGATGCAATTACAAAGAAGGCTCACCAGTGGCTATAGTTTGAGAGAAGTTTGAGGAGATTCAGAATGTCAATGAAGACTTTTGAAAATGTCTACAGGTGCAGCATGGAGAGCATCCTGGCTGGTCACATCACTGTCTAATACAGAGGCACCAACTCTCAGGACAAGAAGAAACTCCAGAGGGTTGTTAAATCACTCGGCGACATCACTGTCACCAGACTTCACTCCATTGAGGACATCAACAAGAGGTGGTGTCTTATGAAAGCAGCCTCTATCCTCAAGGACCCCCACCACCCAGGCCACACCCTCTTCACTCTGCTACCATCAGGGAAAAAGGTACAGGAGCCTGAAGACGAGCACTCAGCGGCACAAGGACAGGTTCTTCCCCTCCGCCATCAGATCCCTGAATGAACAACGACCCAAGACACTGTTTTGCTTTGCCTATTTCTTTTTCTTCAGCTATTTTTATTTATTTTGTCAGATTGTTTATGTAATTTTTTGTGATGATGCCACAAATCAAAAGGTTTCATGATATGTTCATGGCAATAAATTCTGATTCTGATGTGATTTGAATTAAATGGGATTAGTCTAGAATTGGTGTAACTGATTGCTTGTGGTCGACACGGGTTCAAAGGGCCAATGGGCTTACTTATGCTTGCATCTCTCTATTATAACTAAGAAAAAGCAGTGGGCTACTTAGTCCAAGCCTACCTATGAATCATGTTTGAGAGTGACAGAGCAGATAGTGAAATGAGGGTGGAAAAAGAAGTTAAGCCTGCAGACAAAAGGTTGTGCTTGGTGGGAATATGTTCTGAGTTGCATCTATATTAATGAAAGGAGTATTGCAGGAAAGGCGGATGAGCTTAGATCGTGGATTGGCACGTGGAATCATAACATTGTGGCCATGAGTGAAACTTGATTGCGGTAGGGGCAGGACTGGGAGCTCACTATTCTGGGGTTCTGTTCTTACAAATAGAGGAGATGAGGAGGGATAAAAGGGAAAGGAGTGGTATTGATCGTTTGGGAAAATATCATAGCAGTGCTCAGACAGGACAGACTAGAGGGCTTGTCTTTTGATGTGATATGGGGGGAGCTGAGGAATGGGAAAGGGATGACCACATTAATGGATTGTAGAATAGACCACCCCTACCCAATGGACATTGAGAATTGGAGGCCCAAATCCACAGAAAGATGGCAGATAGATGCAGGAAATAAAGTTGTGATGGCCAGTAGTTTGACTTTCCACATATTGACTGGGGATCCCAGACTGTAAAAGGGCCGGTTGGGTTGGAGTTCATCAAATGTGTTCAGGTCCATTTTCTAAATCAATATATAGTGGTCCCAGCTTGAGAGAGAGCAATACTGGAATGAGGTTAGGCAAGTGCATGTAAGGGAACACTTTGGATCTGGTGATCATAATGCCAATAGTTTCAAGATAATTATGGTTAAGGATTGGTCTGATCTTCTCCAGGCTTTATCTTCTATTCTCTTCCCATTCTCCATCACTTTCCAAATGTCTCTACATTCTCTGTAACATTCCCAGGTGATCTGGTCTCCACCAGAGATTCACCTCCCTTTACTCACGGTCTGTGCTGGTTGGCACATTGTGTACATACTCTGAGTGGGACTTGACCTCACAACTCAGATCTAGGAAGTCTGTGGATTTGAACAGAAATTTGTGAGGAGAACTTCAGAGAGACGACCATGCCTCTGCAGGAGGCCAGGGCATCAGCTGTTAGGGGGGACGGTGCACAATTGGAACTTGCAGCAAATTATCTGCTGAAGGAACTCAGGGAGTTGAGCAGCAAAAGAATGGCAATGATTCAGGCTGGAAACTTTCAAGATTGGGTAATATCCTAGGAATGCTCAGACTCAAGGATGCTCAAGGGAGAACCAGTGCTAACACGCCACTGTATTTAGACCTGGAGACATAACCAGTAGATTCCCCTGACATGAAAGTTTCCTTGGAAACCTTCAACGCCCTATCTGTTCTGCTTTTCCCTTGGCTTCAAGTAAAGATAATGTCACCCTCTCTTGTGTTAACCAGTCCCGTTTTCCACAGAATCATTCCAATAACAAAGTTGAGATCAAACAGGACACAAAAGTGACAGCCTTTGATTTGAAGTAAAAGAATCACAAAATGAAACAGAGATGGAATAAAACTTTGGTGACAGTAATTCCACAAAGCTGGGCAGCAGAGCTTGAGCAGAGTGATTGAGGTGCCTTTGGATTGATGCCAGGGTCAAGCTTTGACTCATTGAGAGCTTGGCCATGCACATGTGGCAAAGTTTAGACTTATGTGGGTGGATATTTAATTCTGGAGTAACACATCTCCCTTGTTGAAAACTATTTTCCTTTCAAGAGCTGAGCTGTCTAACATGACAGTTTAAGCTGACCAAGAGCTGAGCTGTACAATGGTTCAGGTTTAAGCTGACTAAAAGCTGAGCTGTTCAACAGTACGGTTTAAGCTGACCAAGAGCTGAGCTGTATAATAGTTCAGGTTTAAGCTGACCAAAAGCTGAGCTGTTCAACAGTACGGTTTAAGCTGACCAAGAGCTGAGCTGTATAATGGTTCAGGTTTAAGCTGACTAAAAGCTGAGCTGTCTAACAGTACGGTTTAGGCTGACCAAGAGCTGAGCTGTATAATGGTTCAGGTTTAAGCTGACCAAAAGCTGAGCTGTCTAACAGTATGGTTTAAGCTGACCAAGAGCTGAACTGTATAATAGTTCAGGTTTAAGCTGACCAAGAGCTGAGCTGTCTAACAGTACGGTTTAAGCTGACCAAGAGCTGAGCTGTATAATGGTTCAGGTTTAAGCTGACCAAAAGCTGAGCTGTCTAACAGTATGGTTTAAGCTGACCAAGAGCTGAACTGTATAATAGTTCAGGTTTAAGCTGACCAAGAGCTGAGCTGTCTAATAGTACGGTTTAAGCTGACCAAGAGCTGAGCTGTATAATGGTTCAGGTTTAAGCTGTCCAAAAGCTGAGCTATCTAACAGTACGGTTTAAGCTGATCAAGAGCTGAGCTGTATAATGGTTCAGGTTTAAGCTGACCAAAAGCTGAGCTGTCTAAAAGTACGGTTTAAGCTGACCAAGAGCTGAACTGTATAATAGCTCAGGTTTAAGTTGACCAAGAGCTGAGCTGTCTAACAGTACGGTTTAAGCTGACCAAGAGCTGAGCTGTATAATGGTTCAGGTTTAAGCTGTCCAAAAGCTGAGCTGTCTAACAGTACGGTTTAAGCTGACCAAGAGCTGAGCTGTATAATGGTTCAGGTTTAAGCTGACCAAAAGCTGAGCTGTCTAACAGTACGGTTTAAGCTGACCAAGAGCTGAGCTGTATAATGGTTCAGGTTTAAGCTGACCAAGAGCTGAGCTGTCTAACAATACGGTTTAAGCTGACCAAGAGCTGAGCTGTATAATGGTTCAGGTTTAAGCTGACCAAAAGCTGAGCTGTCTAATAGTACGGTTTAAGCTGACCAAGAGTTGAACTGTATAATCTTCTTTCTTCTTTGGCTTGCCTTCGCGGATGAAGATTTATGGAGGGGGTAAAAGTCCACGTCAGCTGCAGGCTCGTTTGTGGCTGACAAGTCCGATGCGGGACAGGCAGACACGGTTGCAGCGGCTGCAGGGGAAAATTGATTGGATGGGGTTGGGTGTTGGGTTTTTCCTCCTTTGCCTTTTGTCAGTGAGGTGGGCTCTGCGGTCTTCTTCAAAGGAGGTTGCTGCCCGCCAAACTGTGAGGCGCCAAGATGCACGGTTTGAGGCGTTATCAGCCCACTGGCGGTGGTCAATGTGGCAGGCACCAAGAGATTTCTTTAGGCAGTCCTTGTACCTTTTCTTTGGTGCACCTCTGTCACGGTGGCCGGTGGAGAGCTCGCCATATAACACGATCTTGGGAAGGCGATGGTCCTCCATTCCGGAGACGTGACCCATCCAGCGCAGCTGGATCTTCAGCAGCGTGGACTCGATGCTGTCGACCTCTGCCATCTCGAGTACTTCGACGTTAGGGATGAAAGCGCTCCAATGGATGTTGAGGATGGAGCGGAGACAACGCTGGTGGAAGCGTTCTAGGAGCCGTAGGTGATGCCGGTAGAGGACCCATGAACTGTATAATAGTTCAGGTTTAAGCTGACCAAGAGCTGAGCTGTCTAACAGTATGGTTTAAGCTGACCAAGAGCTGAGCTGTATAATGGTTCAGGTTTAAGCTGACCAAAAGCTGAGCTGTATAATGGTTCAGGTTTAAGCTGTCCAAAAGCTGAGCTGTCTAACAGTACGGTTTAAGCTGACCAAGAGCTGAGCTGTATAATGGTTCAGGTTTAAGCTGACCAAAAGCTGAGCTGTCTAACAGTACGGTTTAAGCTGACCAAGAGTTGAACTGTATAATAGTTCAGGTTTAAGCTGACCAAGAGCTGAGCTGTCTAACAATACAGTTTAAGCTGACCAAGAGTTGAACTGTATAATAGTTCAGGTTTAAGCTGACCAAGAGCTGAGCTGTCTAACAGTACTGTTTAAGCTGACCAAGAGCTGAGCTGTATAATGGTTCAGGTTTAAGCTGACCAAAAGCTGAGCTGTCTAATAGTACGGTTTAAGCTGACCAAGAGTTGAACTGTATAATAGTTCAGGTTTAAGCTGACCAAGAGCTGAGCTGTCTAACAGTACGGTTTAAGCTGACCAAGAGCTGAGCTGTATAATGGTTCAGGTTTAAGCTGACCAAGAGCTGAGCTGTCTAACAGTACGGTTTAAGCTGACCAAGAGCTGAGCTGTATAATGGTTCAGGTTTAAGCTGACAAAGAGCTGAGCTGCCTAACAGTACGGTTTAAGCTGACCAAGAGCTGAGCTGTATAATAGTTCAGGTTTAAGCTGACCAAGAGCTGAACTGTATAATAGTTCAGGTTTAAGCTGACCAAGAGCTGAGCTGTCTAACAGTACAGGTTTAAGCTGACCAAGAGAAGTTGGCTGGTTAAAGTCACCCAGATTCCACAGTCAGAGATCTTGTTCTAATAAAATGTGGTTTCTATTTCATTTTTTTTTCAGAGATATTATAAAAAGGTTACAGATAATGTGAATGCAGGACAAAGTGATTTGACTTCTCCCTGAAAATGGGTTGAGGAACCATGATGCCAGATTTTGCCACAGCTATTGAGTTCATGTAAGATGGATACCAACTCACCACTGTCTGCTCAGTCCATGTTCCATCAACAATTAGAATGCATTCTTAGACTGGGCAGCTCAGTAAAGAGCCAACATGAGCAGTTAGTGTAAGAAATTGAAGCAGGTGGAGGCTATTTGACCCCTCTGATCTGATACTTGTTCAACAAGAATGTGTCTGATCATTGACCTCCGAGCCACTCTCCTGCATTAAGTCCCACATCCTTCAATTCCCTTAATATCTACTCATCTGGCCAACACTGGGTGTCTTGATGCTGAGGCCATTGATAATACTGATTGCCAGTTCTCACATCTCCCACCCTATCAACCCAAAATTTAAATAATGGGAACTGGGTAAATGCACTCTATCTTGTCTGTATAAAGTGAAGGGAGGAAAGTTTAGGGGAGACATCAAGGGTAAGATTTTTTACATAGAGAGTTGCAGGTGCCTGGAATGCCTTGCTGGGCAGGTTGGTGCTGGAGGTTGGGACATTATGGGCCTTTAAGAGACTCTTAGGCTGAAGATCCAGCTGCGCTGGATGGGTCACGTCTCCAGAATGGAGGACCATCGCCTTCCCAAGATCGTATTATATGGCGAGCTCTCCACTGGCCACCGTGACAGAGGTGCACCAAAGAAAAGGTACAAGGACTGCCTAAAGAAATCTCTTGGTGCCTGCCACATTGACCACCGCCAGTGGGCTGATAACGCCTCAAACCGTGCATCTTGGCGCCTCACAGTTTGGCGGGCAGCAGCCTCCTTTGAAGAAGACCGCAGAGCCCACCTCACTGACAAAAGGCAAAGGAAGAAAAACCCAACACCCAACCCCAACCAACCAATTTTCCCTTGCAACCGCTGCAATCGTGTCTGCCTGTCCCGCATCGGACTGGTCAGCCACAAAAGAGCCTGCAGCTGACGTGGACTTTTTACCCCCTCCATAAATCTTCGTCCGCGAAGCCAAGCCAAAGAGAGAGAAGAAAAAGAAGAGAGGCAAATAGATGAAACAAAAATGGAGAGTTACAAGGTAGGAAGGGTTTAGTATATTTTGGTAGGAATAAATAGGTCAGCACAACATTGAGGGCCGAAGGGCCTGTACTGTGCTGCCATGTTCTATGTTTAAATTTACAGACTACAGGATCTCTCACTTTCCCCATTTGCTGTAATACAACTTTAGTTTCTTTCTCCTATCATGTACCTGCATACAGTAAGTCTATGACAGTCAGATACCCCATTTCACCCCACACTAAACTGCACAAGTAAATTTTCACTGTTGAAGAATCTATAATAAGCACCCTTACATACAAAGAGACCGTCAAAGAATGGTCAGCGAAAGCTTAAAGGTTGTGGAATTCACATTCTGAGTTGTGTTTGAAGCAGAAACTATCCCAAGCAACTAATCTTTGATTGGGTTGGTAGATGAAGAAAAGGTATTGAACCAACACTGATAATTATTTTCTTGGCATTTATTTAGAAGAAAAACTATGTAAATCAATCCCTGGTTCTGCATCTGAACTGTGTAAATGTTCCAGCTCTGCATAATAAAGGATTGTCCTTTCAATTCTGTCTCTCTCACCTACTGTGTTTACTTTTGACAATGTTGACACACCTTGCACAGATTAACATCTGGGAAAAAGGGAGGGCGGGGAGGGTGGGGGGAAATTTGCTGAATATTCTTCTTTTTCTCGAGACTTCAGCATAGTATCTGCATGACCCACCAGTATTATGAGGAGATACTGCAAGGAAAAGAGGTCCTTTGACCCTTCGGCCCACTGCGACCATCCTGAGTACGAACTAGCATGAATGTGAAGGCTTGTCATTTTGTAATGTAGGAAATGTGGTAGATAATTTCCACAAACACTCTGGTATGCTAATAAACAAATAATTTACATTTGGGTTGCTGTTTGAAGCATAAAAAAGGGCCAAGTCATCTGGGATAATCCTTGCTCGAAAGCAGAGAACAGCATGTGCCAATGGCAGAAAGTCTTGACAAAAGTAGGACAGCATGGCTAGTAGAGGAGTTAGCGCAACATGGCTACAGTGTCAATGACCTGGGTTCAGACCCAGCACTGTCTGTAGAAATTTGCCAGGGTTTCCGATGTCATAACAAATCTCCGCAAACTCCTGAGGGAGTAGAAGCGCTGACGTGCTTTTTCACGATCCAGGAAAGATCTTCAGATAGTGACTCCCAAAAACTTAAATTTGCTCACCCTCTCCACCTCTGATCCCCAATGATCACTGTTATGGACCACGTGGGCAAAAGCCCCTATTTAAATTTAAATTTGTATTTAGACATACTTCACAGTAACAGGCCACTTTGGTTCTCAAGTCCGTGCCACCCAATTCACACGCAACTAACCTCCACCCCCGGTGGGAGGAATCTGGAACTCCTGGGGAAAACCCACGTAGACACGGGGAGAATGTACAAACTCCTTACAGACAGCGCCAGATTTGGTGCTGTAAAAGCGTTCCACCAACCACTCTGCCAACCATTCCGCACTGTGTCATGAGAGTCTATGATTCTGCAAAATATGTAGATGAACATTTTTTAAAATTTCAGATGCTGGAAACTTGAAGTAAAAACAGAAATGCTCCTTTTGTCCTTACACCAACTTTCACACTTCCATATTTATTTTTTATTGTTTACTTTAAAGTGAAACTAAGGAGTGAAAGAAAACAAATGTCCCTGAAAACTCTGTAAAATATCTAATCTTCTCGAACAAGTAGAATCACATCACCCCACTCATTATAGGTCGTTTCAGAGCCATGTAGCAGACGTCGAAGCTATTCAGCTCACCGAATCCACACTGATCTTCAAACACCAAGGCTACACTGGTGGGAGGAAACCAGACAATGTTGCCATGCTCACTCCGAGCAGACAGTACCCGAGGTCAGGACTGAACCTGTTCCCAGGGGCTGAGATGCAGCAACTCTGTCAGCTGTGCCCCTGCAAGGGTGTTTGGACTGTTTAATTAACACAACCCCTCAGTGTAGAACTCATTTTGCCTTCTCAGGGAGGTACCCCTGTGTATTGAGATATTGATAACAGAAGCTCTGATGTGGGATAAATCCATATAGATAAGTACTTCCTCAAAAATCAATAGGAACAACCAATTGACCCCACTGTCCACTTCTTTCAATGTTTGACCACAACTGGTAGAGGACCCGAGCTCAGTCTGCCTTCCTCCCAACCCAGATTTGAAGAAACATATTCCACAATCAATCTCCATTGGCATTTTGTTTCTGCCAGTGATATTACCACAGATGAATATTTTTGGCACCCATGATAGGGTGGAATCAGAATTAGATTTATTCTGAATTAACATGAAAACCAAAGTAAATATGAAATAGAGACATTTTATTTATTTATGGGACGTGGGCATCACCTGCAAGGTCAGCATCTAATACTCACCACTACTAGTTTTGAGAAGGTTTATTCAAACCTCTGTTGACTCAGTGCTAAATAACATGTCACTGACACGTGCAAACCAGCCAAGGTTTGGACAAGCTGATCGCAGTCTCCAGAGTAAAACCATAAATGGTCGAAGTGAAGGAAATTTAAAACAAAATATCTCCATAATCCAATATAATAGAGAAAGTTTTGGGGAGATTATTTTTCTTTTATTCTTTCTCATGATAATATCCTATATATTATATATATATAACAGGTCAGCATTGCCCAATTTACACCCCATTTAATCTACAGCCCTAGTACATTTTGAACAGTGGGAGGAAACCGGAGGCCCTGGAGATAACCCATGCAGATAGGGGGAGAATGTGCAAACTCCTTACAGACAGGCAACCCTAGTCCAGTCGCGATTACTGGTGCTGTAAATGCGTAGCGCTAACCGCTACGTCAACCATGTTGCTCATGAGGTGTTTGAGGAGATTCGGTATGTCACGGTAGACTCCCGTAAACTTCTACAGATGTACCTTGGAGAGCATTCTGGCTGGTTGCTTTACTGTGCCAACTCATAGGACAAGAATAAACTCCAGAGGGTGGTTAACTCGGCCTGCGACATCACAGGCACCAGACTTCACTCCATCGAGGACATCTACATGAGGTGGTGTCTTAAAAACGCAGCCTCTATTCTCAAAGACCCCCCACCACCACCCAGGCCATGCCCTCTTCACTCTGCTACCATCGGGAAAAAGGTACCGGAGCCTGAAGACGAGCACTCAGCGGCACAAGGACGGCTTCTTCCCCGCTGCCCTCAGATTCCTGAATAATCAGTGAACCAGAGACACTGCTGTACTTTGACTTTTCATTTTTCTTGCACTATTTTTTATTTATTGTAAGGTGGTTTCAAGAAATGTTTTGCACTATGAGGGCTGCTGCGAAACAACAAATTTTGTGACATGTTCCTGACAATAAATTCTGATTCATTCCGACTCTGAATCTCATTAGCAAGGCTGTAACGTAATGCCCATTGTCAATGGTCCTTTGGAAGGTGAACCATCTACACGGATTCTGGCAATTCCCCGAATTTCAGCTGTTTGAGCATGTTTAAACTCAGGCTGTGATGATATCTGTAGGTGAGCAATTCTGATAAATCCCAAACTCAATTAGACAGAGTTTGCAAAGGGAAAATGATTAAAGATTGTTGCTACCGGTTGGCAAATGAGTAATACGGGAGTGCGCACTGTAAGATGCCTTGAGTCAATAGGCCATTGAATAAAAACAAAGCACTTTTTTGGTAGAACAGTATAATGATTTGTAAAAGATGAATAGTAAAGGACATGGAAAGAACATAGCTTTCATGTCAATACCTTTCTTTGAGAATCTGGCACAAGACTCCTCCCTGCTGTAATTATTAACCGCTAATGACATCAGATTTCCTGCTCTGCTTCCAACAATTAAGTGAAAGAATGTGTGTCAAAAGTCAAGGGCATTGGTGCTTGGCGGCCATATAGGGGAAAGAGTTCAGTGGAGGAGCAGTTAACTTCCCCCGTGGCCACCCACAGGGCATCCACAACGCCAGACCTCTGCTCTTTTTCTCCTGCCATTAAAATGGTATTCCCTGGGGTATTTGAGCAGAGATCCAGTGCAGTTTTATTAATTCCACTAACCAATGAGAGTGGACATCCAGCTGCCACCAGTGAACAGTAAAAAATGCAGGAAAATATGCAATAGCATAATTGGAACTCATTGGTCCGTAAAACATCATATTTATACAAAAAGATAATTTTGAAATATCCTGACTATTAATTTGAAAACACTCTTTTTGAGGCATTTTCAACCTGGCTCCGGGTAAATGGAACTTTAATGTAATTTAATAATCACAAATCACAGTTTGGGATGTAACTTCTGTTGAGCTCATCTTTTGTGTCATACTTTGGCTGACTGGATTACAACCATGCTGTTAAACTAACAGGTATGGAATATTCTAACATTCTAAGTCTAAAGTACTTCACAAAATCTATTTATTGCTACGAGAGGCTGTCAATTAACATTGGCAAATGCAACAGCCAATTTGTGAAAAACATCTCACACAAGAAAAATCATGTTTTCAGTGACAAGGGCTGCTTGTTTAGTGGTATTGGTTGGAGAGGGAATCTTGACAAGAACCTTGCCACAACTTCCCTTGCCTGAAAGATGCCACCTTCCAGCACAAAAGGATCAGTACAGAGTTCCATAGCAAATCTCTGTACAAAGTGTTCAGATTAGGAAGTGAGGAGTCTGTCTAGAAACTCATCCAGAGTTGGCATTATTAGAAGAGCCCATGCGCATCTTGTGTTCTGCCTGCATTAACTTCAGTGAAGTTGGGATTTCAGTGGAAATACATCATGTTGACATTCCAGGATCATGTGATTACTGCTACAATCAGAGATGAGTTTGTAGGCAATGAAGTTATTTTTATTTTCAAAAAAAATGCTGCATATAAAAATAGCTCATGGGTATCGCAAGCACACTGTCTTGTACATGATTCAACGTTCCCAACATCGTCATTTAAACACCATTATGCCAACATTTTCTTCACATCCTGTTACAAAGATTCCAGAAATAATCACAACACACACACACACACACGCACACACACGCACACACCCACACACACACACACGCACACACCCACACAAACACACACACACACCCACACACACACACACGCACACACCCACACAAACACACGCACACACACACACCCACACACACACACACACACACACGCACACACCCACACACACACACACGCACACACCCACACAAACACACACACACACACACATGCACACACCCACACAAACACACGCACACACACACACCCACACACACCCACACACACACACGCACACACTCACACACACACACAGACACACACACACATACACACAGCACACACTCACACGCACACATACACACGCACACACTCACACACACACATACACACCCACACACACTCATACACACACACCCACACAAACACACGCACACACTCACACACACACACACACACACACACGCACGCACATGCGCGCGCCTATTTCGTACATGGTAAAATCCCACAAAGAAAAGATAGTTAATAGTTAGGACCTTATCTTAATGCCTTCTTCTTCGGAAGACAATTTACACACACACTCTTTGATTTAAATTGCACGTGATATTTAGGACTACATTTCTAATACTCCATTGCCTGGAACTGATATTACATTCTTTTTACCATCTTTTGCTGGAATTTATTAATTTAGATGTGAATATTCATTTGAAGGCCTAGTTTAGATGGGTAAACAGTAATTAAAGGGATGTTTCCTTCACTAGATGTTGGCCGAATACAGAGTATATTAAGTTTGGGATAAAGGGGGATAGAATCATAGAAATAAAGCATGAAAAGAGATCCTTTGGCCCACGGAGACAAGAGCAACCATTAAACACCTTTTTTTGAATATTAATCCAACACCAAACCCCCTCTGTTGACATTCCCATTAATGTCCTGCTAGATTCTACTCCTCAGCTACATGAGAAGCGATTGCCAGTGATCAATTTATCTCCATGCTTTATTTTGAATGAGGATGGAACAAAGAGAGAATGCATGACCACAGGAAGAACGTGCAAACTCCACACAACCAGCTCCAAAAGTTCAGCTTGATCCTGGGTCACAGAAGTTGGGAACTGAGGAAACACGTATATTCTTGGAGAATAATTAACATTTGATATCAGCTCTCTGCAAGGGTGGGAGAAACAATTTCAGAGAAACTCAAAAAGGGAATTGAATAGGGAGAGAGAGTAATTTGCAGGACTATGGGGAAAAAAAGCAGAGAAGCAGGACTTCTGAGCTAGGAGCTGGTTTAGACTCAAGGGGCTGCATGGTCTCCTTCTGTTCCCTAATTCTCTGAATTCTAAAATAGTTGGAGAGGCAGCCTCTGAGAATTTTGTACATAACTGTACGTGATGTGTGTGTATCTTTCTCAGTGAGTGCTCTGCAGCATGTATCACACACCTCGAGAAAGACACAGTGACTGCCACCTCCTGCATTACAGTGGGCCTCAGTTGGTGGAAGGACTCAAGAGATGACAAATTTAACTCAGATAATTAGGAATTTGGAGAAGTGGTTGAAAGACAACAGTAACAGTGAAACCAGAAGCAGCCTAAACACTTTGCTTGTCCCTGTCTCTGGATGATTGATGGTTAAAAAAACCACAGGCGTATTCTGAGGAGGCTCTGTCCACATTGCTGGAAGAGAGAGGAGCGACGTTACAGCACGCACTGATTCCCCTGCAGAGGACAGATAGAACGTGAGGAAAAAGTTTACGTTTCCAAATGAAAATTTGCTAAAATATTTCTAAGACGCCAATTTAGAGCAGCCTTTCTCAAGGGGGATCCTAAGGCCCTAGGTGAGGGGGGGGGGGGGGGGGAAACAGTACATTAAGGAAAAGCCTTGCTTTCTGATTTTTTTATGTTGTGGGTAGGAGAGAAGTACGGAAGAAACCAAAACTTGACTGCTTCACAGAGAAGGGGTCCATAAACTTTGAGCAGAATCCTATAGGAATATAGCTGAAAAAGAGGTTGATAATGGCTGATTTAGTGAGTGTTGATAAAGGAAAGATATTGCCATTAATAGATGAGTCAAGACACAGATTTAAAAGTTACAACCCATAGGAACATGCAAGGGGTGCACAGGATTTAGGCTGCACTCATGTTTTGACCAAGACCTCCCTGGTTCATAAACAGGCTCTTTGGCCCAACTTATCGATGTTGACCAAGTTTGCATTCTGGGCTAGTCCCATTTACTTGCATGTCCTGCTCAGCACTTCCTGCCCATAAATCTACACAAATGTCTTACGAATGTCAGAATTGTACCCACTTCTAATTTTCTCTGGCAGTTTGTTCCAGATACGAACCACCCTCCAAGTGGCAATGTTACTCTCAGGTCCTTCTTAGATTACTTTCCTTTCACCTTGAACCTGTGCCCTCTAGTTCTGGAAGCATCTGGGGAAAACACAGTGATCACTTGCTTCTTCCATGATTTTATAAACCTCTTTAAGATCACTCCTTATCCTAGCTTACCCAAATTCTCCTTCTAACCCAGTGGTTCTCAACCTTACATACCACTTTAGAAAGGGATTGCTTAAGGTGGGATATGAGTGGGAAGGGAAGGTTGAGAATCACTGTTCTGGACCCAATTGTTACTGAAATATATTGCTTGAGAAAAATTGTCATTGGCCCATTTCCTTTGGAGTTAGGAAACCGTGCACATAACGAGTCAATTAGGGACGATTAAACAGTGGTTTTCAAACCTTTTTCCACCTACATCCCACCTTAAGCAATCTCTTCCTAATCACAGAGCACCGATGGCATAGGGATTACTTAAAGTGGGATGTGAGTGGAAAGAAAAAGGTTGAGAACCACTGGTCTAACTGAATTCTCCTGGACTAACAATATGCCTCCACAGATACTGTCTGTCACCATCCTTCCCAGGCCCCTTGGGAGCCTGTCTCACCCAATCATGGTGGTATTCATTCATTCCATTGCATGTAGAAGAGTTTTACTCATATTGTGATGTGTACCTTATGAGCAGGCTTCAAAAATTCCTTCTACTGCCCAATGTGTTGACAGCTGCAGCAACATCTAACGAAAAGATCTAGCATCAAGTTGACAGTGTCGACATGACACAGGGCAACCTGACAAACAGGGTGGCATGGTTAGTGTAGTGGTCAGTGCAACGCTGTTACAGCGCCAGTGATCGGGACCAGGGTCCGAATCCCGCGTCATCTTTAAGGAGTTTGTTCATTCTCCCCATGTCTGCGTGTGTTTCTATCTGTGGGCTCTGATCTCCTCCCACGTTTCAAAAATGTACTGGGGGTTGTAGGTGTAATTGGGCAGCACAGACTTGTGGGCTGAGAGGGCCCGTTACTGTGCTCTATATCTAAATATAAAATTAAAATTTAAACTTGTCTGTCAGCCTTATATCTGAAGCTTTGCTGCTGATGTCACGTCACAAAAAGTATTGGGCTGCTTAGATCCCCATTTTAACATTTAGTATGGGCACTTGAATGGGTGCATAATGAAGAGAAGGAATCATCCATTTAGCACAGAGGTGAAGGACTGAGATATTTTGTAATTCTTCAAGAAGAATGATCAAGCAAAAAAAGACAATCAGCTGGAAGAACTTAGTGATTGAGCAGTGGGAGAAAAAGAATGATCAATGTTTTGGACTGAAACTCTTCATTAAGACTGAGAGTTCAGAAGGGAGCTTCTTCCCACGGGCAGTGAGAACATGGAACAACCGAAGGAACGGCTCACACCGACCCTCTGAGACCCTCGTATTCAGGAAACAATATTGATTTATTTGTACAGATGAATACTTGTCCTGCATAAGCATTGTTTGTCTGGATGAACGTTATGTCTGACTTGACTTGACAGGGTGGGAGGGATTGGACCAGGTAGGGGTGAAGAATGATCGACAGAAGCAGCGGATTGGCAGTTGCCAGACAAAGAGAGAGAGTGGAAAGAGGGAAGGAAGATGCACCATTCAGGCTGGAGTTGTGGGGGGTGGGTGATAAAAGGAACTGAAGGCTGCCAGTCGTGGAATCCGATAAGAAGTTGACAATAATCAATATCAAGAAAGATGTGAAGGATAGGTAGGACGAATGGGGGTCAGCGAGGGGCTCAGTGGCTGAAGAACCCATGCAGGCCGTGGGCTACTGGCGAATTACATTCGAAGGACTCATACCAGGCTGCTGGAGACTAGCTCATGGAAACTAGGTTGTGGTACGGGATTCAAGAGGGTGCTGAGCGCAAGAAAGGCTCCTGAAGGGCTTCAGGCGCTGAAAGCTTCCTGATTGTATTGGAGGTTTTGATCTGGAGCTCAGGTTGCCAATGAGGCTGCAAAGGCTGTGGGAGCACTGGAGGTGAATCCATGGACACTCAGTGATGCTGAGGGATTCTCTTTCTCTTATCCTTGTTATCACTTCTCTTATCACTGCACCAGGCAAGGCTCATCCTTCTTTAATGTCTAGTGTTAACTCGTATAGAAAATGACACAAAATTCTTTCACGTGTTGTTGATAAGATCCTTGCCAGTTTGTTTGTTCATGACAAGGACAAATTTCTAGCCTTACGTTTCAGAGAGAATTGAAAAAAGAGTTGCGCGTCCTTGGAGGGAGAGAAAGGTAAAAATATGAAAGACAGTCGAAGCAGGAGAGATTTAACCTACAGCAGACGCATTGGCTGTTGACTTCAACAACTGACCAGTGCTGGAGAGGATAATCATCCAACTATGAGATGTGAAGCTTTGCTAAATCCTTCAGTCAGAGACTTGAGGACAGAGTGGGAATGAAATTAAGAAATGAGGCAGTGATGGTACCTGAATCCCACCCTGTACTACAGGCATCAGGTTCCAATAGGAAAGCTGCAACAAAAAGCACCTTGTGATTAGAGAGAAATATTTCTCGACCAAGCATTTTGAACAATAGTGAAAAGGCAAGGGTTATATGAGGGGACTTAAACTTCTTTTGGGCAGAACATTTATGTTGTTTAGGAAGCCAAAGTAGAACTGCCAAAATAACCACTTTCCATGAGAGCAAAGCTATTTGCCCGTACTTTTTAATGCCATGAAATTGAGTAAACGTTTGGCAGAAAATAAACCCATCTTCCAAGAGTCCCTCATTTGGTGATCAATTGCTGCTAATATTTCTCAACAAACCTGGATCTGATGAAGACAGCTAAAATCGAGGTGGGCAAGACCTGCGTCTGAAAATGGTTGCTGAGCAACGAGAAAGTGTTAACAAGAGTTGTCCTGTCTTGCAAACTCATTGAATTAGAGCACAGTGCTTCGTTTTTAACAAGCTGCAACATTATGAATCTGGGCATTCTCCCAGAATGTTTGTATTGGAAGTCATTCAGGATTTTCCTCCCTTAACCTCAGAGCCCCATGGAAGCAGGAGACAGGCTACTACTTGTGTCTAACCACATCCATATAAGATGGCTCGTTTATTTCTCAGAACAGCAATTTATACTCAGATTTTTGCACAGGAAATCGTTGGGATGAGGGCAGTCTTCATTTCAGTTAGCAACTGCTATTTTCAAATCAAGTGTAAAAATGAATTTGTACCTGATAACGGTTCGTTGTTAGTATCTCCACAGATACATCTGGAATAGTGGGCTTTGTTGACAAATTACACTGCACAAAAAAAGATTTTTCTTCCTGAATACTGTAGGGTATATTTTGTGGATTTTGGCCTGCTGATCACAAAAATCACCTGAGAATGTTCCTATCATGAACCATTTTTTAGATATAATATATTTTTGTGATTTCCTGTCATAACTTTAACATCCTTCAAAACCATGAAGTGCGACATGTCATTGAAAATTCATTTTCTGCATTTGCATGTGGACGTCTTCCCCGCTGATCTGGCTGCAGTCAGTGACGAACATGGTGAAAGGTTTCACCAGGACACTGCGACCATGGAAAAGTGGTGTCAGGGCAAGTGGAATCCATCAATGCCAGCTGACTATTGTTGGACACTGACAGGAGAGGCATCTGATGCTGAGTACAAATAAAAATCAGCAACAAAACATTTTTAGGTCAGTTGAACTAACGTAAAGTGTCACCAACATGCTAAATTCAATGAAAGTTAATGTTTCACCATCTTCCTACATGAAACAACAAACCTGAAATGATCAGCTTGAAATTGTCTATCAGCTGAGTGGAATGACCTTCCAGAAGAAGGTGGTGGCAGCAGGGTCAGTTTTGTCATTTAAGAGGAGGTTGGATGAGTACGTGGATGTGAGGGGGTAGGAGGATTATGGGCAGGGAGCAGGTAGGTGGAATTAGTGGAGTTTCACATAAATCGGTGTGGACTAGAAGGGCCGAGATGGCCTGTTTCCATATTGTAATTGTTATATGGTTATATGGTTATATAATCCCAATATTTTTTCAGGAAGCAAGCCTTTTGAAAAGAATTGTTGTCCAGTGTTATTAAGGTCTCTGTTAATTCGAGAGGTGAAGTAGAAGTAACTTTAAAATGAACATTTGGTCATTAAAAACACTTCTTCACTTAAAGTGGAGTGGAGACTCTCTTCCAGCTGATGGGCAGTAAATGAAGCTTCGTTGATGAAAGGCACAAGTCCAAAACATTGGTTATGTATCTATCTTTGTTGCCTCATGGAGACTGTTTAACCTGCTGAGTTTCTCCTGTTAATGGCAGAACAGACATGACAGATGGAGCCTGTTCTTAATTTTCTTCCTTTGTGGAGTAGAGTTCTTTGGACACTGGAAGCCTTTCAGTAATTTATCCAACAAGCTCACTGTTCATGGAAAGGTTGCCAGTGAGTGTGGAGCTGGGTTCACATCCCAAACTACACGAGCCGCAGGATTAGGTTGGAAACAAAACCTCCCACACTAATACTGGCATCCCAATGCCTTCCTCCCCCACAAATATTCCCGTGGTGTTACCAGCTCTGCCTCATCATCACCTCTAGCCTATGGGAGATGAGACTTGTCATGTTCGCACCGTCTTAATCTCGATGGTCAGTCTACATAGTGCAGGGGATGGGAGAGAACATTGGGATACAAGGAACAGGAGCAAAAATACATCAGTTGGAGCCTTGATCCTGCAACACCATTAGACAACATCCATCATCAGTCACTGGAGCAGAAATAAACTATTCAGCCCATCGAGTCTGCCTCGCCATTTGTAGTTGAAATATTTGTTTATCTCCACCTTGACTATATTCCATGGGTCTTTAGATTGGAGAAGAAATTTCTCCATCTGAAATGGTGACCTGTTTTTTTTTTTTTGGAAAATATGCTCCACTTATAGATCTCTCACTCAGGGAAAAAATTCCACTCAGCACATATCCACATATCCTGTTAATCCCCCTCAGGGTCTCATGTGATTCAATGAGATAATCTCCCTTTCTTCTTCACTTCCATGAACATAGGCTCAACCTGCCTTTTGGCACGCAAATCAAGAAATCAAACGAGGGAACTCTCTTTCCGTCATTAATTAGAGATTAAATCTGTGTGCCGTTCCTTAGGAATGGTGTATCAAAACCTCCGAACTTATATACTCCCTACATCTCCCAAATTCCATTAGCCTTCCAAATTACTCACTGTACTTGAACACTGACAATTTCTGTTTCATGTTCCAGAACCACAGTTCCCTTTGTACCACAACATTTTGTCATCTGTGTTTGGAGTGGATGGCATCCCGTTTCACCACATTATATTGCATCGGCCAACTTCTTGTCAACACATTGCGTCCATATGTCTTTCCAGGATTTTTGTGTCCTACTCCCAACTTGCTAATCTCGCTCTCTTTGTATCACCATTATACTCAGATACAGGGCACTCAGTCCCTTCATCCAAGTCATCAATACAGGTTATAAATCATTAAACATCCAGGACCGATTCCTCTTATCACACTGGTTCACGATTACTAGATTGATAATGCCTCATTTGTTCTGATTTTATTAGTTAGCCACGCCCCTATACATTCCAAACGATACTATCTTTTGCACTATTTTTCAGCAAACTTTCATAACAAATTTGGTCAAATGCTTTTTGAAATCCATCTTCTGGTTCCCCTTACTTCACTCTGTATGACCGAATGAGAGTTTAATGCCAAATACATAACTACAATCTGTGGATGCAACGAATGCCTTACCTCCTGCAGTAAATTCACTAACTGAATTTAATGAATTCACTGAATACTAAATTCACTGAAATTAAGTATAATTAAAATGCCACTTTAGATCCTCCAAGAACTCCAAATTTACCTGAACTTGTTTCCTTTTCATAAAACCACATTGCTTGTTGATTACCTTATTATTTTCAAAATGTCCTGCTAAATGATTCATTTTCAAAGTAACTGGCCATTGTTTTCAAACTGCAGTTTCCTTTCCCGAATTGAGGTAGAGCAACAACCGCACTTCGCTAAATGCCCTGGGATGTTGCAAGAATCCAATGGTTAGAGAGAGTGGAGATTCAATGTTTGCTTTGCTTCTGATTAGAATTGTCTGAAAGTTTTGATTAATAATTGTGGCATCTTGAATTATGAGACACGGATGGGTGGGTGGGGGGTGGGGGCAGGAACACACCATATCAGCATAATTTTTCTCTACTAAGCCCATAATACCTTGTTTCAATTAATACCCAAATACACTACAGATAATCTGCTATCAAACTGTGCAGAAATTCCAGTGGTTCATCATCTGGGTAATGTTTGCCATTCTCTTTTACACTCACCTGGGCCTCAGTATTCCTGCACCCTTTTAATGCTCTGGATCATTTGATTCAAGAATCAGATTTCAGATTTATTGTCAGAGAACATATATGACATCACATACAACCCTGAGATTCTTTTTCTTGCTTGCGAGGCAGAATTACCATTTACTAGTAGTGCAAAATATAACTGTTCTCAACATGCACTCAAAAAAATTAATGTGACTGAAATACTGTAAACAAATGTAAACAAATTGTGCAATACAGAGAGGAAAAAAAACCCAATAAAATGCAAAAGAGTCCTTAAATGAGATTCATGATTGGGTTTGTCATTGAGGAGTCTGATGGTGGAGGGGTAGCAGTTATTCCTGAATCTGGCAGTGCGAGTCTTGTGGCATCGATACCTCTTGCCTGATGGTAACAGCAGGAACAGAGCTTGTGCTGGGTGGTGGGGATCCTTGATGATTGCTGCTGCTCTCTGACGGCAGCGTTCCCTGTAGATGTTCTCAATGGTGAGGACGGCTTTGCCTGTGATGTTCTGGGCTGTGCTGCTGCTCTCTGACGGCAGTGTTCCCTGTGGATGTTCTCAATGGTGAGGACGGCTTTGCCTGTGATGTTCTGGGCTGTGTCCACTACCTTTTTCAGGGCTTATACTCAGGGGTATTGGTGTCTCCTGCCCAGTCTGTGATGCAGTCAGGGAGAAAGAGAAGCAAAAGAGAGTTCCTTCAGAGTCTCTTCCCTTCCCTCTGCATCTGCAAAGACTTCTGTCCGATTCATTGCCAACCTGAGCTCCAGATCCAATCCTCTGACACAATCAGGAAGTCACTGCGTCCGAGGTCATTTGGGAGACCTTTTTACCCTCAGTAACATCTGAAATTCTGGTTCCGATAACTGGTTCCTGTGTCCAGTAGCCTGCAGCCCGATTAGGTTCAATGACCACAAATCTGCAACCTATGTTGGTCCCTTAGTTATTGAGCCTATTTGCTGGTCCACTCCCATGGTCAGATTCCTGATAGGCCCCTCACTGGTCCACCATCGTGTCCTTTCATCTCACCCAGTCCTTGATTGCCATACTTCTTCCTAATATCTGACTGCTCTGCATGTAAGCATTCATTGATTCATGTACAAGGACAGCTAGCTCCCTCTGAAAACCAACACCATTCAACCTCGCATGATGTTATGCTCTGGGTTTCTATCTTTCCTGCCAGATCTCTTTTGCTAACAGGTCTATGATCCCCAATTTCTCTTGCTTTCATTTGTTCCAGAATCGGTACCATTTTGGAAAATTATGACTAATACATACAACGTCTCCACTATGGGGAAGTAAATCATCAGCTTAAAAACTGTCATGTCCCTTAGGTCCTTCTCTCTAGACGTGCAATTTTGCATAAACTCCGGGAACTTTTTTTTCATGAAGACCAGACGTAAAATATTTGTTTAACTTTTCTGCCATTTCCTTTTTGCCCAGTGTAACCTGTCTTATTTGCCTTTAAGGAACCTGCATCAACTTTTGCAAATCTTTTCATTTCTGCAAAGCAGTGTGAAGATTTACACTCTGATTTTATATTTCTCTCTGTTTTATTCCATAACTCTATTGCCCCATCAACAATTTCTTGGACCTCACTTTCAAAATTTTAATTTTTTTCCCCAGATCACAGTTTACTGCTCATTTTGGCCACTGACAACAAACATTATGAGTTATTTCCTTTCGTCTTATACTAACTTTAACTTCTCATTAGACATAGTTGTTCCAGTATTTGTGAACACAGACCTTTGTGGAGAACAGGCAAGACAAACACCATTGTGGCCTGGGTGTTATGTATGATTTTAAAAAATCCATGTCTCATAATGCTCATGGGATCCAACAAAAATGTAACGAATATGTAAGGCATTAAAAATTCAGGTAAGCAGAAGGAAATCAGGACCATGCTTACATTGCAGCTGGGAGTTCATGTACTGTATGTCTAAATTAAAATTTTTAAAAATTAAATAGTGATGCATACCAAGAGGAGAAATATTGCTGGAAGCACTAAATATTTGCAGAAAGAGAAATAAGAGTTGTGAATAGATTTAGGCGAGAAATCATTCCTCGGAGCAGGTAGCAGCCAGTCCCTGAAGTGAAATCCATTTTATCAACTCCATATCTCCTGATTTATTGCATTCAGTTCCTTGACTCTACATTTATAGTCATAGGTTAATTCTAATGACAGGCTCACAATACAAATAAAACCAAGTGAACTGCAGCACATGCATAAATTTTAAACTAACATTTTTTATTCTGCAATCCACTAGAGGGGGCAAAGATGAATCGACATATAATGAATCATGAGTTGCTCTTTCTTTGAAGTTTGTCTATTCCATATCATGACTCTCTGTAAACGGTCATTATTTTGTCATACAATAGAATACAAGGTAGCAATTGGATGAATATGGTATTATGGTTTAGGAAGGAAACATGGAAGACCATGATTATTATTTAAATGGTAAGTCATTGCAGCTCGCAGAAGGACTTAGGAGTTCTTGTGCTTGAATTGCAAAAGGTTGGTTTGATGGTGCAGCGGGTGATCAAGAAGGCAAATGGAATCAGGGTTGGCGCCAAGGGAGGACATATGGTCGTGGCCATTGCTCGCCATCAAATCTGCCCTCATGTCAGTAGCGTCTAGTTTGACGCATGCTAGCGACTCTCCTCCTGCCCCTGGACATGTCACTAGCGTGTGTCAAGCGTCAGTAGCATCTGGTGACGCTTTATGCAATAAAAAGAATGCCCTCGTTTCGACAGGTAGGTTCCAGCATCCAGTAGCACCCCCTCCTCTGAGTGAGTTTATGAGTGTTCCACTGCACTCCCCCCAACACACTAATGCCCCCCCCCAACATTCGTTCTGGCACAGAGCCCGGAATGGACTGTTGGCCTTCATTGCTTGAGAGATTGAATTTAAGAGCAGGGAGGTTATGCTGCGAATGTACAAGGTACTGGTGAGGCCGCATCTGGAGAAATACATGCAGTTTTGGTCTCCTTACATGAAGAAGGTTGTACTGGCTTTGGAGGTGGTGCAGAGGAGGTTCACCAGGTTGATTCCAGGTATGAAGGGATTTATCTGAGGAGGGATTAAGTTGCCTTGGACAGTACTTGCTGGAATTTAGAAGAATGAGAATGGATTTTATTGAAATGTATAAAGTTATGAAAGGCATAGGTAAGATATAGGTAGGTAAGTTGTTCCCATTGGTGGGGGAGACTAGAACTAGGGGACATAGCCTCAAGATTCAGTATAGTAGATTCAGGACAGAGATGAGGAGGAACTGCTTTTCCCAGAGGGTGGTGAATCTATAGAATTTGCTGCCCATTAAAGCAATGGAGGAGACCTCAGTAAATATATTTAAGAGAAGGATGGATAGATTTTTACATATTAGGGGAATTAAGGGATATGGGGAAAAGGCAGGTCAATGGAGAGGAGCCTATCATCAGATAAGCCATGATCTCATTGAATGGCGGAGCAGGCGCGACGGGCCGGATGGCCGACTCCTGCTCCTATTTCTGATGATCGTATAATAAGCTTTATTGTCATGAAGGTCTTACAATGTACGTATGCACAAAAATTCTTACTTGATACACCCAAATAGGTAATTGTAAAGAAACATTGTAAGAGTAAACTGGTTGAATTAAAATGAAGGGACAATGAATGCATGAGATAAATAATAGACCATCTGAGTTTCTCTAGCTTTCTGTGTTTTTACATCAACCAAGGGGTGTACAGATTTTCGTGATTTACTAATAAAACGACTGTAATAGGACAGTCCGCCCTTTTGTGTTGTCGGAGCAGGCTGTGATTAGAGAACCAAGGGGAGGTTCGAGAGTCTCAGATCTGTTAGAAAGATGCTGCTTTTCAGGCTTGTTGAACATCATGCTTTGCATACACTCGATGACTGAATCTTCGGCAAAATCACAATTCTATCATTCTAAAAGTTGAATTGTAACAAAAGATTTGGAGAATGACAGCTTAAATGCTTTTAAAAATAGTTAAATGTCCAAATATGTCAATGGGTGACACAGTTGGTGTCGCAGTTAGAGAAACGCCTTTACAGCGCCTGCGATTGGGACTGGGGTTCAAATCCCGCGCTCTCTGTAAGGAGTTTGTATGTTCTCCAAATATCTGCATGGGTTTTCCCCGGGGGTTCCGGTTTCCTCCCACCATTCAAAACATACTGGGGAGGGTGTAAGGTAATTTGGAGTAAATAGGCTGATCAGGCTCATGGGCTGAAAGGGCTTGACACCGCGCTATGCGTCTATAAACAAAATGTTGCAGAGGACTGGAGGAAAGGCAGAGATCCTAGATGTTTGCAGACCTGGAGGGTTTTTTTGTGCTTAATTACTGCCATGGAAGGATTTGAAGACAAGGATGAGAATACTTTGAGACTGAGGTCAAGCTCAGAACAGTTGGCGCAGGCTTGGCGCAGTGAAACTTGGTGCAAGCTGGATAAGAGTAGCAAAAGTTAAAACGGAAAATGCTGCAAATACTCAGCATTGTCCAAACATGTCAGGGGTAAAATGTCGCTGGATGCATTAAGCAAGTCAGTCAGCATGTGTGTAAAGGTAACCTGTTTGGGTCAAAACCCCTTTCACTAGGTTAGCCTAGTGGTTAGCACCAGGTTTCGAATCCTGTGCTGTCTGTAAGGAGTTTGTCCATTCTCCCTGTGCCTCTGTGGGTGCTCGGGTTTTCACCCACTGTTCAAAACATACCGGGCTTGTAGGTTAATTGGGTGTAATGAGACGGAACGGGCTTGTGGGCCAGAAGAGTCTGTTACCATGCTGTACGTCTAAATTAAAAAAATTAAAAAGTAACAGGATAGATTAGAGAAACTGATGCTTTTCTTTTGGATCATTAAGTCATGCTATGTCCATGCCAACATCTTGACTGTCTACATTAATCCCATTTGTTAACATGATCTCCATATCCTCAATGCCTTGCCTATTCTATGCCAGCCAACCACTTCCTCCGGAAGACCGTTCAAGATACAAGTCACTCTCCATTTAAAAGACATATCACTCTGACCCCATCAAAACTCCTCCTTCTATGCTTTATTCTCAATGACATACCGAAAATGGCAATAAGATTCTGACCATCTGCTCTATCTATGCCTTTCAATTTTATGCACTTCTCCAGAGAAAACAAGGGCAGTCTATAAAGCAAGGAAGCCTAATAGCCTGAATATGCCTGAGATTGTCTGATCTTAGAAGCTAAGCAGGCTCAGGCCAAGTCAATACTTGGAGGGGAGGCCGCCTAGGGACACCAGTTGCCTTAGGTTTCTGGGAGGGGCGCTGGACAAAGTGGCATCTCTCTGTTTGCCTTACGGTGGACAGAAGTTAAAGAATTTCATGTATGGTATATTCTAAATGTAGTATTATGTGACAATAATAGAACATTTCCCTTTCTCTTTCCAATCTTTTCCCCCTAAAATTCTCCCCTTTCATCCTTAACCCATGCCCTCTCGTTTGTATCTCATCTGCCCTCAGTGTAAAAGCCTACTTTGCATTTACTCTCTCTGCACCCCTTATAATCTTTTATACCTTTGACAACCGCAGTTAGCACAATGCTCTACAGCGTCAGCGATCGGGACCAGGGCTCGAATCCCGTGCTGTCTGTAAGGAGTTTGTATGTACTCCCTGTGTCTGCGTGGGCTTTCCCCGGGGGCTCCGGTTTCCTCCCTCCGTTTGAAATGTACTTGGGCTTGTATGTTAATTGGGTGTATTGGGCAGCATGGGATTGTGGGCTGAAATGGCTGTATGTCCAAATTTAAAATCTAAATTTATGATCTCCCTCATTCTTTATGCTTCAGGGAATAAAGTCTTAACCTAACTTAAAGTGACATGAGAAAAATGATTTTATGTAGTGCAGTAGAAATGGAAGGAATTGCCTGCAGATACATACAAGGTAAGTTGCTTTCAAGGTGAAATTTTAAATAAATATATATGATAAAGAAATATCTGCAAATCTATGGAATAGAATGCGGAGAGGGGTGGGAAGGGAAGAGCTAGTGATTTCTTCTGGTGGAGAAGCAGAACAGATCCTTCTGCAAATGTCCTCCTTCTGCATCCTAATAATTCTATTTAAGTTATTAAATTATTGCCCTTGTCATCGTGTAGTTCATTTTGCCAATTCACGATGTCTCACCCAGAGAGTGAGATTTCTGAGCTGCACAGTTAGAATTTGGTTGGAACACTTGGAACGCATCAACTGAGAAATATTCACTTACATTGGGTGAAAAATCGCTTCCCAGAGAACACCATCACAACCATTCTGGAAAATAAGAAGACTCAAAAGGGTTAAGCATCAATTATCCTTGCAATATTTCCTGGAAAAAATTCAGAAAAAGAATGATTTGTAATGGAGCATGGTGGTGTGTTTCCAAGACAAAAGAGTGGTGCATTGTTTGTCTTTGGAAATTTAAATCAATGAGGCACAGAGAGGATCAACGTTCATATTTTACTTCACATACTGCTGCTTAGTCTCCTTATGACAATTCCAGGAACATGTCAAGTAAGAAGACAGGGAAAGTTATTTCTGCGAAAATTGCAACCTGAAGTTTCCTGAGCCACCGTGATCTCCCTAGGCACTCCGTACAATGGAGACTCACTCCAGACTCAGATTGTTTTGCTTTGTACTGCCACTTTGAACACAATGTATTCCTTCTCTAAACATTTTCTCACTTGAGTGCCAACTCTCCCCAAGAGTGGTGGAAAGGTGGCAAGATTTAATTCCTGCTGATCCTGCTTGAGGAAGAACTGCTTGAGCTAGAAGTGTAGAGATGAAGACGGGTTGACAGGTGAATTTTAGCAATGGATCCTGGCACTGCTCTGTTGACATTAGGCCAGCTGGGTCATGCATTCATTGCACAGTAGAAATGGTCCTCTGTGCCCGCATATAGCGCCTGGTAGTAACCTCCTCCTACTTTTCAGACAATCTGATAATTGGACATATAAGCGGTTCGCTTATCCTCCCAGTAAACCTGAAGCTCAGCAATGACTGACAGACCAAGTAAACAAAGTTTGAAGAGCAAATTGATGAGCAAGGGCTCTGATTACTGGTGTAGTCCATCAAGTGTTCAAGATTCAAGATTATTTTATTCTCATGTCATAAAATAGAGAATGTGATATTACACAAATTTTCCTTTATTCTATCGTAAGGAAGCAAAATTTGCCCAGCATCCCTTATAGCCAAAGAAAGAAAAGCAAAGGAGATTTTTCCCTGAGGACTGTTCCCTCCAAGCTGTGTGCATGCGCATGTGCACACACATTTTGCGAGCAGTGCACAAAGGAAATTAAGGAGCGCACAAAAAGTTAGGGACCTAAAATAATGTACTCATTAATAATTATACTTATTGAAAATAATGTCTTAGCTGGTTCTGTTTATTTAGGCATGGAACAACATACTGAACAATGCAGTTCAAAGTATAGAATAAAATCTTAACTAAATATGTTACTTCATAGAATGCAATCATACTTGCATGAGATTAAAACATGCCAATACAGTTTTATTGTTTTCTTGAAACAATTTCAGGTTTACATTTCCACAAGCATTCAGTGGCCACAGACTTTTGTCACGTGAAAAATTTGCACATTATAGAGGGAACACTGCCCCAGGGTCACTGAATGTCCATGGCTTCACATCCAGCGCTCCATAGCCCCTGCAGCCACACAGCCTTCAGTCTGAACTATCGGTAACCCGAGCTCCAGATGCACACCTCTGACATGATCAGGAAGCATGCAGCACGGTTCCGATACCTGGTATCGCTTCAGCCAGTCTCCAGCAGTCCACAGCTGAGTGTGAGTCCTTCGACCCCATTTGCTAGCAGCCCATGGCGTAAGTGGGTCCTTTGCCTTGAGTCACCAGCAGAGCCCCCATCCTGTGTATTCTTCAGCCTCAGAGTCCCTCACTGGACATGGTCACTGTCTCGTGGGGTCGTCTCCTCTGCTTCTCCCAAAATGGGGAGGGTTCTCCCTGTTTTCTTGTGCCCTACGCCAGTCCTCCACTTCCCCAAAGTCCACAATCCCTGTGGCTGCTGCCGAACACGGACACTACCATCTTGGGCCAGACCCCACAGTCATGGGATTTTAAAATAACATTTAAGCCACCTAAAACCTGTACCGAACCGAAGGGAGTTGAACTGGGTGGTCGGACCCTGCAGAGGATCGCTGACACTTCATTTCCCACTCGCTTCAGGTCTGCACCAGCCACAGCGGTGCCAGAGCTGCGGATTTTTTTTTACCGATTGAAGGGAAAAGTTAAACAAGAGTATCTGCAGGTGCTAGGGTCCAGTGCAGTGCACAAAAGTGCTGGAGAAACTCAGCAGGTCACGCAGCATCGATGGATGGAAAGGGTATCAAAGTTTTGGGTCTGATCCCTTCATCAGGCCAAAACAGACAGGCACCTCAATAAATAGGTTGTGGGGAAGGAAGGAGAGGAAGGGGCAGGGGGAGGAACTTGCTAACAGGTCAGATCAGAGGTCATGGGTAGATGCAGGTAGGAGGGCTGAGGAGAAAAAAGCTGAGAGGTGATGGGGAAACGGTGGAGGGTAGCTCGAGGAAAGGTTCACAATCATTCAGTTGTGAATATTTCTGGGGCAGAATAGGCCACTCTAGTAAAGGGTGCCCACTTAGAACAGAAATACGTCGGAATTTCTTCGGCCAGAGAGAATCTAGGGAATTTGTTGCCAGAGGCTGTTGTGGAGGCCGGGTCGTTGGGTGTATTTAAGGCAGAGATTGATTGGTTCTTGATTAGCTAGGGCATCAGAAATTGTGGGGAGAAGGCCGGGCAATGGGTCTGAGTGGGAAAATGGATCAGCTCATGATTGTATAGCAGGGCAGACTCGATGGGCTGAATAGCCTATTTCTGCTGCTATGTCTTATTGTCTCCATATAAGCTTTATGTGGCATCATTCATTCCTCATGTGACCAAAAAGTGGGAACACTTTGCTGGGCAATGACTATCACTGGGCATTCTTCTATCCTTCTTCCATCTTGGGGACTCATTTGGAGGGGAGGAGGGATGGGGTTAGTTGGAAACATAGACAATCTGTATCAATAAATTTTTTCTCGCTTTATTCTATGTATCTGTAATGGTTAATTCTTGATACTTGTTTAACCACAAAATTAAAATAAAGTATTAAAAAAAAATGGTTTCTATCCCACGCCATTACAGCGCCAGCGATCGGGATGGGGTTCAAATCCCGCATTGCCTGTAAGGAGTTTGTATGTTCTCCCTGTGTCTGCGTGGGATTTCCCCTGGGGGTCGGGTTTCCTCTCACCTTTCAGAATGTTCTAGGGGGTATAGGTTTATTGGGTATAATTGGGCGGCAGGGGCTCTTGGGCCAAAATGGCCTGCTACCGTGCTGTATGTATAAATTTTTTGAAAAATTAAAAAATTTAAAAAACTTTACACTTTGAAGTGCCCTCAGGTGTTCATCCTGGCACAGTGCTTTGTTTTGTGTGAAGTACCTGCCCACCTTGTACCCATCCCTGGCCTCTGTCGCTGAAACCAGAAGCAACCAAACTCTGCACTCATTCATTTTGCTGTCTATCTTCAGTCTGACCTCAAACCCATCTCTGGTGACCCTCTCCCCCTTTCTTGACCTCTCTGTCTCCATCTCAGGAGACACGCTCTCTACTGACATTTTTGACAAACCTACCAATCCACAACGACCTCTACTCCACTTCTTCCTGTGGATCTAGGGATCCATGTTCTCCCCCTGCCACCAACCCCCACCCCCATTTCGTTTGGGCTCCTGCGCTGTTTGACCTGCTGATTTCTCCAGTTTTGTGTTTTTACTACAATCACTGAGTTTGCAGACTTTCGTGTTATACTCCTGAATTTTTCAGTGACAGGCTGTCAACCCAAACAGCTGCTGGCACTCAACTGCGAACTCTTGATGGAGGAGATCAATTCGTAAGCTGCTTCTCGTTACAACACATTCAAAAGACACAGAAATAATACTAGTGAACAATTGAAGTTTTTAAAAAAACTATTTTGTCCTCCTGGTTTGCATTGATATCCAAGCAACATATGAATTATAGACAAGCATCCAGAGACGAATATATCATTTTAGGGGAACTCATGAAACCAGAGCTCTCTTTCAGTGTGGTCCTTCTTTATTGTGGTCGAATGAGGAAAATTAGCCCCAGAAGATATGTTGGCATGGAAATGTCTTGGAATAGTTAGCAAGATATTGGAGTCTAATCAAAGAAGAACTAGCTAACCAGTAAACTGGTCATTCAGCTAACCAGTTAAAGAAGCCATTTTTGCCATTCACACTGTTAACCGGTTCTCTGCGTCCTTTCACGTTCATCCCCCCGGGATAGGGGTGCCTATCCTCCTCAAGACATCCCGAATGATGAAACACACACTAGCTGGAAGTGATACCTTCTCCTTCTCAGAAGGGAGACGTCAGTTTGATTGCTATGGGTGTTCTGAAAATGTGTGTTCCTATCACCAAACGGACAGGATCATCGAGCCCTAATCGAGACCATTTACATGCTTTTAGGTGGAATCGTTTAATTGAAATATTGTGGAGACTCATAGAGGAATCTGAGGAGGATAGTGAGGCTGCACTGAATAGCTGTCGGAGAAAACGCCGGTTGTCTTGTGGTATTTTGAATGGCTGAATAATAACGTAAGAATGTGGAAGAGGGAGAGACCATAGGGGCCCGTGCCCTGGGCTGATATCCTCGATAACTTCGATGAGCAACTGTGGTGTGAGAATCTTAGAATGTCTTGGAGTACTTCTGAATTTATTCCGGGGATCCTCAAGCCAGAGCTGAGCCGTAAGAGCACCAACTGAGAGAAGCCTAACATAATCAAACCAAGTCAACATTATTTTCAGAAAGGTTTGACAGAACCCTTTTGAGGACATAGCAAGCAGAAACAAAGGAGGGGTGCCAGCTGATGTTGTGCATTTAGATTTCTCAGAAGGTATGTCATAAGGTATTGGAGCGAAGATTGGTTATCTGTGAATCAGATCGAAAGGGTTTTATCAGACTGGAAGGATGTGGCTGGTGGAGAACCCCAAGGATTATTTCTTGGCTCTCAGTTATTTACTATTTACGTTAATAATCTGCAGGAGAATGCAGAAAGCAAGGTGTAAAACATGAAAGTCTCCAGACACCGTGGTTGAAGTAAAAATACAATGCTGGAGAAACTCAGCAGGTTAAACGGTGCACTTTATAGAACAAAGACAAAAATACAAAATCAACATTTTGGGTTTGAGCCCTTGATGAAGACTGCAAGGTGTCCAGGTTTACTGAGAACAGGTTAGATGGCATGTTGCAGTGAGGACCTTGTAACTCTGGGACAAGTTATTGCTGCGATAGGTCCAATGGGTGGGTGTTGGCAAATGTGAGGTTATGCCTTATAAATGCAGACGAGATTGCAGATGAGTGAAGGTGTTCTTGGGTACTGATAACAAAATGTTTACAGTTTCTTGCAGCAAGTTATCAAGAAGGAAAAGGACAAGAGGGTTGAAATAGGGACGTGTTGCTACAGTTACACAAAGTATTGGTGAGGACATGCCTGGATGACTGGGCACAGCTTTAGTCTCCTTATGAAAGATGTGATCTTTTTCAATGTAATAAAGAAAGTTGGGTTATTTTAAAACAATTACATTTTATTAGCTATAGACTCATGACCATGAGGAGGTCTCCATCTTGAATCCAATCCGAGTTGCCACAAACTAGTCTCCAACTCCCTCCAGTGGTCAGGAGGATCACTAGCACTCCATCATTATCAAAGGATATCCGAAAGAGATTCATTGGTCCATTCCCTTGGATGTAAGACTTGTTCTGTCACAAGCAGCAAAAAGAAATTGGATCTATAGACTTTGGAAAAATGAAAGAAGATCTCAAAATATAAAAAAAATCCTGAGAGAATAATACAAGATGTGAAATGTCTCTCATAAATAGGAGAACCTGGAAGGAGGGCACATATTTTATCTCCTTTTGTTTCCAGCCTCTTGTCTCATGTTTCTGATCAGTGGTTAAATATGTGGCCCTGAGTAATTCTACATCAGTTAAAATGAAGCAGAGGTCAGGAATGGGATGATCGTGGTTCTTGAAGGTTGTGAGTTCCCATGATAGACTCTTCCTGTTAGTTCATTGGATGGCAGTGAAAGGAAATAATGGTAAATTAATTACACAAACATAATTGCTGAAAAAATTCTATTTTAACCAAAACTCTTTGTTATGAGAAAGTCCTCAGTATTGTAAGTTGTGTGATCGCTTTCTTGATCAAAGAATGTGGTTTACCTTTAATTAAATTCAGACTGAGCAGGAGTTTTGGATGAAACGAGGTGACTGGCCTGGATGAGGTAGAAGAAAAAAATGGTACCTTTTATGCTGGAACCTGTTCAAATTCCATTGGTTGTCCAGATGGGAATTTGGCATGAGGTGTTGGCAGACAAGGTAGGTTGCCAATCTTCATGTATATTTTTACCATATCCTGGCACTTAATAACCAATGGAATTTTTAACCATAACACATTCAGGTGCCATGTGTAAACAATGCTGAACTCTGCCCCTTTAGTTTATAGGATAATCTAAAGCTGCGACGATGTAATTCCCTTGTAATAGTCATCTTACGTATGTGTTGTCCCAGCGTGCATGAATTAGAAATGGCAGCCGTAAGTAATTAACAGTTTTACTGTTTCTTTAAAGTGGGTTGAAGTTTTGCCTTGAACATATGACTTCAGGTAGCAAAGCTCCCCTGCTCGACACTGCCGCAAGAACATTTGTTAGGTGCCTGGAGACAGATGAGAAACAAAGGACTTTTCTGTGCAAACCCTTCGGCAGGAAAGCCTGGCCCCACTGGCACCAGGAAGTTGCAGCGTGTACCACTGATTATAATTGCACAACCCATTTCAGGGAAGCAGTGAATGAAACTCACCCGTTCTGTAGACATTACATAATCAGGGGGCTATGGTATCATTGACAAGGTTACTGATATTTGCAACAGTGATTCCTTATGTGTTGCACAGCAGTGCTATTCTTCTACCTGATAAAGTTTGGTAAATTTGCTGTATTTCCTTGAAAGGCAGTCTCTTTACCATTTCACACTTGGTATAAGGGGTCTAATTCAAGCAAGGACGACATCTACTCTTTCCTTCAGTGTGGGTGCTTGGTGCATGGTACCCACCCAGGATTCATGGCTGAACCAGTTTTGATTAAGGAAGTATTTGAGAAAATGTTTCCTTTATCATTGCAAAGCCTCAGCGAAGATTCAGTGCCTTATCCTCCTGAAGTTGAAAGACAGAGAGGAAGAGATGAGATTGGTCGTGACTGGAATGCCTCATTGTTTAAAAATCTATGGTTTCGATGCTATGGGAAATAAGAGAGATACAAGTAACACCAGAAATTACTGACTATGCAGCAAAATGCAACACACTTGGGACTTTAAGTGGTGCAGTGTGGCAGATTTTCCACAGTATAGATGTTATTTCAATGAATACACCCACATTTTATTTTACTTATTTTTATTTACAATGTTACACAGTACTGTGGTATAATATTTTCCTATTGAAATTGGTAGGTTCTAAAGGAGTGCATGAAATAAGGTCCTGATGAGTTTAAAGGGAATGTGGGAATCGAGGCTGCCTGGATTTCATGGATTACCAACAAGTGCATATACTCTGTGTCCCAGTTTTCCAGGACTGGTTTTATACTCAGCCACCAGCTGGTTCATACTGGTGTTCGTACTGTAAAGGTTCACCCATGGATCCAGTACGGTATATATTATGAAAGGTTAAAAATAGCCAGAGCCCAAAGGGTTAAGGTGAGTGTGGAAATCAGTATCAGTCAGCCAGACACCAAACCTCAGGATTTCTGAACCACTGGAATGGAGATTATCGGAGTTTTATTAAAATCGGAAGGCCAAGTAGCTTCTGTGGAGGGAGAAACAGGACTCCAGGTCAATGACCCTCAGACCAGGAAGTAGCTAGAGATAAGACAACTTTAAGAAGGGAGAGGAAAAATAAACAACAGTAAGATCTGTGATAGGACTGAAGGAGAAAAAGTGAATGACAAAAGGGGAAACAGATCAAAGAGAAACAAAGGGGTCACAGTGTTAAATGGAAGGAGAGTCTGGTGAAAATGTAAATGCAGAATAATCACCTAAAGTTATGAGATGAAAAGAGAATGAATGGTGGAAACCTGAAGTTACGGTCCCAGAATTACTGATTAGACTGGACAACAATTTTTTTTCAAAAGGCTTGCTATCTGAAAATAAATCGGGGATTATGATAGACAACTTCGAGCTGAATGCACAAAGATAATTTCAGATTTTCTGCATCAATGGCACAGGATCGTGGACTAGAAGGGCAGGTTTCAGTCTAAAGATAAATAACACAAAAAAAAATTGGATACTCTCCACCTGACTGGCTGACTGCAACGCCAACAACTATCCAGGGCAAAGTAGCACAACTTACTCCCGCCTCACACTCATCAACTATCCTAAACTGCCTCACCCCACTGATACACCATGGGTCCAGTGTTCACCATGTACAATAAGTACTGCAGTTAGACCCCAGACCACTCTGGCAGCAACTCCCTTTCACAGAATGACCAGTGCAGCAGGCACGTGGGAAATCCCACTGCCTGTAGGCCTCCCTCCCATTGGCTCACCACCCTGACTTGGAAATGCATCCCCAGTTCTTCATCATTGCTGGGGCTACATCTCCACACTCCGCATTCTTATTTTTATTCCTTTTATATTATTTTCTGTTCTTATCAATTCTGCTAGTGGTTCTATAGCTAACGCAAACAATAAAGGTGATAGTGGGCATCCCTGCCGTGTTGACCTGCTTAAGTTAAATTGCTTTGATACATGTCCATTTACTGTCACTTTCGCTAACGGTCCCTTATATAATGCTTTAATCCAATTAATATACTTCTCCGGTAAACTGAATTTTTGCAAGACTTTGAACAAATAATTCCATTCTACTCTGTCAAAGGCCTTCTCTGCGTCTAAAGCAACTGCTACTGTAGGTGCTTTATTCCCTTCTACTGCATGAATAAAGTTAATAAATTTACAAATATTGTCTGTTGTGCGTCTTTTTTTGATAAATCCAGTTTGGTCTAAATTTACCATTTTCGGTACATACTCTGCTAATCTGTTTGCTAATAGTTTAGCTATTATCTTATAATCTGTGTTAAGTAAAGATATTGGTCTATATGACGCTGGTGTGAGTGGGATCTTTCCCTTGCTTTAGTATTACTGTAATTATTGCTGTTTTACATGAATCTGGTAAGCTTTGTGTTTTATCAATCTGGTTGATTACTTCCAGGAGGGGCGGAATTAATAAGTCTTTAAATGTTTTGTAGAATTCTATTGGGAATCCATCCTCTCCTGGTGTCTTATTATTTGGTAATTTTTTTTATTATCTCTTGTATTTCTACTATTCCAAATGGCTCTGTTAATTTATTTTGTTCCTCTATTTGTAGTTTTGGTAGTTCAATTTTAGTCAGAAATTCATCTATTTTCCCTTCTTTCCCTTCATTTTCAGTTCGGTATAATTGTTCATAGAATTCTCTAAAGTTTTCCTTAATTTCTTTTGGATTATATGTAATTTGTTTGTCTTTTTTCCTTGATGCCAATACCATTTTCTTAGCTTGTTCTGTCTTAAGCTGCCATGCTAGGATTTTGTGCGTTTTTTCCCCTAGTTCATAGTATTTCTGTTTTGTCTTCATTATGTTCTTCTCCACCTTATATGTTTGTAGTGTTTCATATTTTATTTTTTTATCCGCCAATTCTCTTCTTTTAGTTGTATCTTCCTTCATTGCTAATTCTTTTTCTATATTTACTATTTCCCTTTCCAACTGCTCTGTTTCCTGATTATAGTCCTTCTTCATCTTGGTTACATAACTTATTATTTGCCCTCTAATGAATGCTTTCATTGCATCCCATAGTATAAACTTATCTTCCACTGATTCCGTATTTATTTCAAAATACATTTTTATTTGTTTTTCAATAAATTCTCTAAAATCCTGCCTTTTAAGTAACATGGGGTTTAATCTCCATCTATACATTCTTGGAGGGATGTCCTCTAACTTTACTGTCAATATTAAGGGTGAATGGTCCGATAGTATTCTAGCTTTATATTCTGTTTTTCTTACTCTATCTTGCATACGAGCTGATAACAAAAATAGGTCTATTCTTGAGTATGTTTTATGTCTAGCCGAGTAATATGAATATTCCTTTTCCTTTGGGTGTCACACTCCGTATTCTTGGTGCATCATTCAAGAAGATGGCTCAATGCAATCTTCACAAAGGTAAGGGGAGTGGACAATAAATATGGCCACATCAGCAAAACTTTAATCCTGAAAATGATTTTTTTATAAATGAACCATACCGGGAGAAAGCAATGATATTCAAATAACAACATTTTTCTTGGTAAATTATTTTATGAAGTCTGGTTTCAATAAGTATTCCTTTCTAATCAACTTGATGAAGTGTAATTTATTTTTAGCAATCTGACAACTCGTGACAAGCTTTAATGCAGGGATGGAGGGAAATAGAAGAAGCAATGTTAGCTCAATAGACGCATTAAGGTTTTATAACACATGGGATGCAGGTGTGGGAATGGTTTGAGAGGTTCAAGGTGTTCAGCCCACCCATCCTGAAAGGATGATTAGTCACCCCATACATCACACTTGCAGCTCTGAGGGAGGTCTCCAAACATTTTATTAATTTATTATCTGAAATAAACACTGATGGATAAATATCAAAGCCAATAACTTCACAATGGTCAATGGTAACATTGTTGGAGGTATGTGCAATGAATTGTGGATCAGATGAACATTGTCTGGCATTTTGTGTGGCCTGAAGATAAAGACCTAGTGATCTTACCCCGAAGGTTTTCATAGTTCCGAGCAAGATGAAGGCACTTTTTCTGGAGAATATTTAACTGTCTTGTTTGGCAGTCCCTTGGGGTTGAGGATGACTTGCTTCCATGCCAGTTTTGTGGTTTCTAAGCTGACTGATGATGTCAACGTGTGCACAGACACTGCCACAGATGAGGCAGGAGGGATTCAGTGGGGTGTAATGGTGGAGGTTCTGTGCACCATCCAGTTTTGACTTGGCCTCCTATTGAAGAGGCTCAAGGCTCTCAATGTCTACCTGGATGTTTCTTCCTATTTTGAATGGTTATGAGCCAGGGGTTCTGATGAGTTTAGCATAATTATTTTTTTTCAAGAAAGATTTGAGAATAAATTTGAATCATTCAGAATTTCTTGCTGCAACTAAGCTTGAAATCAGCTGGGAAAATGGGCTGAAAAATGGCAGATGGAATTTAATGCAGACAAGTGTGAAGTGTTGCATTTGGAAGGACAAGAAAGGACGTACACAGTGAATGCAGTAGTACAGAGGGATCTGGGAATACAGATACACAATTCCGTGTAAGTGGTGTCACAGGTAGACAGGGTTGTAAAGAAAGGTTTTGGCATATTGGCCTTCATAAATCCAAGTATTGAGTATAGGAGTTGGGATGTTATGGTAAAGTTATGTACAGTAAGACCTTGGTGAAGCCATATTCAGAGTATTGTGTCCACTTTTGGTCTCCTGCAGGAAAGATATCAATAAGATTGAGAGAGTGTGGAGAAGATTTATTAGAATGTTGCTGGGACTTCAGGAACTGAGTTATATATATATTTACACACACACACAAACACACAGAGACAGACAGACAGACAGACAGACAGACAGACAGACACACACACACACACACACACACACACACACACACACACACACACACACACACACACATATATTAATATTTTTATTTGTTTGTTTGTTTGTTTGTCTATTTAATTTTTTTAATTTATATACCTATAGATGCACCAACATTTTTCTTGCTGCAGGCACACAGGTACATGCAGAACAAAATCTATAATAGTAAACAACTGAATTAAAAAAGTCAATAAATATGTAAGATGGATCATAAATATTCACAGTATTCCTTGTGCAATGGTGCAGACAGCCCTTTTGTGGTGCTGGAGCAGTCCCTGATTAACGTAAAAGGGGAGGTTGAAGAGCATGATAGGTGTTAGAAAGAAACTGTTCTTGAATCTAGAGGTGCCGGTTTTTAGGCTCCTGTGCCTTCTGCATGAAGGTAGCAGTGAGATAGTTGTGTCGAGGGTGGTGGGGTCCTTCAGAAACATGATACTGAGGATCACAGATTGGGAGAGTTTGTTGATTTTGCTTTGTGCTGTTGAAAAACTGTAGGCCACCCTGTCTTCAATATTAACATTTCCCAGGTTATCTAATAGGTAACTAGTAATAACCACTTAGAATCATAAAACTATGCACCGTGGAAACAGGCCCTTCAGCACAACTCATCCACACCAACAAAGTTGCCATCTGAGCTAGTCTTATTTGCTTGTGGTTGGACCCTATCTCTCTCACCCAGTGGTTTTCAAACTGCCCCTAAACTCACATTCCACCTTAAGAGATCCCTAGGCCATCGGTGCTCTGTGATTAGTAAGGGATTGCTTAAGGTGGGATGTGGGTGGGAAGGGAAGGTTGAGAATAACTGCTCTAGACCCAATTGTTACTGAAATATTTTGCTTGAGAAAAATTGTCATTGGCCCATTTCCTTTGGAGTTATGAAACCGTGCACATAACGAGTCAATTCGGTCCAATTAAAACAGTGGTTTTCAAACTTTTTCTTCCCACCCACATCCCACCTTAAGCAATCCCTTACTAACCACAGAACACCTTCGGCATAGGGATTACTTAAGGTGGTATGTGAGTTTAGGGGGACAATTTGAAAACCACTGCTCTAACACTTTCCTTTCTATGTACCAATCCAAATGCCATATACACCATTATATCAAGAATACGGGGTGGTAACAGTCTAAAATAAGGGGTAAACCATTTAGGACTGAGATAAGGACTTCTTAACTCAGTGAGTTGTGAACCTACAGAACTTCTGACCACAGAAAGTAGTTGAGGCCAGTTCATTAGACACATTCAGAAGGGAGTTGAATGTGGCCCTTAGCCTCATTAAGTGGTATAGGGTACTGAAATCACATGATCAGCCATGATCATATGGAATGGAGATATGGGCTTGAGGGGCTGATTGGCCTAATCCTGCTCTTATTTTCTCTAACCATGAGTAGTTACCTCCAGTAGATATTCATCTCTACCATTCCAATAGAACAGTCGTCCCTTCCCCTGATCTGAAGTACTAATCCCAATTGCTTGCTTCTGCTCAGGGAACTGTTATATCATTTATTTTAGAACATATTCATTTTCCAACTTGCTAAATATAATACTTAACATTCAACACATTTACTCCATATTAAATCAAAATAAACTTTTGCTTCCTTCAAGTCCATTTCAATTTCCCAATTTGGCTAATTTGATGTGACTTTGGTGCTTTTTCTTGTCTGCAGCTTGACGCCACTTCACCAGTGCGCTCAGCTTTAGTCTGCTACTCGAGAGTGAAAGATACTGTGGTCACCATAAAGATGCTTTCAACACTCTCCAGCTTTCAGCTGCTACCTTGGGCACTGAGTTTCTGTAAGTGAGACAAAACACATGGTAAAGCAACAAAGAGCACAAAGTGTTGGTGACTCCTGCAGGACGACTCTGATGGAAGCTTGTCATCACCAGCTACAATTAAATAATGTGCAGCCCAAACTAGCATCTTTGATCTCCAGCCCAAACTCTATTCCCTGACCACTGATACAGTCCCCTTCCTGAGCAATGTGCAATCTTAAATGTCATAACTAATCCTGAAAGCAGCTCATTGCACGTTCTTTGATTTAACCAACACTATGTTCAGCCATGGGACCTGTCTCTGCTCATCTGCAAGTGGTCTTGTTACATCTGGATGATTATTCCAATGGGATCCTGACCAAACTCCCTCTTTCTGCCTTCTGGAGTTTGTTGAAAACTTATTCACCTGTCACATCTACAAGAATTCCTGAACAATTCATGCCTGTATGTTAAAATTCTCATTCTTGCTTTCAAATTATTGCACGTTTCACCCCTTCACTATCAATGCAATTTCCTCCAATCCTACATCTGGAAAAGATCTGAAAGTCTTCTATTTTGCTGCCTTGCTTATCAGAATCGGAATCAGAATTGATTTTCATGAACATGTCATGAAATTCGGTGTTTTGTGGCAGGATCATAGTGTAAACAATCATATTATGAGCCATTTTACAACAATAATATAAAAAAATAAAAATAGTAGGGTTCCTTTTTTCCTTTTTAACTTTTAAAATATCTTTACTGAGTCTAATAAAAAATACACACATATTGATCCAACACATAGATTGAAAGATAAAAAGGACAATTTGTACTTCTTCAATCTTACTCAAATAATGCATATGAAAATTTTGGGTACTCCTCTCGATCAAACCCCTTCTACAAATATGTCAAAAGAAAAAAAAAATCAAAAACAAATGACCCCCCCCCCATTGATCAAACCCCTCCCTCTAAACAAGGTTTACTTGTGTATCTAAAATAATTAGGAAATGAAAGACGAGATTCAAAGACCAGGTGGCGCTGTTTGGGAGCATCCAAATTTGATAAATTATGGTAATACTCCATGGTCAAGCCCCACGTCTGATGAAAAAATCACTTTTAGATCATTAAAGCTGTATCTAATTTTTTCTAAACTTAGGAAGGCCATAACATCCTGTAACCATTGAGTAAATTGCCCGTCAAGCTATCAACGAGGTAAACAATAAGATTCACCTCTGAGATAAAGTCAATACTGTTTCTTATTGAGAAAATCTAAATTAAGGGGCATGGTTTTAATTTGACCTTAAAAATAACTGATAAATTTTAAAAATAATATTTTCCAAAAATCTTCTAAACCAGGGCAAGTCCAAAACATATGTAGCAATGAAGCCTTGAAGATTTTACATTTCTCACATAATGAATCAACATCTGAACAAAAGCGAGATAGTTTAAGTTTTGAAATATGTGCTCTGCGCACCGCTGTGATAAACAATGTCGCTCACATGAATCAAGTTTGAAACAGTGTCCCAGTCCTCATCTGTGAGTGACAAATCCAACTCATGTTCCCAATCATTCTTAATCTTAACTAATGAAGCTATTCTCAAATCCATCAGATTATCATAAATCATTTATATTGAGCCTCTATGAGAAAGCTTAAAATCAAGAATGCTTGTTTCAGAAATTTGTGGAAAATCAGAAAGTTTAGACTGAACAAAATGTCTAACTTGTAGCTATCTAAAAAAATGATTATTAGATCATTTAAATTTTACCCTCAATTGTTCAAAAAAGGCAAAATTGGATTGAATAAAAAGATGTTTAAATTTTTTAGTAGCCAACTACACCACTCCCTCCAGCCTCTATCTGATAGAAAAGATGATTCACTGTAATGGGACTAGCAAGAGAGAAACTATGAATTACAAAAGATTTTCCAAATTGGGTCCATATTCTCAACCTATGTCTCATTATCGGGTTATTTGTTAATTTAGAAAATGAAAAAGATAAAAAAGGAGCCTAGGACTGTATTTTTAGATGCATTTTTTGAAAAATTCCACTCCATTTCCACCCAAGAAGGGCGATCAACTTATTTATCAAATTTTAACAAAAAAAGCAAATTGCGTATATTGACCGCCCAATAGTAGAATCTGATATTTGGAAGTGACAGCCCTGTGTTCCTTTTAGTTTTTTTTGAAGCTATGCTTTGTTTAAATGAGGTTGTTTTCCTTGCCATATATATGAAGAAATAAGCGAATCTCGTGAATCCAAAAAGAATTTAGGGATAAAGAGTAGTATAGACTGGAAAAGATGTAGAAATTTAGGTAATATATTCATTGTAATCAAATTAATACATCCAAACATAGTAATAGACAAGGGGGACCATCCCATTAATAACGCTTTTAGCTGATTAAATGTTGCAGAAAAATGTTCCTTCAATAAATCCTTTTATTCATTGATTATTCAGGAATCCTTGTGCAGCTGAGTGCTTGCCTTTAGGCTTCTGTACCTTTTTCCTGATGGTAGCAGAGTGAAGAGGGCATGGCCTGGATGGTGGTGGTCTTTAAAGATAGAGGCTGCTTTCTTAAGACACCACCTCATGTAGATGTCCTCGATGGAGTGAAGTCTGGTCCCTATGATGTTGCAAGCTGAGTTAACAACCCTCTGGAGTTTATTCTTGTCCTAAGATTTGGCACCTCTATACCAGATGGTGAATCAACCAGCCAGTATGCTCTCCATGGTACACCTGTACTTCTCCGTGGATTGTCACCATGTTATAGTGAAGAAGTTTGTGTGGTCCTGAGGTTCCAAGAGTGATGCCATCCATGGTAGTAAGGTTGAGGGTGATGTCCCTGACAAAGAACAATCTAACCAAGGCCTCAGCGGTGGAACAGGGGATGGATTTACTCTGAACTCAATGGTTGTGAAGGAGAACGAAGGCAGCGGCAAATCCATCAGCTCCAATCATCGTGGTTTTCACACCATTGGTTGATTTGTGAAGTGCTGCATGGTTCTTGGAGTGCAACATCAAGTACACGTAAAACAACAGTACGAAGGCCATCATCCTCGATGATGAGGGACAGCCATGACAACACCTGTAGAAGTTTACGTAAGTCTTCAGTGACATACCAGATCTCCTCAAACACCTCACAAAGTGTAGCCGCTGGCATCAACATGGAGGCTGCAGGACAGATCCTCGGAGATGTTGACAGCTAGGAATTTAAAGTTCTGGACCCACCTTAAACACGTGGGATTGACCAGCAGGTAGGTGTGTGACTTCACTGACAAGTCTTAATCTCTGGGCTTTCCTTCCACAGTCTCTGTATTACCTTGCTCTATCTCCTAATTTTGGGCATTCTTAAAGCCGACATCTTGGACCAAGATTTTGATCATCCTCCTGAATGACTTAGTGTGAAATCCTGCATGAGAATGGTCTTATAAAACACCTGGAAAGATCCAAAAATCCGGATGCCAGAAATCTGGACCACCCGAGAATCTGGACTTTTTGAAAAATCTCAAATTTAGTGGGCTCTGTGTGAGTGGGGTGCATGCAAAGTGCCACTGACGTACAGTGGGAAGTATATCTATTTACAAACCCATCGTGATGGGTCTTAAAGTAGATTACCATCACGCTGTGGAGAGAAAGAACACATTGAAATTGAGTGAACATCCAGATAATTAAGAAACTAGAATGTAGTGTGAGCAATAATGTTCTAATGGAAACATGTCATCGAAAAGGTTACCATTCACAATATAAAAAAGGCTACTGCAGAAAAGTCCATGGAAACTTATTAAATTTGTGGAACAAAACCATGGAGTCTGTCTTCAAGACGTCATGCATGTGTACATAGTGCAGAATAAACTAAAGTATTTAAAGAAAGCAAAAGAAGTGTCAACCCGGGCAGCGGAAGGTGTGGATGTTCTATCCACAAGCCGTGCAGCGGAAGGTGTGGATGTTCTATCCACAAGCCGTGCAGCGGAAGGTGTGAATGTTCCATCCACAAGCCAGGCAGCAGAAGGTGTGGATGTTCCATCCACAAGCCAGGCAGCAGAAGGTGTGGATGTTCCATTCACAAGCCATGCAGCGGAAGGTGTGGATGTTCTATCCACAAGCCAGGCAGCAAAAGGTGTGGATGTTCCATCCACAGGCCGTGCAGCGGAAGGTGTGGATGTTCCGTCCACAAGCCGTGCAGCGGAAGGTGTGGATGTTCCATCCACAAACCGTGCAGCGGAAGGTGTGGATGTTCCATCCACAAACCGTGCAGCGGAAGGTGTGGATGTTCCATCCACAAGCCAGGCAGCAAAAGGTGTGGATGTTCCATCTACAGGCCGTGCAGCGGAAGGTGTGGATGTTCCATCCACAAACCAGGCATCTTTATCTCCTTAAATTTGAATTTTAGAAGTATGGCCCAAGAATCCAGTAAGCATGATTCACAAAAAAAAGGAGAGGGGATATTTGTTGTCTTAAGATCTTGCTCAACATCAAAAAGAAAGATGGTTATGTGGTGGATATCAAATAGGTGTTTTTGACTTATTGATGTGTCCACATTTGCTTTTCAATATAATGACAAAAATGTTTCATTTGGCTGTAAATAGTGTTTGGGCATCTGAAAGATGTTGAAGGGCCTATATAAATGCAAGTTTCCTTTCCCTCTAAATTTATTTCTCATTTGATCCTGTTTTAACTGGTGGTGACTGAGTGATCATGAATGGATGGTCTTAAAACCACTTGTCCATTTACTGCTTCTAATGAGAGAACGCTCCCATTCTTGCCTGGGCTGACCAGCACATTGTTTCAAGCTGACAAGAACGAGCTTGACTCCCAATTCCAATCTGAAACGGTCCACTAGCCACTCTGTTAAACCGTAATAGGAAATGATGAATAAATCCTGGCCTCACTGGTTACACTGAATCCCATGAATGAATTTAAAAAATCACCTTTAGTGAAGCTCTGGCCAATAACCTACAACACTTCAGTAATTTTCTGACATTCACTGGTTTAACACAAAGCCAACAAATTCCTCATATCTCTTCCTCTTCGCTTTAGTTGTACAGTAGAAGTCGGAAAATCTGGACTGCTCTGGGATTGGGTCGGTCCGGATTTTCAGAATTTCCAGATCCTTTGGGGGGAATAAAGAAGAGATGAACAGATATGTTTTGATACCTTATTCATTAGCAAATATAACTTGCTTCATTTTTCAAAATGAGTATTTTAAAGAAAAATAAAGTCAACAGTTTGTTGCCACTGTGCGTATGTGGGGCTCACGCAGGCTTGCACACACACAAAAGCCCACTAAATTAAAAAAGTTTGAGAGTTTTCAAAAAGTCTGGATTCTCAGGTGGTCCAGATTTCTGGCATCCAGATTTTTGGACTTCAACTGTAGCACGGAAAGCAAATCTCCTTCCTCTAGATTATGGGTGTGAGCAGGGTACAGAAGGAACTGGACTGGATCTGTTGTCAGGAATGTTGGGACAAGGTGTGGCAGGGAGGAATCAATGAATCATTGGGTTGTATTGAGAGGAGAAAAATGTCACTTTTGACCAAACATTGAGGACTCTGGAGCAATTATTCATTAACCTCTACATTTAAAATGAAGTCAAGATACACCAAATCCAAACCAAACAAATAAATTCCCCAAATAGTGTATCATTCTGGGTGATAAAGTATTTTAAAGCTGTAAACATGTTCTTTATATATTTGTCTTAAATACTGCTTGCACTTGAAGTTTACTATGGCATCTGATGAAGAAATAAAGCTGTATTGGCCCCACAGAGCTGAGGGACAGGGAGTAAAGGATTTCTTCCTGAAACAGAGTTGGAGCAGGTACAGTGAGTGAATCTGCTATTTATTTTCTTCCCCCTGGCAGCATGAGTTCAATATCGCTTCCATAAAGACACAACATGCAGCATGGAGATGTTGAACAGATGTGGAACACGCCGAATTGTGACTGAGATGCAATGACAAGAGGCTGTAAATTGAAATAAACTTTCTGGTGTGGCCTGAGAAGGAGAGAGAATGGTATCTTAAGAGTGTGGATGAGGATCTGGAGGGATTAATTTTTAAAATTTAGGCATATTAAACATACAGCACGGTAACAGGCCATTTCGGCCCACCAATCCGTGCCGCCCAATTTACATCCAATTAGCCTACACCCTGGTACATTTTGAAGGGTGGAAGGAAACCAGAGCCTCCGGGGTGGGGGGGGGGGTGGGGGGGAAACCCATGCAGACATGGGAGAACAGATAATCTCCTTACAGACAGCACTAGATTCGAGTCTTGGTCCCGATCACTAGCACTGTAAAGGCGTTGTGCTAACTGCTACATCAACCATGATTAGATGGGGAGAATAAAATGGTGCAGGACATGTCAATGAGTAGTTATGGTTTATGTGAACTCAGTCGGCTGAGGGGCTGGGCTTGTTTCTATGCTGTACCATGACTTAAAATGCTAATAACCTAGAATTTACGGGTACAATATCAGTAATGCTGGCTGTGTTCACTGGAATTACACCGTAACTGATGGGTTCTGGGGAAAGAACGAGTGCTCTTGAACATGAAAATCCTGAAATTATTGTCAGATTATCTCCACCTCATTCAATATAGTCTGAAGAAATCAGTCAACCGATAAGACATTTTGTGTACACAAACCATTAGTGTAAAACACATTAAAAGTTATATATTTTACCATGAGATGTAGATTTTAAAAGTATAGAAATCTATCATTACTGCAAAGTAAGACACATTGACTAAAATGACCTATTCATAATTGTGGATTTTCACTAATATTACAATATTCAATGGATTTTTTAAAATAATAAAAATGTTTTCATTTTATTGGCTATTCAGCTTCCAGCTAAAGCTTATGTCTGTCCCACACTTTCGCTCATTTCATATGAAGCTTTTCAAATATCTTTTGAAAAAAACTTGTTTTGTTCCTGACATGACTTCTCCAGGAATAATTGCTGAAAAGGAGATGTCCACACCACATATCTTAAGATCTTTGCTGCTAGATTCCTTTGAAGTCAGCAGTAAACATTGTCATCTCACAAGCCTCTGCCAGATCCCAGTAACAGTCATTATCCACCCCACCCAGCTCACGCTCTGTTCTCGCTGCTGCCATCAGGGAAGAGGTATGGGTGCCACAAGACTCGCATCACCAGGTTCAGAAACCGCAGCTACCCCTCCCCCATCAGGCTCCTCAATGACAAACTCATTTAAGGACTTTCACCATTTTGTTTTTTAAAAAAATCTCTCTACTGAAAAGTCAGTTGCTTTAGATTATTTGTTTACATGTGCACGTTGAGTACAGTTTTTGAGGCACTGCCCAATAAATGGTCATTCTGCCTCGCCCACAGGAAAAAGGATCTTAGGGTTGTACGTGACGCCATGTATGTGAGTCGGAACTTGAAATTGAACTTGAACTATTGCCTGTGATTTAAATAAACATTTTCAGCTCATGGCCTTCCCCAGAGAACAGAAATCTAGGATGATCCATCAGGGCAGTTTTCCAGGAATGTGTGACAGATATGGAGATGTTAAAATAATGTGTTTTCTTTTCTCTCAATTTACCATAAATTTTCCCAAACACCTTCTGAGAAGATAAATGAGTTTGCACATTATTTTGGCCAATATTCAATTAATATAATTAGAAAATAACCAGGTTACCTGGTGATTATCACCTTCCTATTTGTGGGAGACTGCAAAATACATATTGGCTACACTTTGCAAATGACTAGATTCCAAAGGATAAAACTTTTTCATCTGGAAGTCATGAAATAAATACAGATTCCCTTTCTTAGTTGAACAATAAAGGTCCTTGTTCATTGTGTCTCAAACAATATGGGCAAGTGGGAGATTCTCTTTTCACTAGAGTTTTGATAGTAACTTTTTTAGTGAACATTTTAGTAAAATGAGTGTTCAATTTTCAAATTGATACACTGTTTTTGATTAAGGGATGAATGAAGTCTTTATAAGCGTCCCACTTTGTGGTTATTCATAGCAAAAAAGACAACAGGTAGAGTAGCAAGCTAAATTTTTGGCTAACAACAAATCGATGAAAAACTCATTGCAATTCAATGAAAAAAAGATTTTCTTCATGTACCTTGGTCCCACTTGTAACTATTTGGCAATCTGTTTAAGTAAGCCCTTTATTAAAAGAGAGAGCTGAGGACTCTAAGTGGAACATCTGGAAGAGCTACAGAGAACAATGCTGTAAAGCAAAATTACTGCATCTGTGTCTCAGATTCAGCTCTGAACTGGTTTGTCTCTGCCGATTAAACTGATTTATGCAGCAAAGCTGAAAAAGATATACATGCTTCTTTTTTGAGATTCAAGATTCAAGATAAAGCAAGTGTAATAGTGCTTTAGTCTGATTCGCCATCAACAGAAATTGCCGGGCAATTCTTAGTTACCAAAAGAGAAGCAAAAAAAGGTCCTCCTAAAGTTACTGAGTGTCCACAGATTCATCTCCAGTGCTCCCGCAGTCTCCTCAGCCACAGACCTCCAGTCTGAACCATTGGCAACCCAAGCTCCAGATCTGAACCTCCAACATGATCAAGAAGCCTTCAGCGCCCTTGGCAACCTCTTGCATCTCATTTCCAATACCTGGTAGACCTTCAGCCAGTCTCCAGCAGTCCGCAGACTGGATGGTGACCTCGCTGCAAGTTGCCAACACTCCTTCACACACCGTGCACAAAATAACCAACTGGTGGTTCATTATGCAGGTTTGTGTAACAATATTGAGAGAGCAAGTGAAGGGTAAGCAAATGAACACCAATGAAGCTTGGAGTCTCATGGGTTCAAATTCCCAGGGGTACTACAAAAAGCATTAAGCAATATTAAAATTCAGTTCTAATTCATCCATTGACTTGGAAGGAAGAACTTAGTGAGAAAGGGAATAGAAATAGACAAGAAACATTGTTACTGGAGGGATTGCAATGTGGGGGTCTGTGAAAGTGAATGAATAAGATGGGTTCTGACAAAAATAGGGCAACTCTGACTCTTCTCAGAGTCAGTGATTGAATTTTACGTTTGGTACAACACTAATCTTTGTCCAACATCCTTCCCTCTTTAAAAGTGGAATCATTATTATTTAAAATTAGAAGGAAATATTGTCCAAATGCATATTCACAGTTTTTAGTTGAATGGTTATACTGGACAACAATTTTTTTCAAAAGGTTTACTTCCTGTAAAAAAAAATTGAGGATCATGAAGCTCAACTTCAAGCTGAACAGAAAGATAATTTCAGATTTTCTGTATCATGTCAGAAGTTGGAGAAACATTAAATTAACTTTAATTGAATTTGCCTTGTTTAATCACGTTGCGTTAGTTCAACTAACAAGAATGTTTTGGCCTCTGATTCTCATTTGTGCTCAGCATCTGATGCCTCTCATGTGAATTTCCAGCATTGATGGATTCCAGTTGCCCTGATACCACTTTTCCATGGTTGCGATGTCCTGGTGAAACCTTTCACCGTGTTCGTCACTGACTGCATTAAGATCAGCCGGGAAGACATCCAAGTGTGAATGCAGAAAATGAATTTTCAGTGATATGGTGCACTTAATGGTTTTGCATGCTTTAAGCATTGGTTATATGTGATAGGAACATTTTAAGGTCTTTCCATGGTCATCAGTCAAAAATATATAAAATAAATCCAAAAGTGTTCAGGAAGCAAAATCTTCATTGTCCAGTGTCATGAGTGAAACCCCAAAACCGATGATCAACCCCCGCTTTTATGGCCCAGCATCCTAGTTCATCAATTTTTCTCATCTATACTTCCCCTCAAGAAGAATCTTATTTTTGTCTGTGAAATTTTTTGTCTGAGCCCATTATTTGATAATTAGCCTTCTCTCCTAGTTGTCGACTCCAAATTTGTTCACAGATTCATCAGTGAGATTGGGCCTTTGCTCTGGAGCATTCCCTCAAACCAACTTTGCCTCCCTGCTGCATCATCCCAACTTAACACCTGTATTTGTCACTTGACCCTGACATCATTTTCTTTGTGTATATTCATTCAAGGGTTAAAAGAAATTTATAAATGCACAGGGGTCAAAGGATTGCAATGAATTGCAGGTTATGACATCACAATGTAACCACATCCGATGTTAATGCCCCTCCAAATGGATTCTACCCTGAAGAAGGGCTCAGGCCTCAAACATCAGTATCTTTACCTTCTATGCACGCAGCGAGACCGGCTGTGTTCCTCCAGCATTTCTGTGTGTTTTTACCAGATATAAGTATCTAACTTAAATTTCCAAGCTGACATAGTGGGCTGTGAGTTTCAGCCTTTGGGTAAATAGCCCAGGCCTGGAGTTTCCAAAGTAAACAATTAACCCTTAAAATCTTTACGACATATCTTCTTTAATGCTTCATTTCCTTTTTAAGGGAAAAGAAAGGCAAAGTGCTGAGAGCAAATGAATGGTTGAACTGTTCCCATTAAAATGTTTTCCTTTCTCCTGCCTCTCTATTTGGAGAAGTTGAAAATGAGAACAGAAAAGAAGGAGCTTTGCCAAATGCTTATTTAAAATTTCACTGGTTCTTAAGGTGGACATCCAGCTGACATTTTCCAGTGTTGCTATTTAAAGTACACACTCCAAGTGTGTAGCGATCACACTGTAAGAGACAAACAGTAGTAATTTGTCAGTTCCTCAACTCTTCCATTTTGCAGCAGGTTGTACTTGAGCCAAGATCATCAAATGAGCAACGATATCATCATAAAATTGGTAGTAAAATTTTGATACATTAATTTGTATACATCACCCTCATATGTTGTTCTTTCATTTCCTCTTTGCTTGTTAAAAGCTTTCCATTCCAGAATTAACCACTCACTAATGAGCCCATTATTTAGTGTTTCACCATGAATACTTGGTGACTGAATGTTCCACTTTGTTCTACATGATGGCTACCTCACAGATGATGGGACCTGATAGCTTGTTTTAACCAATATGTTGTTGACAATCGTTTGACTGAGGAAACCTTCTTGTAGAATGTACATCTGACATGGCACACACTGCACACTAACCAAGGCTAGTTCAGAAGGTTCAGACACTTGGTATCCATGGAGAGGTTGTAAAATAGATTCAAAATTGGCTGAATGGGAGAAGACAGAGAGCCTGGAAGCCTGTGATTAGTGGTGTGACTCAGGTATTGGTGTTTGGACCATTGTTGTTTGTTGTCTATATCAATGATCTGGATGATAATGTGGGCAATTGAGCAAGTTTGCAGATGACACTAAGATTGGAGGCATTGTGCACAGTGAGAAAGGCTTTCAAAGCCTGCAGAGGAATCTGGGCCAACTGGAAAAATTGGCCAGAAAAATGGCAGATAGAATTTAATGCACACAAGTGTGAGGTGATGCTTTTTGGAAGGACTAACCAAGGAATGCAGAGGAACAAAGGGATCTGGGAATACAAATACATAATTCCCTGAAAGTGGCATCACGGGTAGGCAGGCTTGTAAAGAAAGTTTTTGGCATCTTGGCCTTCATAAATCAAAGTATTGTGTTCAGGAGTTAGGATGTTATGGTGAGGTTCCAAGGAGGTTCATCAGGATGATTCCAGGAAAGAACCATTGAAAATTACAGGACAGAAAACAGGTCATTTGACCCTTCTGGTCTGTGCCAAACCATCATTGCTCTAGTCCCACTGACCTGCACCCATTCCATAACCTTCCAGACCTCTCCCATCCATGTATCTATCCAATTTATTCTTAAAACTTAAGAATGATCCTGCATATACCATGTCAGATGGCAGCTCATTCCATACTCCCACTACTCTCTGAGTGAAGAAGTTCCCCCTAATGTCCCCCTAATGTCCCCCCAAGCTTTTGCCCTTTCACCCTAAAGCCATGTCCTCTCATATTTATCTCTCCCAATCTAAGTGGAAAGAGGCCAAATTTGTGCAGTATTTTGTACAGTTTTGGCTGCCAGCTACAGGAAAGTTACCAGTAAGGTTGAAAGAGTGCAGAGAAGATTTATTAGGACGTTGCCAGGTCTTCAGGAGTTGAGCTACAGGGAAAGATTAAACAGGCTGGGACTTTATTCCTTAGTGCATAAAAGAATGAAGGAAGATTTGATAGAGGTCTACAAAATTATGAGGGGAATAGACAGAGTAAATGTGAGTAGACTCTTTCCACTTAGATTGGGAGAGATAAATATGAGAGGACATGGCTTTAGGGTGAAAGGGCAAAAGCTTGGGGGGACATTAGGGGGAACTTCTTCACTCAGAGAGTAGTGGGAGTATGGAATGAGCTGCCATCTGACATGGTATATGCAGGATCATTCTTAAGTTTTAAGAATAAATTGGATAGATACATGGATGGGAGAGGTCTGGAAGGTTATGGAATGGGTGCAGGTCAGTGGGACTAGAGCAATGATGTTTTGGCACAGACCAGAAGGGTCAAATGACCTGTTTTCTGTCCTGTAATTTTCAATGGTTCTTTCCTGGAATCATCCTGATGAACCTCCTTGGAACCTTCTCCAATGTCAGCACATCTTTTCTTAAATGAGCCCAACATTGGTCACAATATTCCAAGTGAGGTTTCACCAGTAAGAGTAAAGTTTCAATATCACATCCCTGATCCTATATTATATTACTCTTGAAATGAATGCCTGCATTATATCTTCCTTATTCACCACCGTCTCAATACATACATTTACCTTCAGGCTAACCTGTACAAGGACTCCCAGATCCCTTCGTATCTGGGTATTTTCAATTTTCTCCCCAATTAAAAAATATTCTGCCCATTTATATTTTCCACCAAAGTGCATGACCGTACACTTTCCGACATTACACTTTTCTATCAAATCTGTCTAAGTCCTTCTACAGTCCTTCCTCAACACTACCTGCTCCTCCACCTACCTTTGTATCATCCGCAAACTTGGCCACAAAGCCATTCATTCCATTATCCAAACCAGTGATGTGCAACATAAAAAGAAGAGGCTCCAACATTGACCCCTGTGGAACACAATAAGCAACTTGGCAGCCAATCAGAATGTGATCCCTGTATTTTGACTCTCTGCTTTCTGCCCATCATCCAATGCTCAACTCACGTTTGTATGTTTCCTGTTCTACCATGGGCTTTTATCTTGTTAATTAGCCTCATGTGTGGCACCTTGTAAAATGGCTTCTGAAAATCTAAATACACGACATTTACTGCATCTTCCTTATCCAGCTGGCTTGTCACTTCCTCAAACAATTCCAATGTTTATGAAGCAAGATTTTTCTTAAGGTTCACCATAGGAGAGCTAGCCTCTGCCCTGATCTTGCAGTTGTATTTATAAGATTTGGACTTAGTGGTACACTTTTTGAAAGGTTGAGGGTGGGGTTATATACCTCTAGCTTGAGGTTAATTAACTGCCTAGGACTGGACCAAATTTGGGGCCTTCTAGTCTGTGATGTCATGACTGGTTGGGCAACATATAGTCAACACAAATTTCAATTCACTTCCCACACTTGTTGGAGAGCTAGTCTTGGAGACAACTCAAAATAAATAAATGCAATCACTGGTTCTAGATGCAAGTAAGCAAAACAAATGAAAATGGCTGCTTATCTAAAACTCCATCAATGCAAAACTCGTTGGTTGGTAGTCAAGACCAGCTGTTCTCAATAGTTTTTCGTCTATGCCCCACACACCCCACCCTCCTCCCCCCCCAACCAGGGCTCCACTCAAAGTTTATGGGCCTCCTTCCCTGAGAAGCAGTCAAGTTTTGATTTCTTCCGTCTTATCGACTACATACAAATCACAACATATTTATGATACATGAGATGAAAAGAAAACAAGGCTTTGACATAATATGCTGTGGCCCCCCAAGGGTTCCATTGCCCCCCCCCCTCACCAGTGAGAATGACTGATCTACATCACATGCCGAAGATGTGGAGTTGAATTTCAAGTCAAAACATTTGCTTCAACCGATGTAGTCTCAATAACTTAACAAAACTTTCCTTCATTTATAAAAAACAGAATAATCCAAATGTTGAGAACTTCCTCTTTTGCCAATGGGAACAATTTCTCTCCATTTGTTCTGCATGATGTTCTGTACCTCTGTCATAACACCACACAGCCTTCTCACAAACCAATCGACACAATTTAATGTGTGAAGGGTGTTTGCTGGTTGTTAATGGAAAGAATGCCACACATCAGAATTGGTATCGGTATCAGAACCGGGATGCGAGAAGGTGCCGAGCAAGGCTTCCTGAACATGTCAGAGGAGTGCATCCGGAGCTTGGGCTGCTGATGGTTTGGACAGAAGGCCGTGTGGCTGCGGGTGTGCTGGAGGTGAATCCATGGACATTCAGTGACCCTGGGGTTCTCTTTTGCTTCTCTTTCTCTGGCTGTAAGAGGCTGGGGCAGCTTTTTGCTGATAGTGAATCTTTGGCTGCCTTACAGTAGACTAAAGGAAATTTCGTGTGATATCACATTTTCTGAATCTTGAATCTTGATCAATCCTCAGCTTTTTACTGTGAATCAGTTGGTAGCTCTCTTGACTCCCAGCCTAGTGAGTTGACTCTTTAGTGTAGCACAGAGGAAATGCCCTCTTTCCCGAGTTTCCAAATTCCAGATGAGGCATTAATCTGAGGTCCCATTTTACCACGAGTTGGATGTAAAGATACCCGTGGTACTAATTCAAAGGAAAATAATAGGAAATCTAGACTAATTAGCTGGCCTATCATTTAGAAAATTAATAGATTCAGAAAGAGATTGATCTGACTTGGGAGCCCATTGGTTGCCAAGGGTTTTGACCATAGTAGAACTGGTTTCCAACATAATCTTCAAATGTAGCCTGACAGCTCACAACAAACAGTGAGAGGGGAGTGAAGAAATAGGATGGGAGAGGTAATTACATTTATTTACATTTTTAAATGTAAACATACAGCACGGTAACAGGCCCTTTCACCCAATTGACCATACAACCCCGGTACGTTTTTGAACAGTGGGAGGAAACATGGGGAAAATGTACAAACTCCTTACAGACAGCGTGGGATTCCAACGCCGGTCGCTGGTGCTGTAATAGTGTCGTGCTATCCGCTAGGCTAATCATGTGGCCTATTTAATGAGTCTTCACCATCTCTTTTCAGCAGCTGTCCAAACACATGTCATTCCGTCTCTCTTCATCACCGAGCTCCCACAGGCAGCTACTTTGTCCTCTCCGCTTTTCTCCCTTCTCCAAACTTAGAACAACATTCATTTCTAATTAGTAAATGGCTCAGATTGCTGGACAAACTCAATATGTCCCGCAGCTTCCATAAGAGGCTAGGACAAAGGCCTCAGGACTGAAACATTTTTGCTTTCATTTCAGATTTGTGATATCAGTAGTTTTTCTATTTTTAAATTCTTTTGTGCCTGATGCTTATTACATTGGACAACATTTTTTTTTCAGGTTTGCTTCCTGAAAAAAAAATTGGGGATTATGATAGACAACTTCAAGCTGAACACAAAGATAATTTCAGATTTTCTGTATCACATAGGAAGTTGTAGAAACATTAAATGAACTTTTATTGAATTTAGGATGGTTAATTGCATAATGATGCTGACACTTTGTGTTAGTTCATCTGGACCCAACAATGCTCATTTTCATTTGTACTCAGTATCTGATGCCTATCACATCAGTGTCCAACAATAGTCGGCCGGCATTGATGGATTCCAGTTGCCCTGATACCACATTTCCATGGTCGCAGCGTCCTGGTGAAATCTGTCACCGTGTTCATCACTGACTGCACCTAGATCAGCCAGGAGGAGGTCCACGTGCGAACGCAGAAGATGAATTTTCAACAACATGTTGTACTTCATGGATTTGTCGGCATGAAGTAGACAAAAAAAGGACAGGAAATCATAAAAAAAATGGTCCATGATAGGAAAATTCTAAAGTGATTTTCCTGATCGGCAGCATAAAATCCATAAAGTGCATGAAAAAGTGTTCGGGAATCAACAGCTTCATTGTCCCCTGTCATTTTACCCGTTACTGCCACCCTGTGACAATGTGCAACATCTGCAAAACTAGTTTGTAGTTTCAAATTAATATCATCTGGAAACATTTATTCTGGGGAAACATTAATTTAGCAGTTGAGAACTGCAGTATTCAATAAGAAATTAGGTGCATTTGAAGTCTTATTTTGTTGCAGTAGTTAACAGATAAATTGAGATATTATCCCCTCATTCTGTTGAGTGAGAGAGAATTATGTATTAATTTACTCGATTATTCAGGCATTTTGGAAGGAAGACTTTTATTTAAATTGCATAATATTTATTTTATTAACAGAAATAGAACCAAATTTTGAGTCTTCTGATGCTCTGGGGGACTTGTGTGGTACCGAATTGATGCAAGGTTTTGTGAGGACAAATTGGATTTGATTCAAACAAAGCCCTCATTAAAATTCTGTAGCTTGGTTCAAGTTTGAATTAGACCTATCCAGAGTCAGTCCTACCAAGGCAAGCTTAACATCCAACTGGATGCTACAGCACCCTCTGTGTTTCCTTTTGAGGTACCCAAAGAGGCAAGCTCTGCAGTGAAGGATTTATGACAGGCCTGAGATGAAATTACACCTAATTTCCTTCTTAAATGTTTGATATCTAACTATGACACCATGACCTTTCTCTGGAGGAAGACCCACCTCTTGGCATTTCTTCTGTCAATCCTGTGAGTACAGGTTGTTCTGATGACCTTTAAACACACGCTCCTTGGATTATCAATTCAAGCCTGAACATCGTATTACTTTTGTGTCCTTAACAAGTTTCTTCCAGCAGCCCTGCCAAAAAAAATGTATTGACTAAATGTTTTAATTTTTAAATTTAAATGTAGATTTTATTCGCAGCTTGGAAGAGGCCGACTCTGGCCATTAAAATCCACGCTTCTCAAATTAACCTGCAACCCCGTATGTTTTGAACGGTGCAAGGACCCAGACACGGAGAGAACGTACAGATTCGAAGCCGGGTCGCTGGCGCTATAACAGAATCACATTAACCATGCTGGCCAAACAGCAGCATATCCCCAACATTTACCAGAAATGAGTGAGGTTCGGGCAGAATAAAACAAACTCCATTCGGCCATTTGGTTACTCTACCTTTGAGACCACTGCGCAAATTGTAATGAAACAAGTTCTCACAAATCTGTCTGAACTTTTACCAGTGCCATGAATGGTATCTGTGTGGCTGCTCAAGACTGCTTCAATTGTAGAAACACTGATGGTTTAAACTATGCATGCACTGTTTAAAAAAGGGAGCTGTTGAAAGGCATAACGGCAGAGTACAAGCTGAGCAGCACGGCTTCCAAAATACATGCGATCCAGCATGTTCAATAGTGCAATTATACACTAAGGTGATCTTCAGCAGCATGGATTCAACTCCAACATTGAAGTACTCGAGATGCCAGAGGCCAACAACATCGAATCCACGCTGCCGAAGATCAAACTGCACTGGGTAGGTCACATCTCCAGAATGGAGGACCATCGCCTTCCCAAGGTTGTGTTATATGGTGAGCTCTCCGCTGGCCACTGAGACAGAGGTGCACCAAAGAAGAGGTACAAGGACTCCCTAAAGAAATCTCTTGGTGCCTGCCACATTGACTACCGCCAGTGGGCTGATATCGCCTCCAACCGTGCATCTTGGCACCTCACAGTTCGGCAGGCAGCAACCTCCTTGGAAGAAGACCGCAGAGCCCACCTCACTGACAAAAGGCAAAGGAGGAAAATCCCAACACCCAACCCCAACCAAACAATTTTCCCTTGCAACCTCTGCAACTGTGTCTGCCTGTCCCGCATCGGACTTGTCAGTCACTAACAAACCTGCAGCTGACGTGGACATACCCCTCCATAAATCTTCGACCGCGAAGCCAAGCCAAAAAAATAAAGAAAGAAGAAAGTGACAGCTTGTATCACAGGATTCGCATTCTCTATGGACAGTCACTGCCAGGACCAAGAGGACAGCACAAATAGAACTGCTGAGACAAGATAGTGGAGACAGACTCCCATTCGTACCCTACCAATGAAATGAAGGAATAGATTAAAAATTAAGAAGAGCTTAAGATAGTTTACACATTCGATATAGATAGAGGACAAGGCGATTATGTTGTAATCAGATCTATCTTGTGTGATTGATCAGTTATTTTGGATGAAATGTAAGAATCTAATGTGGAGATAATTCTTGATTTCCCCTACATTTTGTGAGGCAAGGAGAACTGCATTAACATCGACCTCCCATTTCTGCCAGCCCACTCCCCGTTCTTCTCATCCCCACCCCTCTATCTTCTTTCCTCCAGCTCCCCTCCCCTTTCCCTCTCCATTCACAGAGTCGTCCCCCCCTCCCCCTGTTTGCTGCTGTGCCCTCCCTCCCTTATTCACTTATTACCTCCTGCCTGTGGGACTGTGCTCCTCCCCCTGTCCCTCCCCGCCCCCATCATTTTGTTCGGGGGCTGTCTACATTTTTCTTTTCGTACCTTGACGGAGGGCTCAAGCCCGATAACGTTGGTTCTGCATCTTTATCTTTGCTGTGTAAAGGACACTGTTTGACCTGCTGAGTTTCTCCAGCATTGAGTTATTACTTCAATCACGGTGTCTGCAGACTTTCATGCTTTACTCCAGAATTCTGATCGAACTGGCTATTAACAGCCACACCAAAGGAAACAGTTGTTTCTACCTCATGTATCAAATACCTTTCCTGATTCTGATAGGGAAGTTAACTATTTATCCTTCCACAGATGCTGCCTGACCTGCTGAGTGTTTTCTGCACTTTTCGGTTTTACTTCAGACTTCCAGCACTTGAAGCTTGTTTTATTTTCTCTTATGACAAAATGCATTTGAAATAAATCTATTCGATCTTCCCTGAGTTAAATGGAAGAGAACATAAGATCATGAAAAGAGCAGGAGTAGGCCTGTCGAGCCTGCTTCGCCATTCAATGAGATCATGGCTGATCTAATGATAGGCTCATCTCCACCTACCTGCCTTCCCTCCATATCCCTACTATGTAAAATATCTATCCAATATCCAACCTAAGCTTGTGCTACCAACCATGTTAAGATTTAACCCCATAAATTGATAATTGTTGATTTAAACCTCTTGATCCCTTAATTTATCAGTTCAATCATCAAGGATTCACACCACTCAGAGCACACTCTGTTCCTGCTTCTATCATAAGGAAAGACATAGGTGTCATAAGACTCACACCACCAGATTCAGGAAGAACTGCTACCCTTCCACCATCAGAGTCCTCACAACAAACTTAATCAGGGACTCATTTAAGGACTCATTGATTTTTTTTCTCTCTATATTGCTCAGTCAGCTTGTTTACATTTATTTATTTGTTTACATGTGTACAATGAGCACAGGTTTTTTACACCACCAATAAGAGGTAATTCTGCCTTGCCCACAGGAAAAAGAATCTCAGGATTGTATGTAATGTCATGTATGTACACTGACAATAAATCTGAAATCTGATATCTGAAATCGAGTCAAGTCAAGATTATTGTTATCTGATTGTATAAGTACAACCCAACAAAACAACATTCTCTGGTCCTCAGTGCAAAATATGCAGACACACAACCTGACATAACACACATACTGGCAAATAATAAATATGCGGGACAAGTACTTTATCTATAAAAATTAATAAATAAATATTGTTTTGTACATATGAGAGTCTCAGATGGTCAGCATCCTCACTGCCCGTGGGGAGAAGCTGTTCCTTAACCAGGTGGTGCTGGCTCCGATACCCTTGTGTCTTTTGCCTGACAGATGCTGAGTGCAGGGTGGAAAGGGTTGCCAAAGATTTTGCGCGCTCTCTTCAGAACACTGTCCTAGTAGATCACATCGATGGGGGGCAGGGAAAATCCAGTGATCCTCTCTGCCACTCATGGTCCTGTGGATTGATCTCTGATCCATTTCTCTGCATCATCTGTACACACCGTGATGCAGCTGGCCAGGATGCATTTGATAGAGCTCCTGTAAAATGTTGACATAATGGTGGCCAGTACCTTTGACCACATCAGTCTTCTCAGGAAGTGTAGTCACTGTGGCACCTTCCTGACAGATGAGGAGATGTTGAGTGTCCATGATAGCACTCTAGTTAAGTGAACTCAAAGGAACTTGGTGATCTCCACTCTCTACTACAGAGATGCTGATGTGTAGTGGAGTGTGGTCATTTCTAGTCCTCCTGAAGTCCATGATTATCTCCTTCATCATGTCCACATTGAGGCTCAGATTGTTATTTTCTGTGCCATTTCTGGAGATTTTCTACCTCTTCTCTGTAGTGCGACTCATCGTTACTGATGAGGCCATTTGAAAACTTGATGACACTGTTGGAGCTGGATCTGGAGATGCAGTCATGAGTCAGTAGGGTGAACGGGAGCGGGGTGAGCACACATCCTAGAGGTCTGCGTGATGGGGCTCAAAATTCTACTACTGACCCAGACTATGGCCTTTCCATTAGGAAGTCCCAGATCCATTTACAGCAAGGGGTGCTGAGATGCAGCAAGGACAGCATCTCCACCAGCCTTTCAGGTATCAGAACATAAAAATAGAATTTGGGCCATTTGGACCCTTGCTCCTAGTCTGTACTTCAGTCAGAGGTTAAACTGATTCCTGCACCATCTCCAGGCATACCTGAACCACACTGGAAATTGTTCAGCAAGATTGATGTTCTCTTTCCCTCTAACCCTCCCAAGGCCTTCACCCATTTAATAGGATGTATGGTCTCAGAGTGAATTAAGACCTTTGAAGATCATATGATGTGAAAGAATTTTGCTGTATTGCAAGAATTGGTACATGGAACAGAATGGGATCAGCTCTTCCCTCAGTGCTCTGATCCTGTAACTCACCTTTATTCCTCTGGTACTGGATGTAGACTTTCCCCCTGTGATAATGAGTCCTGAGTCCATCCGCAAATTGAAGGAACAACACCTCATCTGCCATCTGGGCACCCTCCAACTGGATGGCATTAATATCATTTCCGTTAACCCTCCCTCCCCTTCTTCTTCCCCTGTCACCTTTCGCCCAGCTCTCTCTTTCTCTCTTTCCTTTTTCCCTCTCTCTCCTTTCACAGAGCCAAAACCAGTTCTCACCTTTCCTGTTGGTCTGGACTTCTCCCTCTTCTATTCTTCCCCCTTAATCTCTTGTCTTTAATTAAGATGCCTGCCTACTTTATTTTACTTATACCCTAAGGAAGGACTTGGGCCCAAAATGTCTGTAATAAATATTTATCTGTGAGACCAGCTGAGTTCCTCCAGCATTTCTGTGTGTTTTTCCTACAATGTCAGAGTCTGACAACTTTCATGTTTCACTCCTCCTGCCTACTTTATAAATTTATGAAGAATCCACTGCCTATTTTCTACAGACAGAACTAGAGGAAAGGAGAAATAGGAGAGAGAGTAACGGAAACCAGAGAAGTTGATGTTAATGCCATCTGGTTGGAGGTTGCCCAGAGAGAAGATAAGGAATTGTTCCTCCAATTTGCAGGTGGACTAACACTAATCTATGGACAGACATGTCAGCATGGTTCCTGGACAAATTTCTCTGTTTGTGAGGTGTGCCACATTAATTTGCCCGCTCCAAATGTTATTGTTTTTGGTTACAAAATAACAAAAATATCATTTTCCAATTTCATCTGAGCAAACTCCGAAGGTGAGTCACATTGAGGAGGTGAGGCACCTTGATCCAATGAGATCTTTGTCTTCAAGGCTAATTGCACACTGATAGCACCTTCCTCCAAATGGAGCCAGTATAGTCGGAGAATTGAATAAATGATGTCAATCTATTCCGACCTGTTATCGTCATAGCCACGCAAAAGCAGAGATAAAGAACCCCAGTGACTTTCAATGAATTGCCATGCTGTTGCCTGTCAAAGGACCTATCCAGTTTCTTTTGGCCGAAGGTTTCATTTTGAGTTTGTTTGCGCTCGTGAAGCAGTTTCTCTTGAGCTAGCCAACTGAATCAGTGATCCAAGTGTTTTGACTGGAAATGAGAAAGCCAGTTTGACTCTCTATGTGCTAAGTGATTTCAGTTTCTCTTTCTTCTTCCACAGTGCGTCCTCTCACCGGTACAAGCAGCGTAGTGAGGCACATGAATAGGGCCGTTCAACAGTGTTTTGGCAGCCAGCGTCTTCGCTCACTAATGAGCCAAAGCCGAAAGAGAAAAGTCACAGAGCACAACGTTTTCTAAGGGCCTCTGTAATAATGAGAAGATAAACTGCCTGGCACAAAATTCCTGTCCTGTTCTTGCCTGAAACAGGCCATTTTTAAAAAAAAACAAACGAACAGTAATAACTTATTTTCTCTATCTGTGGTTTTGGGTTAGAACCAATGTAGATTGAGCAGTAGCCAAGGGGGAGAAAAAAAAGGCCATTCAAGAAGAAAAGTCCTTTATTCGATGTCCTAAAAGATCTCCAGAAGGACACATACAAAGAGGACTTCTCATCAAGGATCTTCACAAAGACATAGGTCCCATGGCTAATTCTAATACAACTACCTTTACCAATGCATTATGAGTCATGGGTAAAGCATAGGTGGGGGGGGGGGGGGGGGCAGGGGAGGTTGCAAGACATTTATTGAGTTCTTGGTATGGCTGCTCTCCCCACCATTCAACCATGCAAACCTTGGCTCCTCCTGAATATGGGGGCATTCCCCATGACAGCACTGGAACAATTTAGTTCTGCAGACCAGCCAATTTGAAGCTCTTGTCTTCCACATCCAGACATCTTGTAAAGAACCCTTGCAAGGGTTCACCTTTTCAAAGGTGGTTCTTTCGCAAAAGGAATTTTGAAGGTGCGTCCGTGTAGGAAATAAGCCCATTCTTTAACCGATGGATCATGAATCTTGGATTGAAACTGATATATGCATCACATCAAAGAGTATGAATTTGAGCATACCATTGTTTGGGGCAACACGGTTAGCACAACACTGTTCCAGCGCCAGCGACCAGGGTTCAAATTCAGTGTTGTCAAGTCAAGACGTTAGGTCAAGTTTATTGCCATCTGATTATAAAAGGACAACCCGACGAAACAGCATTCTCCAATCCTCAGTGCAAAACACATAGACACACAGCCAGACATAAACATACATACAGACAAAAAATACATATACAGGGCAAGTATTTCAAAGATACAAATAAATAAATAAATATGGTATTGTACACATGACAGTCTCGGATGGTTAGAGTCATCAGTTCCTGTGGCCGTCCAGCATTCTCACTGCCTGTGGGAAGAAGCTGTTCCTCAGCCTGGTGGTGCTGGCTCTAGTACTCCTGTATCTCTTTCCCGACGGGAGCAGCTGAAAGATGCTGTGTGCAGGGTGGAAGAGGTGCTAAGTGATTTTGTGCCCCCTCTTCAGACAGCAATTCTAGTAGATCCCATTGATGGAGGGGGGGGGGGAAGGGAGACTCCAGCGATCCTTTCTACCACTCTTATGGTCATGTGGATTGACCTCCGATTCATTTTTTCTGCACCAACCGTACTACACTGTGATGCAGCCAACTAGGATGTTCCAGATAGAGGCCAGTAGCCTTTCCTGCTTCAGTCTTCTCAGTAAGTGCAGTCGCTGTTGCATCTTCCTGACAAGTGAGGATATGTTGAGTGTCCGTGTTAGATCACTAGTTAAGTGAACTCTGAGAAACTCTGTACATTGTAAGGAGTTTATACATTCTCCCTGTCTCTGCGTGGGTTTCGTCTGCATGCTCAGGTTTCCTCCCTTCAAAACATACTGAGGTTGTAGGTTGATTGGGTGTAATTTGGCAGCACGGGCTTATCATCCTGAAAGCCCTGTAACCATGCTAAATGTCTAAATTTTTAAAAATCACGAATATATTATTTAAACAATGCATTTTTCAAAATTCATATGTGGGTGCCTTTGGAAAGGCAGGCATTTATTATGCTCTTTGAGAAGGTAGTGGTGCAACGCATTCGTCAACCACGGCAGTCGTTCAGTGAAGCTGGTTCTAGTGTACCATTGGTTAAAAAAACACCAGGACTTTGCTCTGGGGTCAATGAAGAAACAACAATATATTTCCAAGGATTTCTTTAAAATATACAGTAAAACCCCTGGTATCCAGAGTTTAAGCAACCAGCAGCCTCAAACAACTGAAAAAAAAGAGGACAATAAATTAAAAAAATTGAAATAAAGAAGAATAAAATAATAGGTAAAACTATCTAAATTTAATATTGTGAAAGTAAATGTTTTCTGAAGTAACAAGTTAATCTTTGGTGAAGATGGGAGCAAATATTCAGCCAGTGGAGGGAGGGCCTTGGTCGGGCTTTGCTCGTAGCAGCTGTTTGAATAAAGTTGTGTGAAACAGCAATGGCGTTGCCCAGGATGAAGAGCTGGTTGATGCTACTCACTGTTGGGGTGACTCTCTTAAAGAGTCTTCTCAACCCTGTTTAGTAAGAGTCGCCCCGGTCAGAGGGTTTTTCTGTAAAATTGGGGGCAGGGGTGTTAATTAATGTTATTGTTTGTCTCTTGGACGGCTCCATGGAGGGAGGAACCTGCAGATGAGGCGACGGTTAAATGTTTTCAAAGAATGTGATTGAAAATAAAGTAAAGTGCTTTAAGGTTTATATATTCATGCAAATGAAATTTGTTCAGTGTAGTATTTTTGTCTAGCAGGTGTATTAGCTAGACATTATAAGATTAAGTCTCAATAATCTGGAAAATACACTTATCTGGCATCTACCAATCCCCATAGGTGCTTAATTACAGGGATTTTACCTTCTTGAAATGTGGGTATTGCTGACAAGGCCTGCATTTATTGTACATCCCTAAATGTCCTTCATAAATAAATGCGGGGCTTCTGGTGAAGGCACTTCCACAGTTGGTGAAGGAGTCTCATAGTTTGGACTCAATAGTGACAGGTTTCTGACTCAGGCTGACATACAGCTCGGAGGAGAACCAACAGATGGTGGCGTTTCTATGTACCTGCTAACTTTGTGTATCTTAGTGTTAGATATCACAGTTCTGGGAGTTGTTATTGGAATAGCCTAGGCAAATAACTGCACAATGTTTGATATATCACAATTGGAGGGGGTTAAGGCTTAGGATGATTGATAGGAAGCCAATCACACAGGATAGTGCGGGGCTTCTGTAGTTGATGCTCCATTCATGTAGTCAAGGGTATCATACCCCTGACTTGGCTTGGCTTTGAGCTGCCATGAGGAGGGCTTTGAGGTGTCAGGAGGAGACCTCAAAGTCCTGCCTCTGGACTGCTCTTGCAGCAGGTTTAGTTGTATTTCTGGTCAATGGTGATAACTAAACATTTCCATGCCTTTGAGTTATATATACCATATTCATGTGACCGCTGAAATTTATCCTCCACCTTCTTCAAGATTCAAGATTATTTTATGTAGTAAAACAGAAAATGCGATATTACACAAAATGTCCTTAAGGCAGACTAAAATTCACTATCAGCAAAAATTGCCCAGCACCCCTTACAGCCAGAGAAAGAGAAGCAATAGAAAGTTCCCCCAGGGTTACTGAGTGGGCATGGCTTCACCTCCGGAGCTCCCGCAGCCTCTGTAGCCACTCAGCCTTCAGTTCAAACCATCAGTAACCCGAGCTCCAGATGCACACCTCCAACATGATCAAAGAACCTCCAGCACCCTCTCACACTTCAGTTCCAATACCTGCTCCGCAGCCTGGTGTGAGTCCTTTGACTGCAGTCTCCAGCACCTCTCATCCTACATGGGTACCTTGCTTCAAGTCGTCAACAGCCTGTCTCAGCCTCAGAGCCCCTCACAGGCCACCTGCTATGGTCAACTTCCCCTCAGTCATCTCCTCTGCTTTTTCCTTCTTGGTTTAGTTTCTATAAATGAATCTTCCTTAAAATGCCCCACTGTGGATAGATTTTGACCTTTTGTTACTGCTTTCAGACAGTATTTGAGATCCAATAATTTTCTTGGAAAACATTAATGTGCAATTTATCCTTACTTATCTGAACTTAAGGAGGGGTCTCATTTAATCAGGCAGGCCTCATGGGATTATACTGCAGCATAAGTTACTAAACATAAACTGTTCATTTATCCACAAAACCACCAGACAGTTCTTTTCTCCCGACACTCAAACACATAGTGCAAAAGGCAATTACCTACACCAGCCTCTATTTGTAACTTTGCCTTTTAATGATCTAAGGCAGCGTTTCTCAATCTGTGGTCTGCCAATTCTGGCAGGGCTGGTGCCAGATTATTTTTCGTCCTAGACAAGGCCAACTACTTGCACCACCCACCCCCCCACACCAAAAAAATTGCCAACTTCAATTTTCAAAGACAGACGTTTTGTAGAAAAAAAATGAAAAGCACAAAATTTGAAGCTGCTACTAAATTTATTTTAAATTGCAAGTAATACATCGATCTTTGATTATCTTTCTCAAATACAAAGGAAAATATTTTGGCGCACAAATCATTTTGAACTAAAGGGCACTCTGTAGAATGCCTCCCTCTGCCAAGGGAAACACAACATTAATACCTTATACTTCACACACCTTTAAATCTATATACCTTCCAGAGTCCATTTTGTTCCAGAAGAATGATGTAGAATGAAAATGACCCTTTGGCCCATCAAGTTTGCTCTGACTTTCCCGTATCCATTTTACAAATCTAGGCTATTCTTTTTTTTTATTTTCCCACATTTCTATCCTTTCCCCCCAAATTCTACAACTCACTCACACACGACAGCAATGGCAAATAATCTACCTGGTCACATCTTTGAGATTCAAGAGGAAGCTCACATGGAAACAGGGCCAGAGTTCAGGGCAGAAGCCAGATGGCGAGAGTGGTGAGGTATTCATTGCCCCACTGTGAGACTGCATCAACTCCAGCAATAATCAAGCTGATGACATGTCTCAAAGAGCTGCCTGGAAGGAGAGTATCTCCGTATTACACAGCACTCACTGGGAGAACTTGCAATACGTTGATAGAGGACCCAGAGCAAAACGCAACTGTATTAGTCTGCCTTTTGAAGTTCTCATGTCTTATGAAGCTTTGACATCGAATATAACAATAAAAGTGGCCTTGAGTAATCGCTGAGTTGATTTCTTTTAAGAATTTATAATTTTTTATTTCTCATCTATGAATATTGATAGTTATTCTGCTATTAGAAACCAGCTCAGAGTCAAGACTTGCACTTGGGTGATGGGAGCTCTGGTATAGGCCGAGGGAAGGGTTTGGAGCCAGGCTTTGGGAGCTCCTGGCTCCGGTGACCGGAGCTCCTGATGCCCAACTCCAAAGGCTGAACCCTCCCCTTGGCAGTTTGCCTAAAGGGACACACCAAAGCTCACGATGCTCTCAGCTCGGGAATCAGCTTACAAGTGCACACCGGAGTTCCCGACACCAACTCTGAACCTTCTCCTTGGTAGTCAGCCTGCAGGCACATATTGGAGCTCCCTATGCAACCCTCTCTTCAGCAGTTGGCCTACGGGCACACACCTGAGCTCCCAACGCCAACTCCGAACCCTCCCCTCAGCCTACCTGTACTCTTCAACTGTGTCCCTCTGAGGTCTGCACTCTTGGCAGCTGCCTAGTTTACCTAATGGTAGCGCTGGCCCTGGATACCGGCAGTCCTTAGGTTTGTTTAGGTGATGCACAGAGATGAAAAATATTAATGATAGAGTACACCTTGTTACATAAATTTGAGGACAAAAGAAAGTGTAAAACCTCAAAAGATTTTCCCACCAAAACTAAACATGATCTAAAAAAGAAGCTCGAGCTCACCAGCACGTTTCCCTCCATGGTTTGTCAGTGGGTTTGTTATAGGTGGTGCTCAGTCCATGGTATTTCACATCAACAACTCTGCAGTGGAGAGAGGGAGAGCATCAAGTTCCTTGGCGTTCACTTAACTAGTGACCTAACATGGAGACACATCTCCTCACTTGTCAGGAAGGTGCAAAAGCAACTGCTCTTCCTGAGAAAACTGAAACGGGCAAGGCTACCGGCCACTATTGTGTCAACCTTCTACAGTAGCTCTATCGAGAGTGTCCTGGCCAGCTGCATCTCAGTGCGGTACAGTTGCTGCAGAGAAATGGTCAATCCACAGGAGTGGTAGAGAGGATCACTGGAGTCTCCCTTCCCCAACCACCGCCCCCCCCCCCCCCCCCGCCACCATCAATGGATCTACTAGAATTGCTGTCTGAAGAGGGCACACAAAATCTCTTAGCACCTCTTCCACCTTGCACACAGCATCTCTCAGCTGCTCCTGTCCAGGAAGAGATACAGGAGTACCAGAGCCAGCACCCCCAGGCTGAGGAACAGCTTCTTCCCACAGGCAGTGAGAATGCTGAATGACTGATGAACTGCTCACACTGACCCTCCGAGACTCATATTTATGACACAAAATCTAATTATTTATTTATATATATGAATACTTGTCTTGCATATGTATTGTTTGTCTGTATGTGTGTTATGTCTGGTTGTGTGTCTGTGCGTTTTTCCCGAGGACCAGAGAACGCTGTTCCATTGGGTTGTACCTGTGCAATCAAATAACAATAAACTTGACTTGATGATGTTAAGGAATACTTGGTGCTCTGCAGTTGACAACCAGTTGAGAACCACAGATCTAACAGAGTGCAGGATAATTTAGCTGAGGGAAATATGCAGAGGATAAATGACACAGTTCATAAATGTTGGAATTTCTGAAACTCCTTGACAGGTTTTGAAACTCATCTCTAGATTATTAATGGTGACACACAAGATGATGGGATTTTCAGCAAAAATTCTGCTGAAGGAAGTCAGTGGGTCGAGCAGCATCAGTGGGAGAAAAACACATGGTTGACATTTCAGGCAAGGACCCTTCATCAAGACTGAGTTCTTCCAGCAGATTTGTTTGATGCTCTTGAATGTTGTGTAACTTTGAAACGATGGCCATGTAACTTTGTGCTACTGTCCATGAAGCGGTGTGAGCCATATCGTGGACTGCTACAACAGCACAAAAGCTCTGCCTACATGACTACAAGACACCCGTCTTTGCACGAGGATACTGTGAATATTTATCATCCATCAATCTAATGTATTTATTGTCTGCTTTTTAATTCAATTACAGGGTATTGTACAACAAAGATCTTTACTTTAAAAATGTCACTCCAAAACCAGGGGTCGTCTTATATGCCAAGTATAAAATCCAAAACTTAACAGCGAAGTCTCAGTACTCTCGTCCAGTCCAACAGCCGTCAGCAAGGTACAGGTTTTAAACAGCCTGTTAAAGGAGCCGACAGTGGTTTATTTCAAAATATGCTCATAAAATTTACACCTTTACTGGGTAATTTGCTTTTAAAATATTATGACAGCGTCACTCCTCTGGTCAGTGGGATGGTTGGTAAAGGAATACTGGGGCAGTAAGATGGTCTCATACAGTGAGTACAGCTTAAAACCTACATTTTAGGTGTAAATTCAGGCGGACGTCTTATACACGAGTCATATTGTACACTGGCATATTCAGTAAGTTTCCAATTGCAATTTATTTTTACAAATACCTGTTCAGCTGCAGCAAGTAAGAATGATGGTGCATACATACATTATATATGACAATAAACTCAGTTTCATTATCAACTTGAGATAAAAGTAATCCTAGATTTTTTGGGATAAATATAAAATAATATTTGTCCATAAACCCTGTCCTTCACCTCACCTTTTCAAAGTCACGAGAGTGGACTATGTGGACTGAAAGAAGAGAAAGATAAAAATGTCTTCAACTCCTCAATAAACTCAAGCACTCCTGCAGGAAAGCAAGGTCCAAGTTATAGTTAGCTGGTGTGTTCGGAGAAAGACGACATTTGAGAACTTGTAGCAAGATACTAATAAAAAGCCTCTCTCACCGTTTGCACAGAACATGGCTCTGTGTGGAGCTAGTTCTTCCCCCGGGCATTTAGTGTGTTGGACCAGCATGAGACAGAAGCAGTGATGGCCAGAACATTCTGGTCTGCATTCAGCTTCAAACCTGCTTGAAAACAAATCATTTCACATGATTAAATCTGTTCCCTATGGGATATTGCTTTCAAGCCTCCTTGAAATGGGGAACGAGTAGACGCCCAGCAGTGTTGGCCCCAGATATTCTCCTCACTGAGCACTAAAGCTGCATTATGTACCTCCTTGATAACTTATGAACAAACCTACATATCACCAGAGGTGTGTGCTTGAAGAATATGTACTCAGGCCAAACCACAGCCTCAAAGACATTTGGATAAAGAATACCCAATGGATCTGAGTGAAAACCAGGGCATGGTTAGAAATAACCCATTCAAAGGAGGTGCCTCCAGAACAGTCACAATGGACGGCTGCAATTGACCCGTCAGGTAGCGTGTCATTGGAATCTGAAATTTATCTGAAATAAAAAAATAGAAAATGCTGGAAAATCTCAACAGTCTGTTGAAAAAGAAACTGATAATCTTTAAAAAAAAAGATCTGCTGGGTGAACTCAGTGGGTCGAGTTGCAATGATGGGAGAAAGAAATGCTCGACGTTTCAGGCTAAGCCCTTCATCAAGACTCCAGTTGACATGGACAACAAAGGAATCTTGAATCTTGAGTCGTGATCCTTTGTTGGAATTGGGAAAGATAGAAAACACCCTAGTTTAGGCTGAAGAAACGATAGAAGAGGAGGATGGGTGGAACAAATGCAATATCTCTGATATAGTGAGACTGGATAATCTTCTGTGGCAGTTAATCAATCTGCTTTGTCTTTGTTTGCCTCGTAATTGCCGCATTGGTGCACAAAGCGCAAAAGCACGACGGTACAACTCTGATCTCCTTACTTGAGGAAGAATCTTCTGGCTTTGGAGACAGTCCAGAGGAGGTTCACCAGGTTGATTCGGAGATGAAGGGAACGAGGAGAGATTGAGTCATTTGGGACCGTACTCACTGGAATTTAGAAGAGTGAGAGGGGATCTTACAGAAATGTATAAAATTATAAAAGTCACAGATAAAACAGAGGTAGGTAAGTTATTTCCAGGTGGTGGAGACCAGAACTAGGGGACATAGCCTCAAGACTCAGGGTAGTAGATTTAGGACAAAGTTGAGGAGGAACTGCTTTTTGCAGATGGTGAATCTGTGGAATTCATTGCCTACAGAAGCAGTGGGGGCGACCTCAGTAAATATATTCAAGACAAAGTTGGATAAATTTTTACATAGGGGAATTAAGGGATCTGGGGAAAAGGCAGGTTGGTGGAGATGAGCCGATCGTCAGATCAGCCATGATCTCATTGAATGGCGGAACAGGTTCGACGGGTCGGATGGCCAACTCCTGCTCCTATTTCTGATGTAGGGAGGTTATGATGAAATTGTACAAGGCATTGGTGAGGCCAAATTTGGAGTACTGTGTACAGTTTTGGTCACCAAATTATAAGAAAGATATAAACAAAATAGAGAGAGTGCAGAGAAGGTTCATGAGAATGTGGATAGGCTTTTTCAATTAAGAAAGGGGGAGATTCAAACTAGAGGACATGGTTTAAGATTGAAGGGGGAAAATTATAAGGGGAACATGAGGGGAAATTTCTTTACGCAGAGGGTGGTGGGGATGTGGAATGAGCTTCCGGCAGACGTGGTCGAGGCGGGATCATTAGTTACATTTAAGGAAAGACTGGATCGTTACATGGATAGGAGGGGACTAGAGGGGTATGGACCGGGTGCTGGTCAGTGGGACTAGGAGGGTGGGGATTTGCTACGGCATGACTAGTAGGGCCGAACTGGCCTGTTCTGTGCTGTAAGTGGTTATATGGTTATATGGTAATATGATATTATTTTGTATCTCCTTAAGGCCACTCGTTTATTATTTTTCTACTCATTATTTTTAGAAAAATGTGCAAGACTTCTCATTTTTCATATGAAATTTCATCTGCCACTCAACTTCATTTGTGTCTAATATTCTCTTCACAGTTCACTGCACCTTCAGGTTTTGTGACAATTGCAGTTTGGCAACTGAGCCCCTGGTCTCCGACCTGTTAGTGCTGCCTCAGTTCTGTTCACTTGTCCCAGCTCCGCTTCTGATGAGATTTTCAAATAACATGTGGATCGTTACCAGAGCTTGTACCCAACATCAATAATTTTATATTGCATTTAAATTTTACATCTAAGCCTCAGTAAGTGGCAAGTCGGTAATGAGGGAATGCAAATCAAATAACTCTTAAATTTTCTGTTTATTGATCTGAATGGGAGAACTATAAAACATGTCATTCATTCTCCGAATGCATGGCATGAGCAGGGCAATATTTATTGACCATTCAATGAGCATCTAAGTGTCAAACCAATTGCTTTGAGCCTGGAGTTTCAGGCCACACCAAATATGGCCGTCAACTTTTCTCCTCTAATCTGCTGATAAATCAAAAATAAAAAAGATCTGAAGTCAGTGATTCCATCCCTTGCCCCTCTCCTGCCATTCAATATGACTGCAGTTGATGAGTTCCATGCTTTATCTCTTCTGTTCCAGTTGCTCAAAGTCCTCCAATCCCCAATCTTTCAAAAGAATGTCCCCTGCAAAAAGTTGCCTCCAAAACCTTCTGGGGCAGAGAATTCTAGCAATTCACCACCGTCTGTGAGAAAAACTTCAGACACAACTCAATTTGGAATAACTGCCCTCTAATTTGGTTGATTCGTCCCCTCTCTCAAGTGCATCCAACTTCTGGAAGCAGGTTTGACATCTCCCTTGTTATGCCAACCTCAATTTCAATAGCATTACCGCTTATTCTTAACTCAAAAAAAAGATCAAATTCAGAGCTACATTACTGATTTCAATGTTATAGTCCACATTTATGAACTTACTGCATTTAAATACCACAGGGGCTCTTAACCAGGTACGGTTTCAACATGCAACTCTGAATCAGGCTTTGGGATTTCCAATCACTCCTACTTTCCCATAGGGATGCAAGGGAGAAAATAAACCACAGTGGAACATTATAAAGCAAAAATACATAGATTGGATAACTGCTTATCAGAGTCCTGAGTGCTTCACAATTGTTACACATGCAAGAGAGTGATGAACAGGAATGAGTAGAGTGGAGACCCACAGCACAGAAAAAGGCCACTTTAGCCCCCCGAGACTGTGCTGAACCACTTTTTAATTGCCTAGTCCCACTGACCTGTACTCAGTCCCTCGCCCTCCATAACTCTCCCATCCATATACCTGGATATTTCTCTTAAACATTAAGATCGACCCCGCATTTACCACTTCACCTGGAAGATCATTGCACACTCCCACCACTCTCTGAATGAAGAAATTCTCCCTCATGTTTCTCCTAAAATTTTCCCCTTTCACCCTTAACCCATGTCCTCTTGTTTGAATCTCATCCACCCAAATTGGAAAGAGCCGATCTATATTTACTCTGTCTAACTCCCTCATAATTTTGAACACCTCCATCAAATTTCCCATCATTCTTCTATGCTCCACGGAATAAAGCCCACACAGACACGGGGAGAACATACACACTCCTTACAGAGTGATTGATACCCAGGTCCGGTCCTGATTGGTGTTGCTGTAAAGGCATTGCGCTAACCGCTAAGCCAACCGGGCCGATGGTTTGGATTGAAGGCTGTATGGCTGCAGAATGCTGGAGGCAAAGCCATGGACATTCAGTGACCCTGGAGGGACTCTCCTTTGCTTCTCTTTGTCTGGCTATAAGGGGCACTGGGTAATTTTTGTTGATTGTGAATCTTTACCCACCTTTCGCAAGACTGAAGGAAATTTCATGTACCGGTAATATCGCATTCTTTAATATATTACGCGGCAATTAAATAATCTTGAAATCCCCGTCATCCCCATCTGAGATAGCTGAATACTGCCATCTACTGCTGACAGAATGACACAGGCCCAACCTGTTGAAAGTCATGCATACCAAAGACAAGAGAAAAATACACTGGGTGGTCCATGTTACCTGTTGCCCTGGTTGGGTGCAATTGTGATCCAATTTATAATCGGTCTGATAGATTCATGAAACCAGAGAAACAAGCCATTTGTCCCACCAAGCTCATGCTAACAATCAGCCAACCATTATAATGAAGGGCTAAGGCCTGAAACAGCAACCTCCTTTTGACCCTAGAGTCTGCAGATATTCTTTAATCCTACATTAATCACATTCATATATTCCCCAGCCTCCTCACTGGATTCAAACACTGCATTAGGGGAAATATAGGGTGGTCCACTAACCTACCCGGCACTTTGAGCATTTATTCCAGTACCTTTTAGGGTGATCATCCCTGCTTGGTGATGTATCATGTTCTCCTCCTTCCAATGACTCTTGCCCTCTGTTGACAGACTTGGCAATGCAGATGAGGTCTTTCCCCTCTCCAGAACTCCTGCTCATTGGTGATACAGCTGGACTAGTGGGTGGATACCAGGTATGTAGTAACAACTGTAACAGGCTATCTTTATACAAGCACTGAAGTGGAAGGATTAAATGAGCAGATTGGCACGCATGTCCATTGATAGCTCACAAGGAACGGAGCAAGGGAAGGCCACAAGGCACCTTAAACCATTCAAAATGATCACAGGCCTCAACTCTTCTTGTGTGCCAGTCTCCCATGACCCGCAAATTCTTGACGTGCTAAAAAAATGTAACTCCTCCTTCAACACCTCTGATGGTCTAGCCTCTACAATTCAATTTTTTCTTCCTTTATTTTTATTTAGACATACAGCACGGTAACAGGCCCTTTCGGCCCACAAGCCCATGATGCCTAACTACACCTAATTGACCTACAGCCTCAGTGCATTTTGTGAATGGTCGGAGGAGAGAGAATTCCGGAGATCCATCACACTCTGCAGAAAGCGTGTAATATTACCAAGTTAATGAGCTTACATTTCATTCATATTGAGTTGATCCGGGTGGTCGCCGCTCCTCTTTGGTATTTAGAATTTAGAACTCACCTTTCTTTTAAATTCTAACTATACAATTAAGTTAAGTAAAGCTTGGAAAGCAACCACCAAGTTTTCCATTCTCACAACAAAGTGTCTCCAGCATATTCTGCTTTTATTTACGGTTAATGCATCTTTATTGGAAAAGCTTATTAGGCAATGGGGAACCAAGGTAAACAAATGAAACTGGGGTCCGAATTAGATGAATGATAGTCCATCTTGAAGGGCTGAACGGCCTCCTTCTGATCTGAAGTTATTTACACCCATCGAATGTTGGAGTGATAATTATCCAGAACGGAACTTTTGAACCCAAAGTTCTTCAATAAGAACTCTAAAACTATCCAGACACTCCTGATTTCCAGAACAGACAAACACTAATTTTACCAAACTTAAAATGCTTTTATTGCTTTTCATGATCAAATATACAGACAGTGAAACTAGATTAACAAAAATATATCAAATGATTTTCACAGGCTTAACAAAATAAACATCTACATGAAAAAATACCGTAATTAAATTAATAGTTTTCAAATGACTAATTTCTTAGAATATGTTAGGCCCCAAGGGGAGGGGGTTAATGTTGCCATGGAAACCAAGGGACCAGTTGCAGGTTCGCATTGTTCTCGGTGAAACTCTGTAAAGATGGAAGCAGGTTATTTACAGAGTGACTTTATTAGACCATGTGGTACAGATATGATGCATTGAGCTCATTGAACAGTGGGTACCAACTTTCCTGAAGACCCACGCACTTGCAACTTCAGGGATGGTCTCCCACGAACATTACAGCACAAAACAGGCACCTAGTCTGTGCCAAATATTATTCTGCCTTGTCCAATTGACCTGCACCCAGTACATTATCCTCCATACCCCACCCATCCATGGACCTGTCCCAAATATTTCTTTAAAATTGAGCATGCATTCATCACTTCATCTGTCAGCTCACTTTACACTCCCACCACTCTGAAGTTCCCCTTCGTGTTCCCCCTTAACTTTTCCCCTTTCACCTTTAACCCATGTCCTCTGATTTGTATCTCACCCACCCTCAGTGAAAAAAGTCTAGTTTCATTTACTCCAGCAATGCTGTTACAGCACCAGTGATAGGCACCGGGGTTCGAATCCTGCGCTGGCTGTATGGAGTTTGCATGTTCTCCCCAAGTGTGAGTGGATTTTCCCTGGGAGTTCCGGTTTCCTCCCACCATTCAAAATGTACTTGGGGTTGTAGGTTAATTGGATGTAAATGGGTGGCACAGGCTCATGGTCAAAATGCCTTGTTACTGTGCTGTATGTCGAAATTTAACAATTAGATCTCAGTCTCATTTTAATATTGCAGCCTTTCTGTTGAGCATCGAGAACGGTAAATGTAACTTACCCTTGATCAAAGAACATTTTGTGCAAGAGGATTGTGATAAGGTCCTCTTTCTCGTCCAAGGAATATCCTCTATGACTCAATTGCCTTATTTATTTCTGCCCTCCATTTAGTGAGGCCATTCCAAAAGGAGGACTGGTCCGAGGCTATCATACACACAACGTATTACAAATTTTAATTTTTTCGAAAATGTAAACATATTACATAAACACGCTGTACATATTTATATATATGGTAACCTAGGACCATGTGCTCTTTTTGGAATGGCCACCCTACCTCCACTTGGCCAATATCAGCAAGAATAGATTGGGCCCTTATAATCTGAATTGCCCAGTTCCACTTAATAGATTTTTCAGATTCAGTTTCCTGATGGCCAGGCTAGCTTTATGCCCTTTCCTAAATGCCTGCAAAATGATTGGCTGGCTTGTCCATTTCAGAGGGAATTTAAATGTCAACTACATTTGTGAGCTTGGAGTCACGATCAATCCAACCCCAGAAAGGACAAAAGAAAATGGTGGTGCTGTTGCATTTGCTGTTATGGCAGTGCTGGCACTGGTGCAGACACGGGAGAGCAGAGAAGGGAGACACAGCGCTGCTTCGAAGGGTTCATTTGCCTGGTCCTAACGCTGGAAGCTCCATACAGGCTTTGAACGGCCTGTTAAAGAAGCTGGTGCTGTTTGTAAGTAAAATCCCTGAACCGCGGAGGTCTGTGGCCAAGATGGCAGTGCCTGTGCTCAGCAGCCGCTTTGAGGGGTTGAAGAATCCGGGGGAGCAGCAGATGGGCACAGGGAACCAGAAAAGGGAAGAACACCTGGGTTGAAAAGGAGAATTAAAGGAGACAATCCTACAGGACGGTGACCACGACAGCAGACCAGCGGCTGAGGGACCCACATGGGATGTGGGCAGCTGGAGGCTGGCTCATGGGAACGGGTGTCGGAGCTGGGATTCAAGAAGGTGTTAAGGGCAAGAAGGGCTTCTGAAGGGCCTCGGGTGCCGTAGACTTCCTGATCTTGTCAGAGGTTTGAATCTGGAGCCTGGGTTGCCGATGAATCGAACAGGAGTCTGTGTGGCTGTGGGAACATTAGAGGTGAATGCACGGACACAGTGACCCTGAACGGACTGTCTTTTACTTGTCTTTCTCTCAAACTGAAAAGGGTGCTGGGTGCCAATAAGAGCAACTCTTTGTCTGCCTGCTGGTAGGCAGAAGACAATATCATGCAATATTACACGTTCTGCACTATGGCATGACAATAAAGGAATCTGAATTTGAATGTCCTCCGCTGAAGGACATTAATGAGCCAAAAGGTGTTTCTTGATGATCCAATATTTTTGTAGTAACCATCACCAATGACTTGTTAAATTTAATTCTAGGGGCAGCACAGTGAGCACAGTACTGTTACACCAGTGATCGGGACCAGGGTATGAATCCCTCATTGTCTGTAAGGAGTTGCTACCTCCTCCCCGTGTCTGTGTGGGTTTTCCCTGGGGGCTCCGGTTTCCTCCCAGTGTTTGAAATGTATCAGGGGTTGTAGGTCAATGGGGTGTATTGGGCGGCATGGTTTTGTGGGCCGAATTGGCCTGTTACCCTATTGTTTTTCTAAATTTAAAAAATTTTAAATCACGAATCAGATATAACAGTGTAATTTGATCTCAGATTTCCATACCACAATATGTGTGTGAACTTTTTAAAATGATGAGGTCACTAGATTAATTTTTGCTTGTGGTTTTCCATTGGAATACATTTTGGTTTGATTTATCAATTGTGTGACAATAGTTAAAGGCGTGGACATCTCCAGAAGGTGAAATGGTGACCTACCTGACCATAGGAAATATCCTGAAAGGCTGCTGCTAGCCCACTCGTGTTGCTTATCGCCAAGCCCCCTGGATAGGATGGATACTCCGGTGGGGGGTCCTGGTTGCCCACACACCGATTTCGTGGGCACCCCACCCAGCGTGTGCCCTCTGTGTCTCCGCCCGCCGATGGGAGCTCCTCGCTCAGCAGTTCCGTCAGGTGGGCGATGTAGCGTATGGCTAGCCGCAGGGTCTCCAGCTTGGTCAGGCTCTGAGCAGCGGGCACAACGTACGGGGGGAGGTACATCCGCAGGTTGTGGAGGGCCTTGGCCAGGCCCCTCATCCTCAGCTTCTCCCTCTCGCTGGCGTTCCGCCGCTCTCTGCCCGAGTGCCGCAATCGCATCTTCCTACACTGCCAGGACGCATCGCACTTGCCTTCCAAAGGAGCTGGAGGACCCAAGACTTTGCATGAGGTTCCCGTTGAGGGAGCAGGCTGCGGGGTCAGCTGACAGGAGTCAATGGGAGAAGCCGATGAGTGGGAGAGGCTGGAACCATTAGTCTCCGAATTGATGCCTTTCCAATCGGTTGCTACATTACTCTCTGGACTGAGAGAACTGCAGTCTACCACTGCCTCGTATCCGGAGGATGCCACATATCGCTGATGCAAATCCTTTAGTGGAGACACATCCATGATGTCTACCTGCCAGGACCTTCTTTCCCCTCCCCTCTGCTGAGTCTTTGTGGTTTCAGTGACTCGGAGAGATGCGGACGAGCTGGGAGATGGCAGAGGAGGGCTCATAAATCAAGAGCAGCTGTTCGCTTCCAAAGATTTTGAGCTGATACTTTTCCCAACACACATGGAGCAGCAGACAAGCCTCCTTGGAAAAGGGATAAATAATAAACAAAATTGCAGGGCAGGCGATTTTAACTTTATGAAGAGAAGAGGCTGCTTTACCTCGATCACCAGAGGATCAGCATTTCAGGCTGGTTACTTAATATGCTCTGATAGAGTGTGCAGTTCAGATGAAGTGCCATCTGTCACACATGGGAAGTGTGGAAGAATCAATGTTAAGAGAGAGAGAGGGGGGTGGGAGAGAGAGAGAGAGAGAGAGAGAGAGAGAGAGAGAGAGAGAGAGAGAGAGATGGAGAAATTTTTACCGAGAGGATTGGTTCTGAATATTATTTTCACTCAGCAGCTGTGTATGCCATAAACCAGTGTTGGAGACCTTTCATCGTGCATGTGTGCTGGGAGAGGGAGAGTAGGCATTTGGTTCTGTGTGTGTTCAACCACCATGTGATGCGGCTGGATTCAGCATGAGTCAGATGATGCGCTGTCTGCTGTCACTTAGAACAGCTGCCGGCCACTTTCTCCTCTCCTATTCTTATACCTGGGCTTTGTTCAACAAGAGGACAGGTGGCTGAAGCTGTCTGTCACAGCGTTTTAACCGTTTCCTGCTCTGTACTGGAGGACACGGACTGGTTGGTTTGCCCTTGACGTCGCCTCCAAAATAGCTCAGCGACTAAAAGTAAAGATCATTGGACACATTTCCTGGTTGGCAGTGAGCCTCATTCCTCAGCAAGTTTCACTCTGTTCAGGTGGCAGAATCAGCCCTGATCTTTTGAGTGTGTGAGTGTGTGGGTGTGGGTGAGGTGTGAGGTGGTGTGTGGGGGGGGGGGGTGTGGGTGTGTGTGTGTGTGTGTGTGTGTGTGTGTGTGTGTGTGTGTGTGTGTGTGTGTGTGGGGGGGGGGGTGGGTGGGTGCGTGTTTCTGTGTACAAGCTCTTGTGCCTCTGTCAGAATCAAAATTTATTGTCATGAACATATCACAAAACATGTTGGTTGTGGCATTCCAGGTGCAAATATTGCTATATATTATATTCAAAAATAAATTAGTGCAAAAAGAAGAGAAAGTGAGGTCATGTCTGTGTTCATTGTCCATTCAGGAATCTGACGGCGGATGGGAAGAAGCTGTCCTTGTGCCCTTGTGTGTTCCTCCTCAGGCTCCTGTACCTCCTTCCTGATGGTAGCAGGAGAAGAGGGCATGGCCTGGATGTTGGAGGTTCTTGATAATAGATGCTGCTTTCCTCTGATACCTTCTCTTGTAGATGTCCTGTGTTTGTACATACATACATGGCTGTATACATGGATAAACATGCACGTATCTGTGTGCATGTGTATGCCTGTGTGTGTAAATATATGTGAGTGTGTGTGTGTCCATATGTCTGTGTGCATGCTTATGTTTGTGTGTGTGTGTGAGTGTGTGTGTCAGTGAGAGTGTGTGTGTGTGTGTGTGTGAGTGTGTCAGTGTGTGTGTGTGAGTGTGTCAGTGAGAGTGTGTGTGTGTGTGTGTGTGTGAGTGTGTGTGTCAGTGAGAGTGTGTGTGTGTGTGAGTGTGTCAGTGTGTGTATGAGTGTGTGTGTCAGTGAGAGTGTGTGTGTGTGTGTGTGCGTGTGTCAGTGTGTGTGTGTTTGTGTGTGTCAGTGTGTATCTTCATGGTTGAACTTTACCTCTGACGTCTATTACCATGCACTGATGTTGTTTATTTCCTTCTTCATTGTCAATCCCCCGTAAACCTCCACATCGAAACAACCTTCATTCTTACTTGTATAATCTCAATTGGTCATCTGATCCCAAATCCACTGATGTCTCCTGCCACTACTGAACTACATGCCGACTCTTGTACGTTTTCCTAAAGTGTTCCTGAATCCTGCCCCACTCTTTCCTCCATCTTTGCACCTCCTCTCACACACTTGGTTAATTTAATCAACCACTTGTGCCTTCACCTACTACCCTGTCATTACACATTCAACCATCTCTTCTCGCTCTCTCTTTCTCTCTCCCTCCCTCTCCCTCTGTGAACTTCATAACCTCTCTAAAGCTTCACTAATTCCTTCATCGTATTTCATATGGACCTCGCTTACAAAAGATTTTCAGCCCACCCCTGAGAAGATGGCATTTTCCCAAGGCTCTCTCCTGCCCTGTCATTATTTCAGAGAGCAGAGTAACCTTCTCCACCAAGCTGACCCATAATCATCCCTCTCTGAGCATGTGAAATCACAATTCTTGTGATCGTGTTGGAGGGGGGTGCTCACCATTTTTATCTGGTGTTTGAGAGAAGTTGGTGGGCACAGGTTGGTCATCTTCTTTTCTAATTTTCCACGGTGACTGTACTATTATAATGTGACTTTTTATTCTTGCACTACAGAAGGAGTGGTCAAACTGGCTTAACGCAAGAGCCACATACAATAAACTTCAAATGTATGAGAGCTGAAAGATGCGTGCACATTTTGTAATGAGGATTTTATATAAATATTAAGAAATGCATGTAAGTAATAATTTTATTCATATATGTAGTTTTTAAACTGTATTAGTTTCAATAATCAAAGTGCACATAATAGTCAAATTTTGTGAAGCAAGTTTTAGGGTAAAATGGGGGAGGCGTCATCTATTACACACATGCTACTTTTGACCGAGTTAAGTTTGAGGTGTTGGCAGTTCCGATGGGCAGACAGCCGGCTGGGACCAGGGAGTAAATCAGCATTCAGGGCATCAGGAGCTCTGATGAGCGGGTGGTATGTAGGTTAGAGTCCACGATCGGGGTGTCAGGATTTCCAATGGGTGGGCAGCTGGCTGGTACCCAGTGGTAAGTCTGTGTTCAGGACGTAACAAGCTTGGGTGGGCAGCAGGTGGGTAGCCAGGACCAGGCGGTCCTTGGATGGGCAGTCGGGGCATTGGGAGCTCCGGTGGGCGGGCTGGTGGCCAAGATCAAAAATAAGGGGGGGCAGGAAGTGTCAATTTTTAAACATGATATATGGACCATACCAGATTTATGGCCAAAAATAGTGGGGGGGGGGGGGTGCAGGGTCAACTTTTACATGGTATCTACTATTATATGTATACAAGGTAATTCACTGGATTTGAACAGCCAGAGATCACAGAATGGCCTGCAGAAATACAAATATTTCCTTCAATTTCTAGAATGACTTGTTTCTTTATGTATAAATTCAAATGATGTGGCAGTCTGAGAGGTGCAAGGTACAGTAAATACGACCATAATTGACCTTGGCAAAGACCCTGACTACAGCACCTAATAGCCTGAATAGGCCTGGGATTGTCTGATCTCGGAAGCTAAACGGGCTCAGGCCTGGTCAGTACTTGGAGGGGAGATCGCAGAGGAACACCAGGTGCTGTAGGTTTCTGTGAGGGGCGCTGGGCAAAGTGGCGACTCTCCGTCTGCCTTACACTAAAGCTAAAGAATTTCATGTAAGTTACATTCCAAATGTAGTATTGCATTGACAATAATAGAACCTTTACCTTGACCTGTGGCTTGTTGCTGTGGCAACATGGGGGTGCTGAGAGACTGATTTAGCTTGACATGGGTGGAGTTCCATTTCCAAGTAAATGTAAGTAGAGTTTTTCCAATGAGGTTAGGGGGAGACACAAACCAGGGTGAAAGAGAAGTTTAGGGAGAATATTAGGGGGATCTTCTTCACACAAAGAGTGGTGGGAGTGTGCATCAAGCTGCCAGCTGGAATAGTGAATGCAGGCTCTGGATGGAAGGGGTATGGAGGGCTATGGCCTGGGTACAGATCAGTGGGACTAGGCAGAGTAATAATTCGTAACAGACTAGAAAGGCTGTAGGGCCTGTTTTCTGTGCAGTAATGTCCTATGGTTTTAAGTGTGTCTCTTGGACCTGAATCACTTTGGACAGCTGAAGTGCCAAGTGTCATTCTGCATGTGCCAGGCTTCACACCTTCAGTGCAAGGAAACCATGTTTGTGCAGGCTCTCAGGGCGCAAGGAGGTGTGAACCTGGGAATAGAGTCCTCGGGATCGGCAGAGAAGATGGAAAATAGTAGACCCTGGGAATCACAGGCTGGAAGGAGGTGCAGCTTAAATCTCGGCATTACTCTGATCATGGTTGAGTCAAAGTTGACACAAATTCTGGAATTTAGAAGAATGAGAGGGGATCTTATAGAAACATATAAAATTATGAAAGATAAGATAGAGGTAGGTAACTTATTTCCAGGTGGGGGAGACGAGAACTAGGATCTTTGGCTCAAGATCCAGGGGAGTAGATTTAGGAGGGAGATGAGGAGGAATTTCTTTTCCCGGAGGGTGGTGAATCTATGGAATTCACTGCCCATGGAAGCAGTGGAGGCAACTTCAGTGAATATACTTAAGACAAGGTTGGATAGATTATTACATAGCAGGGGAATTAAGAGATAAGGGGAAAAGGAAGGTAGGTGGAGATGAGCCTATCATCAGATCAGCCATGATCTCATTGAATGGTGGAGCAGGCTCGCTGGGCCAAATGGCCGGCTCCTGCTCTTATTTCTTATGTTCTTATGAGACATGGGAATAATGAAACGCCTTTATTTTGTGTCATTTATACAGTAATCTCTGCCAATTTACTAGCTATGAAATATTTTTGGTGTATTATGTTTAAAACTTATACCGTAAGCTCCCAGAAAGAGCAGTGTGATCACTTGGTTAGCAAAGTGGTTAGCACAATGCTATTACAGCGCCAGTGACCCAGGTTCGAATCTAGCACTGTCTGTAAGGAATTTGCATGTTCTCGCCATAACTTACATGGGTTTTCCCCAGATGCTTTGTCTTCCCACCCTCCAAAACGTAAGGAGTTGTAGGTTAATTAGGTGTCACAAGTTTCACACGTGGTCTGAATCATCGAGAACCCCTTCCACACCACACACAGCATCTTTTAGCTGCTCCTGTTAGGAAAGAGATACAGGAGTATCTCATCGAGGGCTCAGTAGTGGAGAGGATCCAGAACTTCAAATTCCTGGGTATCAACATCTCTGAGGAACTGTCCTGGAGCCTCCATGTCGATGCAATACGAAGAAGGTGGCCGGCCAGTGGCTATACTTAGTGAGGTGCTTGAGGAGATTCGGTACATCACCGAAGACTCTCGGAAACTTCTACAGGTGGACCATGGAGAGCATCTGGCTGGTTGCATCACCATCTGGTATGGAGGTGCCAACGATCTGGACAGGAAAATACTCCACAAGGCTGCTATCTCAGCCTGCAACATCACAGGCACCAGACTTCACTCCAGTGAGGACATCTACAAGAGGTGGTACTTTGAAAAAGCAGTCTCTATCCTCAAAGACCCCACCACCCAAGCCATGCCCTCTTCACTTTGCTACAATCAGAAAAAAGGTACAGGAGCCTAAAGACGAGCACTCAACTGCACAAGGACAGCTTCTTCTCCGTTGCCATCAGTTTCCTGAATGATCAATGAACCAAGGACACTGCCTTACTTTGATTTTTCATGCACTATTTTTATTTATTGTAGAGTGGTTTATATTAATGTTTGCAGTGCGATGCTGTTGCAAAACAATGAATTGCGTGACTTGTTCATGACAATAAATTCTGATGCTGGTTCTGAGACAGTGCCACCAGGCTGAGAAACAGCTTCTTCCCACGGGTAGCAAGAATGTCGAATGACCAAAGGAACCGCTCACACTAACCATCCGAGACTCTCATATTCACAAAACAACAACTATTTATTTGTATATATGAATATTTGTCCTGCATATGTATTATTTGTCTGCATGTGTGTAATGTCTGGTTGTGTGTCTATGTGTTTTGCACCGAGGACCGGAGAACACTGTTTCATCAGATTGTACAATCAGATGACAATAAACTTGATGACTTGATTTCACTGTAGCTCTCAATTCCTTGATCTTCCAGAAATGTATCTACTTTCTCTTCCATGCAGTGAGGTGTGGCTGATGTGAAGGGCATGGTTGTTTTGAGCAGTAGTGAAGACTGTTCTCCTCACCCTTCCATTTCTTGTTTTCTGATGCGTCCTCAACCCCATTGGTGCAGAAGATATTTCTCCAACTACTCTCATCTCTCTTCCAAGTGGAGTAAACAGCTGATTGCCTTGCATTTACATGGAGAAGGTCTTTCTCTACAACAGGCAGGGCCAGTGTTTTATTCAGCCTTGGAGGAAGGAAGTGATCAATGTCCTCAAACCCAGCGTGGAGATATCAAATATGGATTTCCCTGCAAATTTTGTCAGAGTCATGCAGCACAGAACAGGCCCTTTGGCCCAATGTGTTAATGTTAGCCAAGATAGCATTCTGGGCTAGTCCTATTTGGTCCCTATCTTTCTCAAGTTCACCTTCAAGTTCAAGTAGCCTTTATTTGTCATTTTAAACCAAACTGCAAATGCAGTGCACGGTAAAAAAAAATGAGACGACGTTCCCCCAAACTGTGCTGCTACATAAAATGACACGAGACTACACAAAAACAGCGTAAGATTACACAAGTTTGACACAATTACTACACAAGACAAAACAAACAAAACTGCATTGGACCACAACCTACACAAAGCTTCAAAAAGTGAATAAAACAGAGCAAACAATGCAGTAATTAATTTTTAAAAAAACGAGACAAAAGGTACAGTAGAGACAAGTTACAATATAATATACTCTGGATTTTAAAAGTCTGATAGCTTGAGTGAAGAAACTACCACACAGTTCACACTCTTCCTATCCATTTATCTTCCCCAATATGTTTTGAACATTGAAATTGTGCCTGCACAAAATTTCCTTCATATTGGCAAAAGTTTGTTGAAGTTGTTAAACTTAAAGCTGCCTTACAACTCCACCCTGCACTCCCCACCATTTACTGAGGCACAAAGGCCAGCATGAAACATGAACCGAGCAAAACCTCGGAGGTGGTGGGGATAAAGAGCGCCCTTTGGCCAGAATGCCTGTGGTATCCATGTATCTTCTTCTTTGTCATTCCTTCTGGATCAGGAGATCCTTGCTTCTACTCTGGTTCTGTGGGTTCGGAGGTGGCTGGCAAGGTCAATGGGATCACCGCAGATGGTGATCCTCCACAGATGGTGCCGGAGGTAGCAAGTGGGAATTGTGAGGAGATTTCTAAATTTAGACATACAGCACGCTAACAGGCCATTTCAGTCCATGAGACCGTGCCGCCAAATTTACACCCAATTAACCTACACCCCCAGTATGTTTCGAACGGTGGGAGGAAACCGGAGTCCCCGTGGAAACCCATGCAGACACGGGGTGAACGTACAAAGAGCGTGGGATTCTAACCCCAGACCTAATCACTGGTGCTGTAAAGGCATTGCGCTAATTGCTACGCCACTGACCTGTCCCAAATATGCTCCTTCAGTTGCTCTGTGATGCTGACGTGCAGACTCAAGGCTCTCGAGGCTATCCCAATCCATTCTGAATAGCTACTAACCAGAATGTCCCAGGATCCACATCTAAGCAACTGTAATCTTCTCGAAATGTTTTCAAAATTTTGGACATTAGAACATGAGATGCATCTCCTCACATTTCAACTCTGACAGCATGGTACTAGGCCCTTCCAGCCCACAAGCCCAATTACCTACAACCCCGGTACATTTTGAATGGTGGGAGGACACCAGACCATCCAG